>NC_053499.1:95972243-96328910 GCF_905171775.1 Rana temporaria
CTTTGAGGGCAGAGGAAAGATCTAGGGTCTAATAGACCCCATTTTTTTTTAAAAAGAGTACCTGTCACTAACTATTGCTATCATAAGAGATATTTACATTCCCTGAGATAACAATAAAAATGGTAAAAAAAAATAAAAAAATGGAAGGAACAGTTAACAAATAAAATAAAAAAAGCGAAATAAATATATATATATATATAAAAAAAAAGCATCCCTGTCCCCCCCTGCTCTTGCGCAAAGGCGAACGCAAGCGTCGGTCTGGAGTCATATGTAAACAGCAATTGAACCATGCATGTGAGGTATCACCGCGAAGGGCAGATCGAGGGCAGTCATTTTAGCAGTAGACCTACTCTGTAAATCTAACGTGGTAGCCTGTAAAGGCTTTTAAAAATGTATGTAGTTTGTCGCCACTGCGCGTTTGTGTGCAATTTTAAAGTATGTCGTGTTTGGTATCCATGTACTCGGCCTAAGATCATCATTTTTATTTCATCAATAATTTGGGCAATATAGTGTGTTTTAGTGCTTTAAAATAAAAAAAAGTGTATTTTTTCCCAAAAAATGCATTTGAAAAAACGCTGCGCAAATACTGTGTGGAAAAAAAAATTGCAACACCCACCATTTTAATCTGTAGGGCCTTTGCTTTAAAAAATATATAATGTTTGGGGGTTCAACTTAACTTTCTTGCAAAAAAAAATATGTTTTTATGTAAACAAACAGTGTCAAGAAAGGGGTTAGAAGAGTGGGTGATGTGTGACATAAGCTTCTAAATGTTGTGCATAAAATGCCAGGACAATTCAAAACCCCCCCAAATGACCCCATTTTGGAAAGTAGACACCCCAAGCTATTTGCTGAGAGGCATCTCAAGTCCATGGAATATTTTAGATTTTGACCCAAGTTGCGGGAAAAATATATATATATATATATATATATATATATATATATATATATATATATATATATATATATTTTTTTTGCGCAAAGTTGTCACTAAATGATATATTGTTCAAACATGCCATGGGCATATGTGGAATTGCACCCCAAAATACATTCTGCTGCTTCTCCTGAGTACGGGGATACCACATGTGTGAGACTTTTTGGGAGCCTAGCCGCGTACGGGACCCCAAAAACCAATCACCGCCTTCAGGCTTTCTAAGGGTGTAAATTTTTGATTTCACTCCTCACTACCTATCACAGTTTCGAAGGCCATAAAATGCCAAAATAGCACAAAAAAAAACCAAATGACCCCATTTTGGAAAGAAGACACCCCAAGGAAACTGCTGAGAGGCATGGTTATATGTGGAGTTGCACCCTAAAATACATTCTGCTGCTTCTCCTGAGTACGGGGATACCACATGTTTGGGACTTTTTGGGAGCCTAGCCGCGTATGGGACCCCGAAAACCAGGCACTGCCTTCAGCATTTCTAAGGGCGCACATTTTTGATTTCACTCCTCACTACCTATCACAGTTTCGAAGGCCATAAAATGCCAAAATAGCACAAAACCCCCCCAAATGACCCCATTTTGGAAAGTAGACACCCCAAGCTATTTGCTGAGAGGCATGTTGAGTCCATGGAATATTTAATTTTTTTGCCCCAAGTGATTAAATAATGACCAAAAAAAATAAAAATAAAAAAATGTACAAAACATTGTCACTAAATGATATATTTCTCACACATGCCACGGTTATATGTGGAAATGCACCCCAAAATACATTCTGCTGCTTCTCCTGAGTACGGGGATACCACATGTGTGGGACTTTTTGGGAGCCTAGCTGCGTACGAGACCCCGAAAACCAATCACCACCTTCAAGATTTCTAAGGACATAAATTTTTGATTTCACTCACACAAATCTTGAAGGCAGTGCTTGGTTTTCGGGGCCCCGTACGCGGCTAGGCTCCCAAAAAGTCCCACACATGTGGTATCCCCGTACTCAGGAGAAGCAGCAGAATGTATTTTGGGGTGCAATTCCACATATAACCATGGCATGTGTGAGAAATATATCATTTAGTGACAATGTTTTGTAATTTTTTTTATTTATTTTTTTGTCATTATTCAATCACTTGGGACCAAAAAAAAAAAATATTCAATGGACTCAACATGCCTCTCAGCAGTTTCCTTGGGGTGTCTACTTTCCAAAATGTGGTCATTTGGGGGGGGGGGGGTTTGTACTGCCTTGCCATTTTAGCACCTCAAGAAATGAGATAGGCAGTCATAAAATAAAAGTTGTGTAAATTCCAGAAAATGTACCCTAGTTTGTATACGCTATAATTTTTGCGAAAACCAATAAATATACCCTTTTTGCGATTTTTTTTACTAAAGACATGTGGCTGAATACATTTTGGCCTAAATGTTTGACTAAAATTTAGTTTATTCGATATTTTTTACTTTTTGTTATAAGAAAAATATTTTTTTTTCCAAATTTTCGGTCTTTTTCCGTTTATATCGCAAAAAATAAAAATCGCATAGGCAATCAAATACCATCAAAAGAAAGCTCTATTTGTGGGAAGAAAAGGACGCAAATTTCGTTTCGGTACAACATTGCATGACCGCGCAATTACCAGTTAAAGCAGCGCAGTGACAAATTGTAAAAACATCTTGGGTCTTTAGGTCCGGGGCTTAAGTGGTTAAAGGGATGAGGTAGCAACCCTAGATCTTTCTCACTCTTTTGGGGTTTACCCTAATTTAAAAAATACATATATTAAAAACCAAAACCTGCTGTGTCGGCTACCTCCTCCTCCTCCACCGCCGCTTCCACCTACACCGCCACATCCACCTCAACCTCCTAATACATATGGACCTCGTTGTCCTAGGTCAAAATGATTTTATTTTTTATTTTTTTTATGTTTTATTTTATGTTATTTTGAGTTATTTCCCTATCCACATTTATTTTAAGAGTACTTGTCATGCTGTTCCTGACATTTTGCAAAATGATTTTTTTTTTATGTTATTTTGAGTTATTTCCCTATCCACATTTATTTTCAGAGTACTTGCCATGCTTTTCCCAACATTTTGCAAAATTTAATTTAAAAAAAAAAAAAAAATTTATGTCATTTTGAGTTATTTCCCTATCCACATTTATTTTTAGAGTACTTGCCATGCTTTTCCCGACATTTTGCTGCCATTTGCAGCCCTCCAGCCCTTTCCCTTAGATTTTTAGAGACATTTTTGTAGTCAAAAGTCCGGGTCCCCATTGACTTCAATGGGGTTCGGGTCCGGGTCAAAGTCCGGGTTCGGGTTCGGTCCCGAACCCAAACTTTTTTTTCAAAGTCGGGGTTCGGGTCCGAACCCGAACATCCAGGTGTCCGCTCAACTCTAGTCTTGACCCAACGTAAATGACATATTTTTTGAACGGCGCGTGCGCCGTCCGTGGGGGTATCCCAGTGCGCATGCTCCAAATTAACCCGCAACAAGCCAATGCTTTCGACGTGAATGTAATTCTTACGCAAACAACGTAACATTTTCAAAATTCGACGCGGGAACGACGTCCATACTTAACATTGAGTACGCCTCATATAGCAGGGGTAACATTACACCGGAAAAAGCCTTACACAAATGACGTAAAAAAATGCGCCTGCCGGACGTACATTTGTGGATTGGCGTATCTAGCCAACTTGCATACTTGAAATCGACGGAAACGCCATATTTACGCTGGCCACCTAGCGGCCAGCGTAAATATGCACCTTAGATCCGACGGCGTACTAAGACGTACGCCAGTCGGATCTAGCCCAGCTTCAGGCGTATCTTGTTTTGTGGATACAAAACAAAGATACACCGGAGGAACCTAGAAGTTACGCGGCGTATCAATAGATCCGCCGTCGTAACTTCTTTGTGGATCTGGCCCAATATATCCAATCATAAATAAATCTAAATCCAATGAGTATTACATGCACATCAAGAAAAAAAAAGATCAACACAAAACCAAATTAAAAAGTGCCCATATAGTGTCCCAAACACAAATTGCTACTGTATTCCGTTTCTCATGAGCACCGCTGTCAAGGCAACTAACGAAAAAAGTGCACCCACAGGTGTATACATAAGATGCTTACCAGATAAATATGACCATATATAATAAATGGGTAAACAGCACATATGGGGGTCAAGTCCTCCTGGGCTCGACCACACTTCTAGACTCACAGCATATGAGTATTCTCAGATCTCCCCACAATTATGATAAGAAAGAAAAAACAAAAACAACTTGCATAGGGTAATAAAGTTAAAACCCCCAATTTATAAAAATTGACAAGGCAAAACTGTACTGCTAAATAGGCTTCCAGTTGACAAACAGTTCAGTCTTATCTGAATTCCTGCAAGAATGCTTAAGGATGTTGTGTCCCAGGTCCCCTGTCAGTTTTATTTTGTTATTTTTATATCTTTTTTTATTTAATTGTCATACATACAGAGAAATAAACAATTTCATTAATCCATCAATCATATGGGCTCCATCGAATCCATTCAAAATCCAATTAACAGCATTACTCCTATCTTGTATACATCCACAGAAAAAACAATAATGATTGTAGATTGCATGGAGCTCTTCTTCTCCACTTTGGCCCACTCGTTAGACAAAGAAACAATCTACTCCATTGTGTGTAGGTAGGTGCCATTCAAATCTCTCTCACTTTCAGCATTAGGTCGGGATCATAGGGATTCTGTGCTGTAACACAGCCTGTGCTGAAATGCTTGGTGCATGCATGAAAGGACCCTGAAACAGCATTGAGATATTTTATAAGATACTGTATGTTAAAACATCTGTAAAAAAAATAGAAGTGTACAGTACAGGCGTTAAACTGTGCAGACATGATTTGCATACAATTGCATTTACAATACTCTATTTAATATGCATACATTTTAGACATTTAAAACATACAGTAACACGTATCAAATACATACAGTACTGTACTGAAATATACTCTATTAAGAAAAGACAATAAAAAAAACTCTGGGTGTTAGGCTGACACACAGCCACTGGACCACCTACAGTACAGTAGTTTTACTGATTCACACACCCTTCTTTAGCCACAGTAGTAGTGTGACGACCCACGAGATGTATCGTCATGAGTAGAGTTAAGCGGACACCTGGATCTTCGGATTCGACAGGTTCAGCCGAACTTCGGAAAAAAGTCTGGGTTCGGGACCTGAACTTGACCCCGAACCCCATTGAAGTCAATGGGGACCCAAACTTTTCAGTACTAATGTCTCAAACACTAATGGAAAGGACTAGAGGGCTGCAAATGGCAGCAAAATGTTGGTAAGAGCATGTAAAGTACTCTGCAAAGGGATAGGGAAATAACTTAAAATAACATAAAAAATAAAATAATAATAATAATCTTGACCTAGGAGGACGAGGTCCATATGAAGTATAGGAGGTTGAGGTGACGGTGGATGTGGCGGTATAGGTGGAAGCGGCAGTGGAGGAGGACGAGGTAGCCAACACAGCAGGTTTTTGTTTTTAATTTATTTACTTTTTAAATTAGGGTACACCCCAAAAGAGTGAGAAAGATCTAGGGTTGCCACCTCATCCCTTTAAACCCGAACACATAGTAATTACACAGGTTCTGGGGCTAATTTAATGTCGATAAGGCACCAAGTGAGTTTAATTAGCACCGTAATCAGCCAGAGAACCTGTGTAATTAATGTATGTTTTCGCTTTTAAAGGGATGAGGTGGCAACCCTAGAAAGATCAGAAATACAAGAATGGCTGGGTAAGGCCGGTATACATGTCTATTCTGCACAAGGTACGGACAAGTCCTGTGGGATCCATGCCTGGTTCATTTTAATGAACGTGAGCTTGTCCACATTGGCTCTGGACAGGCAGCTACGCTTGTCTGTGATAACGCCCCCTGCCGTGCTAAATACACGTTCAGATAATACACTGGCTGCAGGGCAGGCCAGCACCTCCAAGGCGTAAAGGGCAAGCTCAGGCCATGTGCCCAATTTGGAGACCCAGAAGTTTAAGAGGGCAGACCCGTCATTCAGTACGTGTAGGCGTGTGCACAGATACTGCTCCACCATGTTGGTGATATGCTGCCTCCCACTAAAACGTTCCATATCAGCTGGTGGTGCTGGTTGTTGTGGCGTGCCGACAAAGCTTTTCCACATTTCGGCCATGCTAACCCTGCCTTCTGAGGTGCTGGCGGTGCCCCGGCTGCGTTGGCGACCTCTTACTCCTCCTCTGCCTTCGCCTTGTGCTTCCACTGTTCCCCCCACTGTCAGGTGGGAATTCCACCAGCAGCGCGTCTACCAGCGTGCGCTTGTACTCGCGCATCTTGCGATCACGCTCCAGTGAGGGAATTAAGGATGGTACATTGTCCTTGTAACAGGGATCCAGCAGTGTGGCCACCCAGTAATCAGCACCTGTTATAATGTGGGAAACACAGCGCTCGTTGCGGAGACACTGCAGCATGTAATCGCTCATGTGTGCCAGGCTGCCCAGTGGCAACGAAAAGCTATTCTTTGTGGGAGGTGTATCATCTGTGTCCTCTGTATCCCCCCAGCCACGCACCAGTGATGGCCATGAGCTGGTCTGGGTGCCACCCTGCTGTGAACATGGTTCCTCCTCCTCCTCCATCTCCTCCTCCTCATCCTCCACCTCGTCATCCTCCAGAACTGTGCCCTTGCTGGACAATTGTGTACCTGGCCTTTGTTGGTGCAGGAATCCACCCTCGGAGCCACTTGTGAATGACTGCCCTGAAAGCCTTGGAAATTATCCCGATTCCTCCTCCTCCTTTGCCACATCCTCTTCCATCATCGCCTAAAGCGTTTTTTCAAGGAGGCATAGAACTGGGATAGTAACGCTGAGAACGGCGTCATCGGCACTGTCCATGTTGGTGGAGTACTCGAAACAGCGCAACAAGGCACACAGGTCTCGCATGGAGGCCCAGTTATTGGTGGTGAAGTGGTTCTGTTCCGCAGAGCGACTCACGCGTGCGTGCTGCAGCTGAAACTCCACTATCGCGGAGGGGAGTGGCTGGAGAGATGGCTGAGTGAGGACGTGCTGAGTAGGAGCTCCGTCCACCCCACTGAGCTCACCTGATGACCGTAATTTGATAGTGCTGTAAGGAGCGTTGTAAGGAGTTGTAAAGCCCTCTATCTCCCTGAACTTATTTGAGCTTATCTGCACGTCTGTTTTGCTGTGTTTGTTTGCATACTGTCTGCCTCTCTAAACATCAAGCCATTCGGCATGAGAACAGCTAATCAGCGTGTTAAACAGCTTCAGACACGCCAGACACGTACATCCCGCAAGGCGGGGGGGCACAACGGAGTGCAGCCTGCTATTGAAGATTATTTTACAAAGACAAATAAGCAGGAATCAGATTCCTCCACAGACGCTCAGGTGGAACTATTGAGAGAGGAGAGTGTTGCAGGGGAGAGCCCGGAGCTGACCTGCAGTGTGAGAAGTGAGTGTGCAGACGCTGCAGAGAACTCAGCAGATCAGCCTCTGGAGCAGAGCGGCAGTGTTCGAGGAGAGCTCGCTGCATCAAAAGGTCCAGCAGACCAGCGTGGGGCAGTGAGTACCAAGGGGAGAGGTGACAGTACACGAGGTGAGACCGTGGTACCAAAGAGCCCAGCAGACCAGCTTGGAGTGGTGAGTGACAGTACACTAAGTGAGACAGCTGTATTGAAGAGCCCAGCAGACCAGCGTGGAGTGGTGAGTGCTGGGGGAGGAAGCCTGGAACTCAGTGTCATAGGAGAGAAGCAGAGTGAGGCATTAAGGAGTCCAGCATTCCTACAAGAGATGGAGCAGGATCTGAGGGCTTTGATACAGGCTCTTCCCACAAGAGTGGACTTAGAGGCACTGCCTACTAAAAATGACATAGAAGCTCTCATTGCTAAAATTGAAGAGGCACATCATGCTGACGTACAACAAATATATGTAGAGATACAGGAGGTATCTAAGCGAGTGGAGGCAGGAGAGGTGAAAGTCTCAAAACTGGAGGAAAGAATTGGGAAACTAGAGAAGGAAAGAGAAGAACATACAGAAATGGCTTTGGAGATGCAGTTGCAGATAGAAGAGCTTGGGGACCGCAGCCGTCGCTGTAATTTAAGAATTAGGGGGGTACCTGAAGTTAATGAACAAGAAAATTTGCAAGAAAAGGCAATGAGTATTTTTCAATTGATTTTAGAGGGTAAAATCCCACTAAATTTGGACCTGGACAGAGTTCATAGAGCCTTGGGTCCCAAATCAGTGGACCCCCAGAGACCCCGGGACATTATATGCCGATTGCATAGATATGCACATAAAGAAGCTTTGCTTAGGAAAGCGTGGGACATGGGCACGATTAATTTTGAGGGGGGATCAGTGAAAATTTTGCCTGACCTGTCTCGTGCCACATTACAGCGTAGGGCAATGTTGCGGCCTGTTCTGGATTGTGTGCGAAAGGAAGGGGGGACATATCGATGGAGGTACCCCATTGCAGTGGCTATAAGGAAGGATGCAGCTACGTATATACTACAAACGTATAATGACCTTCCAGGGTTTTTTTCTTTCCTGAAAGTAGAGCCTTTTACAGTCCAGAATTGGCGACTCCCAATTAAAAACTTGAGGAACACTGGGCATATGCGAATTTCTGAACGCTCGTAAATAAAATCATAAATAGACAACAACATATGAACTGAAGTCCCTGCAGGAAAATTAACATTTAAAGAAATATACTGGAGTTTGTGTTTTTTTTTTTTTTTGAAGGGCATATGCAAAGGAACTTCAATATAATGTTATATATCCTGTAGCGTAATTTTTATTTTTATTTTGAAGGGAAATTTACAGCCCCACAGATAAATAAATTTTTTTTTTTTTTTTTTTTATTTATTATTCCTCCCGGCTGCGATGATATGAGATATAAAAAGTCTTGATTTTCCCCCTCTCGTTTTTTCCCCCTAAGGAAAGCCCTAGAAAATGAGCTATTTGGTCATTGCTATCAACTGATTATCAATGATTAATCTGTCTTAGAGCTTTTTTTTTAAATTATGGTAATAGGGTTTTTTTTTTCCTCTTGCGCCCTTCCCCCTCTCCTTTTTCCTAGTGAAATAATGTATATGAGGATTTAATTTACGCTACCCCTCCCTCCCCCAGCCTCCTACCCTTTTTTTTCCTTTTTTTTTCTCTCTCTCATAAAGGGGAAAAGGTGTAACTGATAAAAATATGATTGAAGCGGGGGTTCACCCTATATAAAAAAGAAGAATTTTTTTTTTTTTTTTTTTTTCCCTTTTTTTGCGTTGGGTTCGGCGTGGTGGCGCGGGCTGCGGTATGCCTGTCTGTGTTTTTTTTTTGTCCCGGTGCTCGCTGTGCTGTTGTGCATTGGGGGTTCCGGGGGGTGGGCGTTCCGGTGGGGGTTGGCGGCCGGCCGTGTTGCATCGCGCCTCTCCGGGGATGGCCGGGGTGGGCTTGGCTCTTCGCGGCGCCTGCGCATAGCCTGTGCGCGGGCGCCGTGGGCCTGCTCCGGCTGTCTTCGGGGGGCGTGGCGTGCCGGGGCCGGCCGTCGGTCACCCACCCTCTCCATGGGCACGCCCATTCCCCGCGGGAGTCGGAGTCCTGGATGTGCGGTGGCGCTGTGGGTGCGGGGGTAGGGGGATGCGGTCGGGCGTGCTGTGGCCCGCGCTGCTGTGCCGAATGTAGTGCTGTACTGTTGTTAAGGAGGGTGAACCACCGCTTTAAGATGTGACCAAAACTATGATATATGATATAATGTAATTGAATGGACTTTAAATGTTGGGTGATTATTACATTGGATATTGGCTAGTTGTAGGGGTTGGGGGAGGGGGGAGGGGGGGAAGATAGGAATGAGTTGGTACAATGATATAGTAATAATATTAATAATTCTAATAATTGGTAGGGGGAGGGTGGGGGTAGGCCACTAAGGGATAAATCACAGCACATTATGAATCACCCCTTTTTTTTTCTTTTTTGGTTTGGTTGAGATTTGGGGATAAGAAATGGGAATATGTCCCTATTGGGAGATTTACCTCGAAATGGGAGGGTAGGGAGGGGTGGGGGGTGGGGGGTCTGGTAGGTGGGAGGGGGGAGATATACTATTGGGGGAGGGTGGGAGGGGGGCAATGATGTTATTGTACACTATCACAGGACACTGGACACAAGTGGGTACTAATGGGCGTAGAGGAGACCCCCCCACCTAGCTGGTAAGAGCGAGGGGGGAGGTACACGATAGATAGATAGATGAGGGGAGGGAGGAGTAGGGGATTGTGATGTTATTTGAACATGGACACTGGAAATAATTAGGTCACATGGGGGATTAGGGGGGACCCCTCTAACTGGCTAAATGTAAATGGTAAGATAGCCCTTTTTTTTTTTTTTTTACACTGAGAGGAGATGGAGTCACAGGAATAGGAATAGTACTCAGAGGATGGTTAAGAAATATGGGTAATGAGAGATATGAGAGGCAGGTGGAGAGAGGAGGGGAGGAGGAGAGGGGGAGGGGGGCGGAGGGTGATGAGAGGGGGGAAGGAGGAGAGGGGGAGGGGAAATTGGGGGAGACGAGAGGAAAAGGAGGCGTATGATTTAATGAAGATATTGGGACTTTTCCCCCTGAGGGGGTTTTCTTTTTTTTTTTTGTTTGTTGTTTGATGGGACAGAATGAATAATGCTATTAAATTGTTTATATATATATATAAATAGGTGGGCTACGGACGGAGAGTCCGCTCTGACTCAGCTGCTCTCTACCCTAACCCCTCAATAGGCCAACACTCAATTATAGGTTGGGAATTGAGTGTATAAAGCAAGAAGCTTTACTGACTTGTGCGGCCAAGTAGGGGTTGGTTGTCGAGTTATTAGGGGATTTTTTTTTTTTTTTTAGGGGTTTTTTTTTTTTTTTTTTTTTTTTTTTTTTTTCTTTGGGGGGGGGGGGGGAGGTGTTGGTATTTTTTTGGGGGGGGTTTCTCTCCCCCTTTTTTTTTTTTTTTTTTTTTTCTCTTTCTTTTTCTCTCTCATTCTTCGTTTCCACTTTCTCTCCCTTCCCCTCAACGTCGGAGATGGAGGGATTAAAAATAACCTCCCTGAACGCAAAGGGACTTAATGTCCCAGAAAAACGCAGGATGTTGCTGAACGATTTGCGACATTCAGAGACAGATATTGCCTACATACAGGAGACTCACTTTAGGACGGGGGGGCTCCCACTATTGCAAAATAGATTCTTCCCTTCGGCCTACCACGCAGGGAACCAGGAAGCAAAATCCAAGGGGGTCTCTATTTTGATTTCTAATAGGATCCCATGGACATTAGAAAATTGCTATCGAGACCCAAAAGGGAGATACCTTTTTTTAAAAGGGAAGATAGGAGAAACAAAAGTGACTTTAGCTACAGTGTATGTGCCTAATGTACATCAAGATACCTTTATGAGGAAGACTCTCAAAGAATTGATGGAGTTTTCAGAAGGCAAATTGATTTTGGGGGGGGATTTTAATATCCCCCTGAATCCAAAGATAGATACCTCAAGGGGAACTTCGTCTATCACAGAGGGGGTCAGACGGGAGGTCCTACGTAGACTGTACGAAATCCAGCTGGTGGATGCATGGAGGATGTTACATGGGGAAGAGAGGGACTACACCTTTTTCTCCAATCCCCACCAGGTGTACTCCAGGATAGATCTCTTCATGATACCTCACTATCTGATCTCCTCTGTGAAGGAGGTGTCCATTGGTAGTATTACATGGTCGGATCATGCCCCAGTTAGCCTGCGTATCTCACTATCTGGCATAGGGCTTGCACAGGAGAGAAGGTGGCGTCTAAATGAAAGCCTCTTGCAGAATAGGGAAGTGAGAGAAGATGTTGCTCGGGAAATCACAGAATATTTCCAAATGAATGCTACCCCCGGGAGTAATCTAGGGATGGTGTGGGAAGCGCACAAAGCGGTGATCAGGGGGGTCCTTATCAGACATGGATCGATTCTAAAAAGGAAGCGAGAACAGCAGGTTAAAAATTTACTAACAGAGATCCAGGAATTAGAACTACAACATAAAAAGACACATACCCCTCAAACAGGCAGAGAATTGAGCCACCTGAGAAGGCAGTTGACAGAGATCCTACGCTATAAGGCCAAAGCAATAATACAAAGGGGAAGGAAAATAAATTACGAATTTGGAGACAAGTGTAGTAAACTACTAGCTGGGAAATTGAAAGAGAAAAGTCAACAAACGTATGTCCCGCAAATCAAGGGGAAGGAGGGACAATTAAAACGTACGCCAAAGGAGATAGTGGAGGAGTTTGGGAGATATTATTCCTCTCTATATAATTTGGCACAGCTACCAGTAGCCCCACCCAAAATAGAAGAATATCTTTCAGCAATGGACTTAGCTAGGTTACCATCAATAGCTCAGGCCAGTTTAGACACCCCCATCTCGATAGAAGAAATAGAGGCAACGTTAAAAACTATGAAGGAAGGGAAAGCCCCGGGACCGGATGGCTATACGATAAGATACTATAAAGAATTTGTAACACTACTGAGAGGGCAGTTAGCAGAGTTTCTCAATGCAGTAGGCCAGACGGCTGGGTTCCCGCCGGACGCATTATTAGCTCAAATTATAGTCATTCCCAAAGATGGGAAAGATCCGGCGGAGTGCGGCAGCTATAGGCCGATTTCATTGTTAAACTCCGATTTAAAACTCTTTACGAAGTTACTAGCAAGACGGATCCAAGTATGGTTACCCGAGCTAGTCGATATGGATCAAGTCGGATTCGTACCTACACGGGAGGCAAGAGATGGTACAATAAGGGTTCTTAATCTGGTGCAGGAGGCCACTGACGGGGACATCCCTTGCGTGTTCCTAAATACTGATGCTGAGAAGGCTTTTGATAGAGTGAGCTGGAATTTCCTGTTCTCAGTACTGAGACACGTGGGCCTGGGGGAGAATATGTTAAGGTGGATAGGAAGTGTTTATACAGACCCACGTGCCTCAGTGAGAGTTAACGGGATGTTCTCTAAAACTTTCCAAATCACAAACGGAACGCGCCAGGGATGTCCCCTGTCACCGCTACTATTTGTGCTATCTTTGGAGCCCTTATTAAATAAAATACGCCAAAATCCGGATATACAGGGTATACAGATAGGGGGGAGAAGGCATAAAATAACCGCATTTGCAGATGACTTGCTGTTTACTATATCAAACCCTCACGTATCTCTTCCCAATCTCGTCAAAGAAATCGCTAAATTCGGAGAGCTCTCCAACCTAAAAATAAACCAAGCAAAATCTGAAGCAATGAGTGTGTCAATGACACCCCAGAAACAGTCAATTATACAACAAAACTTTGGTTTTAAGTGGAAGACTGCGCTAAAATACTTGGGTACCCTGATTCCAGCAAACATAAAAGAAGTTTTTAAAATAAATTTTCCACCTCTTCTTACTTCAATAAGAATGCTACTAGAGAAATGGCAACATGGACTACATTCATGGTTCGGCAGAAATAATATAGTCAAGATGAGCATCTTGCCAAAGATTACGTATTTGTTTCAAACACTGCCGATATTGATACCATCGGCCTTCCTACGGCAAATTAGTGCCCTCCTGATGAAATTCATCTGGGCAGGGAAAAAGGCAAGAATTAAGAAAGAGGTGATGAGGTTACCCAAGTGTTTTGGGGGGATGGCAGTCCCGGATATTGTCAAATATTATCAAGCGGCACATTTGACGAGATTGATAGACTGGTGTAGAAACGGACACTATAAAAGGTGGGTTGAGGTAGAACAGCAGACCTGTCCAATAACACTAAGTAGAGCCCCTTGGTGTTATAAGTTATTGCCAAGTAAGATGAAGAAACATCCCATAATTGGCCCAACGTTGTCAATCGCAGCTAAAATATGTAAAAACCCAAAATTCTCATCGAAGTGTTCTCCCCTGTTCCCTATATTAGGGAACCCAGGCTTCATACCAGGTACAGCAGGAGCAGTTTTTAATAAATTAAAACAAAGGGGTAAAGTACAGGTATCACATTTTCTGCAAACTGGTATGTGGCCATCATTGGAGGCCCTAACAAAGAGAGGAGGGAATTATGAGTTATCCTTTTGGCAAGCATTTCAAATAAGCAACTTTTTAAGATCCCTGGGACAACCATCTAATTTTCGGCGACAACTAACAAAATTTGAACAATACTGCGATGAGGAGGAACCAATACAAAGAGTGAGCTCAAAGATGTATAGACTATTGAATTCCCCTCAGGAGGATTTTGAGTTGCCGGGACTGGGGAAATGGGAAAGAGATCTGGGGAGAAATTTCTCACAGACTCAACGTAAACACATAATTCACTTAGCACTAAACTCCTCAATATCTACGCGAATACAGGAATCCAATTATAAATTATTGTTCCAATGGTATTATACACCAGTAAGGTTACATAAATTTTCTAAAGGCTACTCAGAGTATTGTTGGAGATGTGGTGTGGAGCAGGGAACTTTGCTGCATATATTTTGGTCCTGTGCAAAAGTAAGAGATTACTGGAAGGAAGTCCAGAGAATTGTTCAAAAATTTACGGAGCACCAGATTCAGGAGGATCCAGCTTTTTTTCTGCTCCATTGCTCACAAATCCCAGTGCGAGAGTACAAAAAGATGGTGATATGTCACATGATAAATACTGCCAGAAATGGAATAACATTACAATGGAGAGACAGTAGATCACCCTCTATTGCGAGATGGCTCAATAGAGTGAGAGAGACTGGAGCTATAGAAGACCTGATCCTCTCAGCCCGGAACAAAAGGGAACAGTATGTAGAAACTTGGACAGGTTGGAATCAGTTTATGAGTACGGAAGAGGGGAAGAGATTACTGGCGGAATAGATAGGGGAGAGAAGATTCCTTTTTGGGTAGAAGTGAAAAGGGAGAGGCCGAAGGGTTGAAGTAAGGGAGGATCCGTCCGTCTCCGGCGAGGTAGGGGAGGGAGAGGAGGGGAGGGGGTTGGCGGGGTTTTCTCCTTTTTTTTTTGGTTGTTGTTTTGTTGAGGATTATGTTGATTCTAGGTTTAAGGGGGGGTTAGGTGGGGTATAGGAATGGACAAGGGAACAGAGGGGAGGAAGAAGTGTGAGGTCAATACAGTGGTACTAGGAAACGGGAAAAGAAGTTACTGATAAAAGGCAGGCGGGCTTGGGAATAGAGCAAGAGGTCCGGGGAGGTACTGCTTTTGGTTTATTCTTCTTAAGTTTCTGAATCCCCACCTGTTTATTTGCTAGCCCATCATAAGTGTGTAGTGATAAGAACTATATGATTATGTATCTATTGTATAAGATATGTTAACCTTCTGTGAACCTTACCATAAAAGAAAAATAAAATAAAAGATTTAAATATGAAAAAAAAGAAACTCCACTATCGCCTGCTGCTGCTCGCACAGTCTGGCCAGGTGGAGTTCCACCTTTTGGGCACGTCACATATGAGGCGGTGAGCGGGAAGGCCGAAGTTACGCTGCAGCGCTGCCAGGCGAGCAGCAGCAGGGTGAGAACGCCGAAAGTGTGCACAGACAGCCCGCACTTTCTGCAGCAGCTGTGGCATATCGGGGTAAGTTTGAAGGAACCTCTGCACCACCAAATTCAGCACATGCGCCAGGCAAGGGATGTGCGTCAAACCGGCTAGGCCCAGAGCTGCTACGAGATTTCGCCCATTATCGCACACCACCAGGCCCGGCTTGAGGCTCACTGACGCCAACCACTCATCGGTCTGTTGTTCCATGTCCCTCCACAACTCCTGCGCGGTGTGGGGTTTTTCCCCCAAACAGGAAAGTTTTAAAACTGCCTGCTGGCGTTTACCATGGCTGTGCTGAAGTTGGTGGTGAATGTGTTATTGTGCAATAGAAGTGAGGGGCGCTAAAATTAATATAATGGATAATGTGTCACAATACTATTCAAGTGATCTATATCAGACCATATATTCAAATATAATCAGACCGTGTACTCAAATATAAGTGTATAAAATACAGATGATGGTAATATATCTTTAAATGCAATAGTGCCCAGATGATGTGAAATAGAAAATCCAAAAACAAAAAAAAACAAAAAAACGCACGATGAGTGCAACGTTCAAAGATTGGATCAAGTCCAAGTGCAAATACAAATAGTGCAATCCCAGATTGCAGAGATAAAGTGCAAATGCAAAGTGCTTGTAGATCTTCAAACAAAGTGCGAGAAGGGAGTGGTCCGCCTTCACCTATAGGTCACCAAAGTAATAATGGATGGCTCCTTACCACATGATGTTGACCAGATTAATTAAAATGTGGTCAATAAGGCTTAGTAGTAATATAAATGAGCAGGCTCTCATGAGTTCCAGTTTCAGCAATTGCAGCAGATGGTGTACCAAAAAAAAATGAGAGGAGATGCCACCATAGCGTAAAACCATTTAATAAATGAAAATAAAATACAAGTGCCAAATGGCCTCTTACTGTTGCTGGTGCCCTTATCCCGGCACTGAGGCTGTGGGTTTTGTAGGGATATTAGACAAAGATTAGAGGTGGCCGCGTCCTGGTCTGCTAGTGTGCGTTCCACCGCTAGCTGTCCATCAACCAGTGAGACCGGAAGTGCGTGGCTGTGCGTGCGTGCCCGGATACCGCCTCGACGTCACGTTTCAGTTAAACCGTCAACAGGAAGCGTATGTCGCACACCACCAGGCACGGCTTGAGGCTCACTGACGCCAACCACTCATCGGTCTGTTGTTCCATGTCCCTCCACAACTCCTGCGCGGTGTGTGGTTTTTCCCCCAAACAGGAAAGTTTTAAAACTGCCTGCTGGCGTTTACCCATGGCTGTGCTGAAGTTAGTGGTGAATGTGTTATGCTGACCGGATGAGGAGGCGGAAGAGGATGAGGAAGCGGAGTAGGAGGAGTTAGCAACAGGAGGCAAACTGAAGCGCCCTGCAATCCTCGGTGGTGGGAGGACATGCGCCAAACTGCTATCCGCCTCAGGCCCAGCCACCACCCAGTGCGCTGTTAGGGAGATATAACGTCCCTGACCGTGCTTACTGGTCCACGTATCCGTAGTTAGGTGGACCTTGCCTCAGATGGCGTGCACACCTGATTTTGTCCCCCACTTGGTTGTGCAGGGAAGGGATGGCTCGCCTGGAAAAGTAGTGGCGGCTGTGCACAACGTACTGTGGGACAGCCAATGCCATCAGGCTTTTAAAACTCTGCGTCTCCACCAGAAGGAATGACAGCATTTCAAAGGCCAGGAATTTTGAAATGCTGGCATTCAGGGCCAGGGATCGTGGGAGGGTAGGGGGGTACTTCGTCTTTCGCTCCAGTGTTTGGGAGATAGAGAGCTGAATGCTTCCATGGGACATTGTGGAGATGTTTGGTGACCCAGGTGGTAGTGTTGCTTGCCGGTCCTCTAATTGCGGGGTGGCAGGTGGCACTGTCACTACGGAGGTGGATGAAGAGGCCGAGAGGCCCGAGACTGAAGCAGAAGAGGAAGCAGGAGGAGCCAGAGACCTTTCTTGTTTTTTGAGGTGTTTACTCCACTGCAGCTCGTGCTTTGCACTTAGATGCCTGGTCATGCAGGTTGTGCTCAGGTTGAGAACGTTTATGCCTCGCTTCAGACTCTGATTGCACAGCGTGCAAACCACTCGTGTCTTGTCATCAGCACATTGTGTGAAGAACTGTCACGCTAGGGAACTCCTTGGACCTGGCTTTGGTGTGCTCGGTCCCTTGCTGCGTTGGGCAGTAGCAGGCGTACTGTCTAGGGGACGGACGCTCCGCTTTGGCACCCTGCTCCCTCTTCTGCTGTGCTGGTGGCTCTGTGCGACCACCGCCTCTTCCTCCGAACTACATGGGTCACCTGCATGAGGTTGATTCCATGTCGAGTCGAGGACCTCATCGTCCACCACATCATCTTCCACCCAGTCTTCACCACTGCCCTCCTTGTCGGTCTGCACAATTGCGAAAGCAGCAGCAGTTGGCAACTGTATTTCTTCATCATCCGAGACGTGCTGTGATGGTCCCCCCATGTACTCATCTTGAAACATAAGTGGTTGGGCATCACTGCACTCAATCTCTTCCACTTCTGGGGCAGGGCTAGGTGGATGGCCCTGGGAAACCATGCTAACAGAGTGATCAAAAAGCAGAAGAGACTCCTGCATGATTTGGGGCTCAGACTGCTTTGCTGATTTGCAAGGGGGTGAGGTGAAAGACTGATGGACATCAGCTGCAGGTGCCAACTCTGATCTTTCAGCACAAGACTAGTTGGGAGACAATGTGAAGGAACTGGAGGCACTGTCAGCAACCCAATCTACTATCGCCTGATCTGCTCCTGGCCTTAACATTCCTAGAGCCGGATTAGACCCCACCAAATACCGCTGCAGGCTCTGTCGCCTACTCGCACCTGAGGAAGGTGTTTCACTTGTGCGTGTAGCTGGCACAGATCGACCATGTCCTCTCCCTGTAACAGAAGCTCCACCAGCAGCACTACGACGGGTGGCCATGTGCCATGTCCCTCCACAACTCCTGCACGGTGTGGGGTTTTTCCCCCAAACAGGAAAGTTTTAAAACTGCCTGCTGGCGTTTACCATGGCTGTGCTGAAGTTGGTGGTGAATGTGTTATTGTGCAATAGAAGTGAGGGGCGCTAAAATTAATATAATGGATAATGTGTCACAATACTATTCAAGTGATCTATATCAGACCATATATTCAAATATAATCAGACCGTGTACTCAAATATAAGTGAATAAAATACAGATGATGGTAATATATCTTTAAATGCAATAGTGCCCAGATGATGTGAAATAGAAAATCCAAAAACAAAAAAAAACAAAAAAACGCACGATGAGTGCAACGTTCAAAGATTGGATCAAGTCCAAGTGCAAATACAAATAGTGCAATCCCAGATTGCAGAGATAAAGTGCAAATGCAAAGTGCTTGTAGATCTTCAAACAAAGTGCGAGAAGGGAGTGGTCCGCCTTCACCTATAGGTCACCAAAGTAATAATGGATGGCTCCTTACCACATGATGTTGACCAGATTAATTAAAATGTGGTCAATAAGGCTTAGTAGTAATATAAATGAGCAGGCTCTCATGGGTTCCAGTTTCAGCAATTGCAGCAGATGGTGTACCAAAAAAAAAATGAGAGGAGATGCCACCATAGCGTAAAACCATTTAATAAATGAAAATAAAATACAAGTGCCAAATGGCCTCTTACTGTTGCTGGTGCCCTTATCCCGGCACTGAGGCTGTGGGTTTTGTAGGGATATTAGACAAAGATTAGAGGTGGCCGCGTCCTGGTCTGCTAGTGTGCGTTCCACCGCTAGCTGTCCATCAACCAGTGAGACCGGAAGTGCGTGGCTGTGCGTGCGTGCCCGGATACCGCCTCGACGTCACGTTTCAGTTAAACCGTCAACAGGAAGCGTATGTCGCACACCACCAGGCACGGCTTGAGGCTCACTGACGCCAACCACTCATCGGTCTGTTGTTCCATGTCCCTCCACAACTCCTGCGCGGTGTGTGGTTTTTCCCCCAAACAGGAAAGTTTTAAAACTGCCTGCTGGCGTTTACCCATGGCTGTGCTGAAGTTAGTGGTGAATGTGTTATGCTGACCGGATGAGGAGGCGGAAGAGGATGAGGAAGCGGAGTAGGAGGAGTTAGCAACAGGAGGCAAACTGAAGCGCCCTGCAATCCTCGTGGTGGGAGGACATGCGCCAAACTGCTATCCGCCTCAGGCCCAGCCGCCACCCAGTGCGCTGTTAGGGAGATATAACGTCCCTGACCGTGCTTACTGGTCCACGTATCCGTAGTTAGGTGGACCTTGCCTCAGATGGCGTGCACACCTGATTTTGTCCCCCACTTGGTTGTGCAGGGAAGGGATGGCTCGCCTGGAAAAGTAGTGGTGGCTGTGCACAACGTACTGTGGGACAGCCAATGCCATCAGGCTTTTAAAACTCTGCGTCTCCACCAGAAGGAATGACAGCATTTCAAAGGCCAGGAATTTTGAAATGCTGGCATTCAGGGCCAGGGATCGTGGGAGGGTAGGGGGGTACTTCGTCTTTCGCTCCAGTGTTTGGGAGATAGAGAGCTGAATGCTTCCATGGGACATTGTGGAGATGTTTGGTGACCCAGGTGGTAGTGTTGCTTGCCAGTCCTCTAATTGCGGGGTGGCAGGTGGCACTGTCACTACGGAGGTGGATGAAGAGGCCGAGAGGCCCGAGACTGAAGCAGAAGAGGAAGCAGGAGGAGCCAGAGACCTTTCTTGTTTTTTGAGGTGTTTACTCCACTGCAGCTCGTGCTTTGCACTTAGATGCCTGGTCATGCAGGTTGTGCTCAGGTTGAGAACGTTTATGCCTCGCTTCAGACTCTGATTGCACAGCGTGCAAACCACTCGTGTCTTGTCATCAGCACATTGTGTGAAGAACTGTCATGCTAGGGAACTCCTTGGACCTGGCTTTGGTGTGCTCGGTCCCTTGCTGCATTGGGCAGTAGCAGGCGTACTGTCTAGGGGACGGACGCTCCGCTTTGGCACCCTGCTCCCTCTTCTGCTGTGCTGGTGGCTCTGTGCGACCACCGCCTCTTCCTCCGAACTACATGGGTCACCTGCATGAGGTTGATTCCATGTCGAGTCGAGGACCTCATCGTCCACCACATCATCTTCCACCCAGTCTTCACCACTGCCCTCCTTGTCGGTCTGCACAATTGCGAAAGCAGCAGCAGTTGGCAACTGTATTTCTTCATCATCCGAGACGTGCTGTGATGGTCCCCCCATGTACTCATCTTGAAACATAAGTGGTTGGGCATCACTGCACTTAATCTCTTCCACTTCTGGGGCAGGGCTAGGTGGATGGCCCTGGGAAACCATGCTAACAGAGTGATCAAAAAGCAGAAGAGACTCCTGCATGATTTGGGGCTCAGACTGCTTGGCTGATTTGCAAGGGGGTGAGGTGAAAGACTGATGGACATCAGCTGCAGGTGCCAACTCTGATCTTTCAGCACAAGACTAGTTGGGAGACAATGTGAAGGAACTGGAGGCACTGTCAGCAACCCAATCTACTATCGCCTGATCTGCTCCTGGCCTTAACATTCCTAGAGCCGGATTAGACCCCACCAAATACCGCTGCAGGCTCTGTCGCCTACTCGCACCTGAGGAAAGTGTTTCACTTGTGCGTGTAGCTGGCACAGATCGACCATGTCCTCTCCCTGTAACAGAAGCTCCACCAGCAGCACTACGACGGGTGGCCACGTCCCTTATTTGACGTTCTCCTCACATTTTTCAAATGTAGGATTTTGCCCTAAATGGGTGTTTTTTTTAATAGAACAATAGAAGAACACTAGCTAAAGTGTTTATCTCACACGTACAGATATGCAGGAAAGACTGCAAACACTGGAGGAAAAACTGTAAAATATATTTTGTTGCCCTAAATGGGTGTTTTTTGAATAGAACAATAGAAGAACACTAGCTAAAGTGTTTATCTCACACCTACAGATATGGAGGAAACACTGAGAAACACTGGAGGAAACACTGCAAAATATATATTTTTGCCCTAAATGGATGTTTTTTGAATAGCACAATAGAAGAAAAGTATATAAAGGGTGTATCTCACAGTAACATATGCAGTGCTGGTGTAATATGATTTCTGAAGCAGGACTGACTTCTATATATTTCTCTCCCTATAAGCACAATCAGGAACCTTTCCCTAAATTATCTAATACAGAGTATCTCACATATGCAGTGCTGGTGCAATATGCAGAGTATCTCACAGGAACTTATGCAGTGCTGGTGCAATATGCAGAGTATCTCACAGGAACATATGCAGTGCTGCTGCAATTTGATTTGTGAAGCAGGACTGACTCCTATATATTTCTCTCCCTATAAGCACAATCAGGAACCTTTCCCTAAATGATCTAATGCAGAGTATCTCACAGGAACATATGCAGTGCTGGTGCAATATGCAGAGTATCTCACAGGAACATATGCAGCGCTGGTGTAATATGATTTCTGAAGCAGGACTGACTCCTATATATTTCTGTCTCTATAAGCACAATCAGGAACCTTTCCCTAAAGTATCTAATGCAGAGTATCTCACAGGAACATATGCAGCGCTGGTGTAATATGATTTCTGAAGCAGGACAGTCTGACTCCTATTCTAATTCAGATCAGCAGCAGCCTTTACCTACTCTAAAGCAGAGTGACAAGCTGTGCTATGTGCCTCTAGCTTATATAGAGGCTGGGTCACATGCTGCACTGGCCAATCACAGCCATGCCATTAGTAGGCATGGCTGTGATGGCTTCTAGGTCACACAAGTGAAACAAATGGTAATTGGCTGCCCTGCAGCGCGCCAATACATTCCCGAACACCGAACCCGAACTTACAGCAAATTGTTCAGGTTCGGGTCTGGGTACCAAAAAACCCAACAGTCTGGTACGAACCCGAACTTTACAGTTCGGGTTCGCTCAACCCTAGTCATGAGCCAAAGGGCGTGTAAATACAAATAGAAACAAAGCGTGCACGACACCTAGTGGTGAAAGTGATTTAGGCAGCAATCCAAAGCAAAACAATAGGATTTTTTAATACAGCTTACCTGTAAAATCCTTTTCTTGGGAATACATCACGGGACACAGAGCCTTAATTACTTAATCGGTTATGTAGTCACCACACGTGATTGGGTTCCTCCCCTATATAACCCCTCCCAAATGGAGAGTACCTCAGTTTTGTAGCAAAGCAATAAGTGTTCCACGTTAACTCCGAAGAGGGGTGGGAGCTCTGTGTCCCATGATGTATTCCCGAGAAAAGGATTTTACAGGTAAGCTGTATTAAAAAATCCTATTTTCTTGATCATACATCACGGGACACAGAGCCTTAATTACTTAATGGGATGTCCCATAGCAATGCTAAAACTTGAGGCGGGGGGAGACACAGATCAGAATAAGACCTCCATCGAGCCAGAGGATTTATACTGCTGCCTGCAGCACACTACGCCTGAAGGCGGCATCCACATAACCTCTCACATCTACCTGATATAATTTTGTAAATGTATGGGCCGAAGACCAAGTAGCAGCCTTACAGATCTAAACCATGGAGGCCTTCACTGCCCATGAAGCACCAACTGCTCTAGTCTAGTGCGCTTTCACCTAAAAAGAAAGGATCTTCTTTTCTAAACCATAGGCCTGAATAATGACTTGTCGGATCCACCTTAAAATAGTGGATTTTGACGCTGCCTGGCCCTTCTTTGGGCCTTGTGGCAGAATTAATAGACAATCAGTCTTCCTTATCTGAGCTGTAGCTTGCAGATAAACCCTTACCGCTCTTACAACATATAGAAAGTGTAGACTCTCTTCCTCCGCAGACTGCGAATCTGGTTCAGATGAAAACCTGAAACCACCTTAGGTAAGAAATCCGGGTGAGGCCGTAGCACTACCCTGTCTTCATGAATAATCATATACGGTTCTTTACACGAAAGGACCGCCAATTCCGATACCCTTCTAGCCGAGGATATGGCTACAAGAAAGACCAGTTTCTGTGTCAAAAGACTAAAGAATCGTACACACAGGCCAGAATCTCATCAGGAAAAAATGTTGTTTTTCCTGATGAGATTCTTGGCAAGAATCTCTTGCCGCCCGAGTGTACACACACTCCTTTCAAAAGAACCGCGGTTCTTTTGAAAGGCAAGAATGCGGTGACGTCATTGCGTACGACAAGCATGCGCACGTCACATTCGATGCCCTTGCCGCCATCTTGCTTCACCCTACCTATGCCGTGGAAGCTACCGTGCATGCGTCAAAGTGATTTCGAGCATGCATGGGTTTCCACGGCGACAGGTAAGTATACAGACGCTCGGGTTTCTCGTCGGGAAATAGGCCGACAAGAATCCCGACGAGAAAATAGAGAGCAGGATCTCTATTTTTCTCATCGAGATTCTGGGCAAATTTCCGGACAAGAAACCTGAACGCCTCGTACACACGCTCAGTACACCGACTGTGTACAAGGCTTTAGAGAAACCTGGTGTAAAGGTTCAAAAGGTAGCTTCTGTAAAACAGATAACACCAAATTCAAATCCCATGGGCACACGGGAGACTTAATCGGCGGATTTAACCGCAGTGAACCCTGAAAGAAGGCCCTGACTAGGGAATGAAATGCAAACGTTTTTTGAAAAAATACAGACAAAGCCGAGATTTGGCCCTAGATAGTGCTCAAGGCCTTTCTTTTTGCCTTTACCACTCGGACCAAGTCTCCAATGGCTTTTGCCTTTGGCTTGGGAAGGAATACCTTGCTTAGGGACATGTCTATAATCATGCCTAAGTACTCTAGCCTTCATTGAGGTTGCAAAGAAGATTTCTTCAGATTAGGGGCCCAGCCTAGGTACTCTAAATATTCCACTGTGCTGTGCACATTGTGACCCAAACATGCAGCTGACTGATCTATGATCAACAGATCCTCCAGGTAGACTGTTATCGCTATGCCTTGTGTCCTTAGTCTTGCCAGGGCCGGGGCCAGTATTTTTATGAACACTCGAGGTGCTGTAGCCAGCCCGAAAGGAAGGGCCACAAACTGAAAGTGGCGCTGATCCACCGCAAACCTTAGAAATCTTTGGTGTCACATGCAGATATGCATCTCTGATGTCTATTGATGCCAGGAATTCTCCTCCCTGAAGGGTGGAAACAACTGACCAAACAGACTCCATGTGGAAGGAGCGAACGTTCAGAAACTGATTCAGACTCTTTAGATCTAGGATAGGTCTGACATCCCCGTTTGGTTTTGGAACCGTAAACAGGTTTTAATAGAATCCTGACCCCTGATCCTCTGGGGCTAACTCCAAGATAACCCCTTGGGACAACAGGTGTTCCAAGGCCAACAGTAGAGGCCCTCTTTTTTCTGGATCTTTGGCAATTCTTGATCTCAGAAAACGGGGTGGCGGAAGTTCTATGAATTCTAGCTTGTAGCCTAAGGACACTGTGGTGATGACCCACTTGTCCTGAAACCTCGTTCCGCCAGGCGTTTGCAAAAAGCGGCAGCCTTCCCCCCACTTGGCAGAGCGGAGTCATCCCTTCATAGAGAAGTTTTGGGGGTCAGTTTAGACTTTGAACCCCAAGTTCTTTTCTGCCCTTGGGCTTGGCTCTGGGCTTTTCCCCTAGTGTTAGACTGGGGGCGGCCGTTGCCACTGCCTGGAGACTGCGTTTCCAGGGGCTGGAGAGAGAGTATGTTTAAATGAGGGGTGCTTACTCTTTCTCTTAACCGGCAATAGAGTAGACTTGCCTCCGGTAATCTTTTGGATGTATTTATCCAGTTCATCTCCAAACAGGCGTTCTCCCCCAAAGGGGAACGCTGCCAAGTATTTCTTGCAGGAAGCCTTGGCCTCCCAATGTTTTAACCAAAGGGACCTGCGCATATGTACCTGCAGGAGATGCTTGTTAAACAGAGTCCACTATCGCATCCATCGCAAAGCACAAGGCCTTAGGAAGGTCTTCATAAACCTCAATCTCCTCTGTAGGGAGGAGGTTAATCATCTGCTTCATATGTTCCTTGAGGAACTGACATACACCAATGGCTGTAACTGCAGGTTGTACTACAGCCCTAGCCAAGGCAGAGGAGGCTTTTAAAAGGGACTCTAGCTTTTTATCAGTTGGATCCTTAAAACCCTGTGCGTTGTCTAAAGGACAGGTCAGGTTTTTGTTTGCACAAGAAATAACTGCATTAATAGATAGCAGGCACTCCCTATTTCTTGGTGAAACCTTCCTCCATAGGATAAAGGAGGGAGAACTGCTTAGGAGGAGAAAACAGTTTATCATCACACATCAGTGTGGGGATTTCCAGGATCCCAAAGAGGAAACAGAGGGCCTAGAAGCTTCAACAGGAGGCAACACGCACCATCTCTGCATAATATTGCACCTGCATCTTTGGCGACTGAGAAGTGGCAGGAATCCTCTCATCCTCCGAGTCCTCAGACTGCACATGATCCTCATCTCCAGAGAGGGATTTTTCACCCTCAGAAGGCTCATCTGAAAGAGAAGATGAAGGGGATCTACCCCGTTTTCTGCTATTTCTTAAGGAGGTTGCGACAATATTAGCAATCCTTCCTTCCAGGCCATCCATAGCAACTTTTAAAGTGTCCTCAGTGACGTATACAGGAGCTGCCATAGGGGAGGCTGCAAAACCAGACAGGGGCTCATCCTGTGAAGCTGCTATCAGGCAGAGGGGGATGGTAAACTGGTGGCAAGCTCAGAATCCTTAGTCATACGTGGGGATTTTCTGGTGTCTCTTTTATTCGCCTTAGACCCTCTTCTCTGGGACATAGTCCTTACTGTAAAGCAAAGGTACTATCCACAATATAAATGCAATCACTGTAGTGCTATAGTCTTACAATACACAAAAATATCAGCTCACTGCACAACCTGATGCCGAGTAGGAGTCTTAGGTTTGCCTGGTTCAATCCACAGGGATGCTAACAGCCCACAGCTCTGTGTCCACGCCGCTTACAGAAGGCTCTGGTGTGCTGGGCTTTTGAACCAGCCTCTTGGCGCCTGCACACAGGTGTCCTGCATTGCGCATGGGCACTAGCAACCACTTTAGCCCTTCCCCCATCCATGTCTCTGTTTGAAGAGCAAAAGCGTGCTCATGGCGGCACCCAGGGAGACGAGGAAGAGGGGGGAGAGATTACTGGGGGGCATCTTGTGGACCCCTGTATGCGTATCGTGGCAGAGCCTGCAGTGGAAGGAGGTGAGTGGTGTTATATTTGACCGACTTCACTGAGCATGTTATCCTGGAAGGCTTATGTAAGAAAACACCAGGTTGCACTTACTCCCATCCTACTCGCAGAAGATAATACATAAATAAAAAATTATCTTCTTCTTACCTGATCCACGCCGCAGGAAAGCTACCAAAAGTAGTTCCAGCTTTCACCCACCACCGCGGGCAAGTTGTGCCAACCTTCAGGTTTACAAAGGGTTTTATTAGAGAAAACCTAATATCTGGACCTGTAGAAGACTCTGCCAGAAACTATTCGTGACACAGATGTATTAGTACACCAAAGTCTGGATCCCTGAGCCCAGACCTCCGCAGAGAGACATTACAGGCAAACCTTGTTTCTTCTTACACAAGGCCCGGGTACCAACCATCTTAGGCCTTTGATATCAGCCAGAGGAATGGATCCGGTTATAGCTCCTAGGTCTCCGCAGCCAGACCATCAAAAGAGCATTTTTCTTCTTAGCACATGTTGAACGTGACCAACCACCTTAACACTGGCGAAAAAACTGAGGTACTTTCCATTTGGGAGGGGTTATATAGGAGAGGAACTAAATTTCAATTGGGTTTGCCAGTGTCCAATCACCTGTGGTGACTACATAACCCATTAAGTAATTAAGGCTATGTGTCTCGTGATGTATGATCAAAAAACAATGAATTAGCGACAGAGCTCGGCGCTGGCTTGCTCGAAGGGGCTCAATCTGGCCGATACAGAGCTGATTTTTTTTAACAATCTTACGGTCACCTTCTGTATCTGGTGAATGACAACAGATAAGACAGAGTCGGCTTTGTTGCTTAACTGCAGACAGGAAACGGGTACATTATTATAGAGAATAGACATACAGCATACCATAAATGCAGCTACAAACTTATAAACACTGCCATCTACTGGTTGAAGAATATATCTCTACTGAATACTGATGTACAGTAGTTGTTGCCCAGAATACAATTCTATATTCCAATATCCGGACTATTGCACTGCACAAGTCATAGATGTGCAGGCACTTGACCACCATGGTAGATGGAACTATTGATTATTTACAGATAGTTTGGATACTTGACCATCAGAGTAGATAGAACAGTTAAAGTACTTGATCATCATAGCATTTGGAACTTGCACAAACATGACTATGGTATCCCAGATATACTCATTGCTGCTAAGACCCCACCACTTATACTCCACCTTTATACCTTTAATAAATAATGAGACCACCACCGTTAACTTGGAGTAAAAAACTGTCCGTAGCAGCCTTCTTTATTTTTTAAATTAACTTTAAATATTAAATATTAAATAGCATATAAACAACAACATTTTCCTGAAAACAATTCTATCCATAACTAGCGCTGGACTTTGCAGGCACCACTAAAAACACTATCTTGTAACCTTTTAACATTTATAACATTTTTGGCACTGCGGTACCTAACCTCTGGTCATAGGCCTCAAGCCGACAAGCTGGCTCAGAGTCGACCACTGACCGCAGTGCCCACCATTAACCACCATTCCAGGTACACTTTGGTAAACTTGAAAAGAACACCCCTTCAGCACCCATACCACCGCTAGGTACTGCCATTCTTTTTTGAGGTATTTCTTCTCCTGCAAAGTCCAACACCCGCAACTGCCACGACAGCATAAACAGCGTACCTGCATAAGGAGAAAAAAGGAAAGCGCCAAAAACAACCAACACAAACAACTATCACTAACTTACCAACAAGCCCGTAACCACGGTAGGGTGGGCGGGAACTTTCCCCACGCTGTGCTGCCCGGGAGGAGGGGCGGAAGTAATTTATCACCTCTCCTCCCCTCCCCACTGACCTCTCTCCTAACCACTCGTACCTGGCTTGCAAGGGTTCTGTTAACCCTGTCATGCCAGCCCTGCGCTTAGTGCAGGCTTGTCTTTGCTCCGGGCCATTCATGACTATGGTATCCCAGATATACCCATTGCTGCTAAGACCCCACCACTTATACTCCACCTTTATACCTTTAATAAATAATGAGACCACCACCGTTAACTTGGAGTAAAAAAAATGGCCGTAGCAGCCTCCTTTATTTTTTAAATTAACTTTAAATATTAAATAACATATAAACAACAACATTTTCCTGAAAACAATTCTATCCATAACTAGCGATGGACTTAGCAGGCAACACTAAAACACTATCTTGTAACCTTTTAACATTTATAAAATTCTTGGCACTGCGGTACCTAACCTCTGGTCATAGGTCTCAAGCTGACAAGCTGGCTCAGAGATGACCACTGACCGCAGTGCCCACCATTAACCAACATTCCAGCTACACTTTGGTAAACTGGAAAAGAACACCCCTTCAGCACCCATACCACCGCTAGGTACTGCCATCCTTCTTTGAGGTATTTCTTCTCCTGCAAAGTCCAACACCCGCCACCAGCACCCAAGGTTAACACCTTACCTTTGGGCACATCTCCACACCCTCAAGGCTCGCTGTACCCCATCCTGCAGGCCCAACACCCACATGTCAATATCCACTTCCGTAAGGTGAACTCCATCACCCCGCAGGTATCTCCATGTATCCACCTCCAACTCCGGATGCCTGACCACCAGACCCCTATTCCTGATCACAAACCTCCCCACATCTCTGTTCATCTTCCTCCTTGCTCTGTTTACTCCCTCCACTGACCTTGCCATCCTCCATGATGTTCTTGCCACCATGTCCGACCATACTACAATCGTGTCAGGAAATGACATGCGGATGTGCAGGAAATCGAATTTAATGTCACGCGTGACATCCAACAGCGACCGAACCCCCACATGAAGAACCAGCACATCAGGTGGAATCGGTCCAAGTGTGAAAACCTGTGCACTTCTGGAACCATCCTGCTCCACAGCATCCCAGGGAACCCTAACCAACGTACTTATGCCTCATGTCTTGGGACCCCCAGCTGTCGACCGTCCGGTCGCACATCCGCTCTCTTAGCCCCCCAATGCACAAAGGAATGGCCCAGTATCCAGACCAATCCCTGTCCTGTACCTGAAAAACAGTAAGCAACATATATATATCACCAATCATGATCTATCGGGAATCGTCACCAGCCCCCCAACCAAAACAACAAGTCCACCCCGTTAAACATCACCCTGAACACATCAGTGTTTTTTTTTCTTTTACGATAAAAGCTATTACGATACATCCACCAGCAACTGCGGCCTGACATACAGCCGAAACCTCCTCGACTCCCACCTACTTATCCGCTTGACCGTTTCTTCATCAAGCCCATTACGCGCGGCCTCCGTCGCCACACCAATTCTTAAGGAATGCAATGAAAATTATTTTTCCACCAGGCCCAACGCCCCCAAACATTTCCTGAACACCGATACGAATTGAAAATGCGACAAAGGAGCCCCATCCGCATGCAACAAAAAGGAACCGTCCACCTTCGGGCGCACTTCCAGGAACTCCCGCACTGCCCCGACTGGGCACAGAGCCGAACCAGGAATAGGGAACACCTGCACCAACTTCCCCCTCCCCATCTGATCCATTTTGGATCTCCTTAAAAACAGAGTCACCCCTTCCTGTGCCCACACCACATCAGCAGCCATCATACCCCCCTGCACCTTTGTAGAAGAGCTGACTATCTCACCAACTCGAAATGCTCCAAAAAACGCCAGCGAAAACGCTGCGCGAAACAAGGACACCTCGTACTGTAACGAACACAACTTCTCCAACTCCCCCATAATACCCTTCAAAATGTCGAATGACACCGGGCACCTAGATTCCGAAGGTCGCCCCTGCTTCCTATAACCTTTGAGCGCTTGACGCACCCAAAAATCCTTTGCGAAGTCCGGACACCCTTGTCATTTAAACAAGAAGGCTAAACTCGCCAATTTCTTATTCAACACCGATTACGACACCCCAGCCTCCATGTTCCTTGACAAAAAATGCAAGACCAGCACACGTACCTCCGGACCCGACGGATCCACCTCCGCCTCCCGAACCAGCGCCTGCCATTCCAACCAGACCTTCTCATAGGCCGCCCACGTCCCCACACTCACCGACCTTCTGATCCAGTGGGAGACGATTCCAACGGAATCTTCCACAGCCAGTCTGGACAAGGGACCCCGTGCTGCTCTGCCTCCGGCACCAACTCCCGAAACCTGTCCCACTGAAAGCAATGCATGGCGTCAACTACTACATTTTCCACCCCTGGCAAATGCACCACGTACACAAAAATATTTAGTTGTAAACAGTGTAGCACCAGGTGCCGCAGGAGCCAAATAACTTGAGGAGAAGACGCCGTAACCCTATTGATTACTTGTACCACCCCCCAAGTTATACCCGTGGAAACAAACCTTCAGATCCTGGAAAGACGCGCCCCACAACTCGATCGCTAGCAGCACCGGAAACAGCTCCAGCAGCACCAAATTCCTTGTGAACCCTGCTGCCAGCCAGGACTGGGGCCAGGGGCCAGCGCTCCACTTGCCCTGAAAGAACGCCCCAAATCCTGACCCCCCAGCCGCATACGTGTACAGCTCCATGTCAAAATTGCTGACCGGGCCTGACATCCACAACGCCCTGCCATTGAAGGACTCCAAAAACGAGTGCCACACCTGCAGGTCCTCCCTGTGGTCTCTCACCAGCCGCACGTAATGTGTTGGCGACCGAACTCCCGCCGTGCTAGCCGACAGCCGTCGGCAAAACACCCTACCCATTGGGAGGATGCGGCACACAAAGTTAAGCTTCCCCAGGAGAGACTGCAGAACTCTAAGTTGCACCTTCCGCAAACCCATCATCTCCTTAATCTCAGCCTTGAGGCCCTCCAGTTTGTCCAACGGCAACCTACACTCCATCGCCTCCGAGTCAAGGACAATGCCCAAGAATTGGATGACCGTGCTAGGTCCCTCTGTCTTCTCAGGCACAAAAGGTACGCCAAACCGTTCCGCAATGTGCTCAAGGGTGGCTAACAGCACCGCGCAGATACGAGCCGAGGCCGGGCCAACGCAAAGAAAGTCGTCCATGTAATGTATCACTGAGTTAACTCCGGCCACATATCTCGGACCACCCACTCCAAGAAAGAACTAAATTGTTCGAATAACGCACATGAGACGAAGCAGCCCATCGGCAGGCACCGATCAACATAAAACTCCCCTTCCCAGTGGCACCCCAACAGCCGGAAGCTGTCCGGGTGTACCGGAAGCAGTCGAAATGCCGACTCGATGTCTGACTTGGCCATCCACGCCCCCCGTCCATACCGCCAAACCCAGCCAACCGCCACATCAAAAGAGGTGTAACTCACCGTACAGTCCACCGAGCTGATGGCATCGTTCACCGATCCCCCCCTTGGAAAGGAAAGATGATGAATGAGCCTGAACTTGTTCGGGTTCCGTCTTCGGAACCACCCCCAATGGAGACACTACCAAATCCTTCAAAGGAGAGGATGGAAACGGACCACCCATGCGACCCAGCGACACCTCCTTCCGCAGTTTCTCTGAAACCACCTCAGGGTGCTGCAGCGCGGATCGCAAGTTCTTAGACACCGAAGGGACCACGGACAATGAGCACGGAATACGAAACCCCTCTGAGAAGCCCCTCTCCAACAGCAGAGCCGCCGCCCTATCCGGATACCTACCTAGAAACGGTTGCATACTTTCCACCATCACCGGAGTCCTTCCTCCTGTTCGCAGACTCTCCGGCATGTCCCTTACCCTGCTTAAAACATCGGGAATATGGGTGGGTGCCCCCGCAGCCCGAGCACTTGTGCTTGTATCGGCAGGACCCCCCAAATTTGCATCTACCCTCATTGAGCTGCCAGCAGACCCACTTTTTCTTTCCGGCCGATTGTCCCGGGGAAGAGGTTCCACCGCCCCCCATGAAAAAATGGCGTGGACGTTCGTGGGGCAGACATAAGCTGCATCCAAAGGCCAATGTCCTTGGTGTCCCACCGAATATCAGGCCTGATCGCCCTGCGCTGCCTAAACTGCTCATCATAACGGAGCCACCCCGTGCCCCCGTAACACCTGTAGGCCTTGCTGATCGCCTCCTGATAGCTGAAAAAAGCCGAACAATGTTCGGGGTTCTTTTCACCTATCACGCTCGCCATGATAGAATAAGCCTGCGACCAATTCGCAAATGTCCTGGGTATAAGCCTGTACCTCCTTTTTTCCTCATCTTCTTTCTTAGACTCCTCCGGCTTAACCCTGTCCAGATTAAACTTTTCCAGAGGCAATAGTGCAAATATCTTAACATATTCACTTTTCCAAATCTTCTCACGCACCTCCTGTTTCAAATGCGATCCCAGGGGTGCCTCGTAGCACGTGTAGACCTCCCCCTTAGCCGCGTCCGCCCAACGGACCAGATCCCACTTTTTTGCCAAGTCCCCCACAGTGTCTGCCTTGCCCCCGGCTTGCCCCACGGGAATCGCACTGTCACCCCCCACACTCGTATCAGCTGCACCCGGCACGGCAGCTGCCGTCACCGTAGCCACGGACGCAATGGTACTCCCGCCCGCCGGCCCTTAGGCCCCCGCCGGACTAGCGGCGGGGTTGTCCCCCCCCTTTAGCTGGCTCACCAAGACCTCCAGCCCCGCCAAAAAACGCTGCAACCCTGAGTGAGCCGCAGCATTCCCCCCGTGGGCACTGACCCCCACAACAGCCACAGCACTATCTCCTCCTGCCACCGCGGGCACCGTCACCTGCTCGTGAGGCCCCTCCCCCCGGCCCTTCACAGACCTCCCACTATACTGTAAAGAAGAATGAAATGAAGAAATCGACTTACCGGGCTGCCTGGAAGCAATCTCACCAGCCGACCGACTCATCTCCCTCGGTGCCGCAACCATCTTGGACCCGTTCTCCTCGTCCGAACCAGACAGTTCTCCCTCCGACAGGCCCCCGGGCCGAATGTCCTCCTCTGATGAAGGCCCACCAGGCGACTCGGGCTTGGCGGCTGAGGGTCCCGCGCTCGATTGACTCCATCTACGCGATCTGGACCTGCCCACCGATTTCGCCATCGCCTTCTTAGGTGCTGGGCCTCTGCTCCGCGAACCGCTATCATCCTCTCTCCCTTGCCCCCTCTCGGTCATCTCATGTGGGCTGGAATGGAGGTGGCTAGCCGTGGATGGTGAGGGGCTAGTCACCGCTGGGATAGATCTCCCGCTCCGAGGCTCGGGGCCCTCCGGTGCACAACCGGGGGCGTAGCCCGCAGTAGTTTGATCGACACGCCAGGCGAGCCTAGCCGCCACACTGGAGCCTCCAGACCGGTCGCCCCCAGAGCTCTGATTGTGTAGGGGATTCCTCCTGGGCCCCCCTGCTACCACCGATGCTGTCCGCTTAGTGGGGGGGCCTGAATGGGCCCTAGGGGGACTCCCATCTCGCCGCAGCGCTCTAGGTGAGGGGCCCGGTGAGTAGCGCTCCGGAGGCCGAGACCTCTGAGCTCGTGTGGCCTCTCTCCCGGCGGCCTGTGAGCTTCCTCCACCCTGCGGGAGAAGCGGCCCCAGCGTCTGCTGAAGCCACCCCTCGCTGCGCTGCTCAGTCTCCGCCCGCAATCGGTCTAACATCTCCTTCACCGCCGCTATTATAAAATAACCAGTCACAATGTGCTCCTACCTCTAAAACTTTCCCCACTCTGTGCTGCCGTGAAGAGGGGCAGAAGTAATTTATCACCTCTCCTCCCCTCCCCACTGACCTCTCTCCTAACCACTCCTACCTGGCTTGCAAGGTTTCTGTTAACCCTGTCATGCCGGCCCTGCGCTTAGTGCAGGCTTGTCTTTGCTCTGGGCCTTTCTGTTCAGCTACTAATACTTAGCAAAGACTTCATAGATGGTGGCTGCTGTCAAAAACTTTTCCAACATGCTTCTGGTTGACGTCAAGGCAGGTGTTACCATGATTGTCAGTCCAATGTAGGGATAAGCCCACGGTTCCAGTCGAACATAAGTTCGACTCGAACATCGGATGTTCGTTTGCTCGCAAACTAACTGAACATATTGGAAGTTCATGGGAAATTTGAGCTCTGTGGAACCCCCATAATGCACTGCGAGATCGCAGTGCATTGACGTCTGATGATTGGCCAAAGCATGCACCTGACCTGAATTCTTTGGCCAATCACAGCATGCTCTGCTAAGAAACATGTCCGCTGGGAAGCTGTCCGAAGGACATGTTCGCTGGTTAGTACGTCTAACCAGCGGACAGAAATCCCGCTCATGCGTCAAATTGATTCGATGCATGCGTGGAAGCATTGAACTTGCGCGATAGAGAACGTCTGTGTCGTCTACGTCACCTCATTCTCTGTCCGCGCGGATTTCGGTTTGATGGTGGTACAAGCCATCAGACCAAAATCTCCCAGCGGACATGTCCGATGAAAACGGTCCGGCAGACCGTTTTCATTGGACTGTCCGCTCGTCTGTAAGGGGCCTTAGACTTTCTACCACAGTGTTGTTGGAACTTGTAGTTCCTCGGAGAAAACTTCATTAAGTTGAACTGAGTTACAAATAGGCCTACGTTCCACACTGCTTTGGGGACTGATAATGTGAGATTAATAGACAATTATACCGGGAGAAATAATAAGTGTGTCACAGCACTGGTTCAGTTCAATACAGTCACGTGTGTATAGGCCTCAAGCCTAATTTAATTATCAAGTGACTGCTGCTGGAAGTATATTCCCAGGAAGGAGTGCACAGATACTTTGCACAATTGAAGTTACTGTTCTATATTGTTCTACATTATTTCATTGATTAGAGAAACCTTTGGATTACAAATAAGTTAAAGTGCACCAACGTATTTACAATAGACTTCACAACTGAGGAACATTCTGGAGTTATCTGGGCCAGGCCTAATCAAGATTACCAGCAACTGTACTTAAAGAAATTGCCCACTAGGGGGAACTCGCGAGCATAGACTATCTATAGCTACTTGCAAACTTGATAACATTAACATTTTAGTTTTGTTCTTATTGACTCTTGCAAGGGCCCTTGCAGAGTCAGATATATATATATATATATATATATATATATATATATATATATATATATATATATATTGTGACAGGAAGTCAGGTAAATCTGGGGGTGTTGTCACAGACGGGAGATACATTTCTGCCTTGTTTAGAAAATTCACCAATTACTATCAGGTGTCGGCTGCAAAGGTAGCCAGAAAGATTTAAGGACGTTGGATAGCTTCAGCTGTCCAGAATGAGAAAATTAAGGCCTCTATAATTTGTCCAGAGGATTATTACTGAATGCTGCATCCTGAGGCTTGTTGAGTTAAGGAGAGCAGTAAGCTGAGGAAGACTTCTGAAGGTGAAGTGGTTGTTGATATTTTTGCTGTGTGATAAGAAAATCAAAAAGACTATTGTTTTCTGCTGGAGGACCAGCAGTGTCTGCCCAGCAGTAGGCTGTGCCAGACTCCATAGGTAGGTTCCTGTGTTGTGAAGGTCGACGGCTCAAGTGGCCAGGGTTTATTTTATGTTTTGTTTTGTTTATGCTGTTTGGATGCTTGCACTTGTTTCCAGCAATATGGAAGAATAAACCATAACCCTTGTTTTTTCAACCACCCACGGCTGCCTCTCTGTATAATTCAGTGTGTAGTGAACCCACTCAGGAGGTCACACACCCCCGCTACCGAGCTAACCCCTTACACATGGTGGAGTGCCGCGGGCAGTTAAAATAAACCCAAAATGGAGGAGATACTGAAGCAGCTGGCTATAGCAAATGCAAATCAACAGCAGACAAATGCAGGTTTGCAGCGGAGCCTTGCAGCTCAACAACAGGCTCACCAAGAGAGCATTGCAGGCTTGGAACAGAGACACCAGCAGCAAATGGAGGCCAACATACCGACTTTTCGGGTAAGCCACTTATTGCCAAAGATGACTGCAGATAATGACCCTGAGATGTTTCTGACCACGTTTGAGAGAACAGCGGAAAAAGAGAATTGGCCTAAAGAACAGTGGGCTGTCTAGTGGCCCCCCTATTATCTGGAGAAGCCCAAAAGGCATATTTTGATTTGGAGCTTGCAGATGCAAAAAAACTATGATCGGTTAAAAGAGGAAATATTGGCACGTTTTGGTGTAACCCTGGCTGTCCGTGCTCAGCGGGTCCACAATTGGAGTTATCAGCTGAAGAAGCCACCTCGATCGCAGATGTATGACCTCATCCATTTGGCCAGGAAATGGCTGCAGCCAGAAACTCTGTCCGGACCAAAAATTTTGGAGCGAGTAGTCATGGACAAATTTCTTAGGTCTCTTCCTAACACCCTGCAGAAATGGGTGAGACATGGCGGTCTGGAATCCACAGACAAACTAGTAGACCTGGTTGAAAGGTACCTAACAACAGAAAATTTGTCCCCTTTCCCCAGAGACGCACAGACTTTCCACCCCAAGACCAGACCCTCCCCACCTATAGGTAAGACTGCATCAAGGGATGGGGGTGGAGAGAGGGACCAAAGAACAACTAGAGGTATTATCAGGACCACTGCTAGTGGTTGGCGAGAGCGGCCTGGAAGACCCATCCCACAAGAGAGGACCAGAAGGTTGATTTGTTACCATTGCCGGGAAGAGGGACATGTAGCAGCGGTTGATGAACCCATGCAGTGTGACTTTATGACAGAGAGACGACAGACCCTTTTTGCAACCACATGCACTGCAGTAAAGGGGAATGAGAAACCTTATTGTTGGATTCAGGTAGCCTGGTCACCTTAGTGAAAAGTGATCTAGTGGTGGGAAAAACCTTACATCCTAGGAAAATGGCTGTAGGTTGTGTACGTGGGGACACTCGAGAATATCCGGTGACTACGGTTTCCTTTGAAACCTCCCTCTGTAACTTGTGTCACCAAGTGGGTCTAGTTCCCTGACTGCCACATGACGCCATTGTGGGAAGGGATTTCCCAAAGTTCTGGGAACTTGCCCAGATTCCCCAGTAAGTGGTTCTTCTGAGCCTGAACCATCTACTCCAGAATCCTCTAACTGTGAGGATTCTCCTGAGTTTCCATTCTCAGTCTTAGCAGGGAAAACACCAGTCCCTAGGGAGGAGCTGGCTAGCTCAGAAGAGGAACAGCGGCCGATAGGGTTTGATGACCTCGAGGTGCACAGAGAAAATGTTATCACTGAGCAATTGAGGGACCCCACATTGCTAAGAGCCCGGGAGAATGTAGTGAAGATAGATGGGGAGTTAGTTAACCCTGACGAGAGGGTTGCCCTCCCTTACTTCATTATTGAAAGGGACCTGTTATATCGAGTGTCACAGAGAATTGAGGACACCATTGAGCAACTGGTAGTGCCTAAACCGTACCGCAAGATGGTGTTGGAACTGGCCCATGGGTACATTCTTGTGGGACATTTGGGAGCAGAAAAGGAAGTGGAATTGTACTGCTCTTCCTGTCCAGTGTGTCAGATTACTGCACCCATGCCACATTTCCGCAGTCCGTTGGTACCCCTGCCCATTATTAAGGTCCCTTTTGAGAGGATTGCCATGGACTTGGTTGGCCCCTTACTGAATTCCACTAGAGGGCACCAGCACATCTTGGTAATAATTGACTATGCCACCCGTTACCCAGAAGCGATTCCTCTCAGAAACACCTCTGCTAAAACCATTGCTAAAGAGTTATTTCAGGTTTTCAGCCGTGTGGGTCTCCCTAAGGAAGTCCTAACTGACCAGGGCACCCCGTTTATGTCTAGGGTGACTAGAGAACTTTGTAAACTCCTGAAAGTGACCCAATTACGTACATCAGTACATCACCCTCAAACATACAGGTTAGTGGAAAGGTTTAATAAAACCTTTAAACAGATGTTGAGGAAGGTGATGGATAAAGATGGAAAGATTTGGAATTATCTGCTCCCTTATCTGATGTTTGCCATAAGAGAGGTTCCCCAATCGTCCACAGGGTTCTCTCTGTTTGAGTTATTGTATGGGAGGCACCCCCGGGGCCTACTGGACATTGCCAGGGAAACATGGGAGAGTGAGAGTTCCCCTCATCGAAGTGTTATTGAACATGTGGCACAAATGCAAGATAGAATTGCCCAAGTGATGCCGATTGTGAAGGTACATTTAGCCCAAGCCCAGTTGGCTCAACAAAGGATTTACAATCGTGGGGCCCAGGTCCGTTCCTTTGCACCTGGTGATAGGGTGTTGGTGCTGGTCCCCACAGTCTAAAGTAAATTCCTAGCCAAATGGCAGGGTCCCTATGAAGTGTTGGAGAAAATGGGGGTGGTGAATTATAAAATTAGCCAACCGGGAAGACGAAAACCTGAGCAACTCTATCACGTGAACTTGTTGAAACCATGGAAGGATAGAGAGTCCTTGGTCGCTAAGACTACCCGATCTTCTGCTCCGTTTAACCTGGCTGTCCCTGAAGTTGGGATAGCGGAGACTCTTTCCAAAACTCAGCAACAGGAGGCTAAAGAGTTTGTGCTCCGAAATAGGGAGAAGTTTTCAGACTTGCCAGGTTGGGTCTCCGGAGTTGAACATGACATTATCACAACACCAGGGGATAAGGTCAAGTTGAAGCCTTATCGAATTCCAGAAGCCCGGCAAGAGGCAATTCACCAGGAACTAAAAAAAATGCTTGAGCTAGGGGGTGATAGAAGAGTCAAATAGTGATTGGTCCAGTCCCATTGTCTTAGTACCCAAACCAGATGGAAGTTGGCGGTTTTGTAATGATTTTCGCCACCTGAATAAAATCACTAAGTTTGACACCTATCCTATGCCCCGCATAGATGAACTGATTGATCGCCTAGGCACTGCCGGTACATGACGACGTTAGACCTGACCAAGGGTTGTTGGCAAATTCCTCTCTCGAAGTCGGCCAGGGAAAAAACAGCATTTGTAACTCCAGAAGGATATTTCCAATATCGGAGGATGCCTTTTGGGTTACAGAATGCTCCCGCCACGTTTCAACGCACCATGGATAAGACCCTTCGGCCTCATCGAGCCTATGCTGCTGCATACCTCGATGATGTGGTCATCCACAGTGAGGATTGGGACTCACACTTACCAAAAGTTCAGGCTGTGTTGGATTCCATCTGGGAAGCCGGGTTTACAGCCAATCCAAAAAAATTTACCCTTGTGTTAGAAGAGGCGAAGTATCTGGGGTATACCATTGGAAGAGGTCTAATCAAGCCCCAGATAAACAAAGTTGAGGCTATTCAGGATTGGCCACGTCCCGCCAAAAAGAAACAGGTTCGTGCATTTTTGGGGATCGTGGGTTATTATGGCCGTTTTATCCCCCATTTTGCCTCACAGGCTGCTCCCCTGACCAATTTGACCAAAGGGAAGGAGTCTGTCATTACCAAATGGACTTCCGAAGCAGAAACAGCTTTTCAGGCTTTAAAACAGGCCTTATGTAGTCAGCCAGTGTTAAATTCGCCTGATTTTTCACAGGACTTTGTGGTTCAGACAGATGAGTCAAATGTGGGGTTAGAAGCTATGCTGTCCCAGATTATCAAGGGGGAGGAACACCCTGTTTTTTACCTCAGCCGAAAGTTAAAGGCCCATGAGGAGAATTATGCCATCATTGAGAAAGAGTGTTTGGCGGTGAAATGGGCTTTGGATTCTCTCCGGTACTACCTCATGGGTAGACAGTTTGAACTGGTGACGGATCATGCCCCATTGAAGTGGATGGCACAAAACAAGGAGACCAGTAGGAGAATTATTAGGTGGTTCCTGGCACTGGCGTAACTACCGGGGGGGCAGCCGGTGCGTCTGCCCCGGGCCCTGAGCTGAAGGGGGCGAAATCCCACGCCAGTACGTGTCGCCGTCCTTCCGAAAGTTCCGAGTCCGGCCGACGCCGTGCTCCGGTGCCATGTTTAGACTCAGGCCGGCCCCTGGCACCCCGTGATTGAGTCAAGTGCGGCGAGCGGGGCTGGCCTGGTCTACGATGCGACGAGCGGGGCTGGTCTACGATGCGAACTGTGTACACTCGCTGTCTCCGCCTCCTCCTCAGCCTCCACGGAATGGATAACATCATGGGTGCCGGGCGTGCAGTGTGACCAGCGGCGCAGAGTAGGAAGAAAAAAAAACAGGTGAGAGAGACTCGTCTCCCTCGTGATTTTTTCTTCTGGCCCGGGGGGGGGGGGGGGGGAGGTCTGGGGAGACTAGGGAGGGAGCACCCAGAAAGTCTATGTGCCCAGCATGTTACTTTAGGACGCATTGGTGGCCTACAAGGCCCAGCTGCTGTACACCAATGCCTCCTATTGTAAAATGCTGGGCCTTGTAGTCCACCAGTGCCTCCTATAGTAAAATGCTGGGGCCCAGCATTTTACTTTAGGAGGCTATGGTGGACTACAAGGCCCAGCATTTTACATTAGGAGGCTTTGGTGGACTACAAGGCCCAGCATTTTACATTAGGAGGCTTTGGTGGACTACAAGGCCCAGTATTTTACTGTAGGAGGCATTGGTGGCCTACAAGGCCCAGCAGCTGGGCCTTGTAGTCCACCAATGCCTCTATAGTAAAATGCACCAATGCTGTAGTGTCTGTGTGTATTGTGTAGCGGTCACTGTGTAGTTGATTGTGTAGCGGTCACTGTGTAGTGTAGCGGTCACTGTGTAGTGTATTGTGTAGCGTTCACTGGGTAGTGTAGCGGTCACTGTGTAGTGTATTGTGTAGCGGTCACTGTGTAGTGTATTGTGTAGCGGTCACTATGTAGTGTATTGTGTAGCGGTCACTGGGTAGTGTATTGTGTAGCTGTCACTGGGTAGTGTATTTGGTCACTGTGTAGTGTATTGTGTAGCGGTCACTGTGTAGTGTATTGTGTAGCGGTCACTGGGTAGTGTATTGTGTAGCGGTCACTGTGTAGTGTATTGTGTATTTGGTCACTGTGTAGTGTATTGTGTAGCGGTCACTGTGTAGTGTATTGTGTAGTGGTCACTGGGTAGTGTATTGTGTAGCGGTCACTGGGTAGTGTATTTGGTCACTGTGTAGTGTATTGTGTAGCAGTCACTGGGTAGTGTATTTGGTCACTGTGTAGTGTATTGTGTAGCGGTCACTGGGTAGTGTATTGTGTAGCGGTCACTGGGTAGTGTATTGTGTAGCGGTCACTGTGTAGTGTATTGTGTAGCGGTCACTGGGTAGTGTAGCGGTCACTGTGTAGTGGTCACTGTGTAGTGTATTGTGTAGCGGTCACTGTGTAGTGTATTGTGTAGCGGTCACTGTGTAGTGTATTGTGTAGCGGTCACTGTGTAGTGTATTTGGTCACTGTGTAGTGTATTGTGTAGCGGTCACTGTGTAGTGTATTGTGTAGCGGTCACTGGGTAGTGTATTTGGTCACTGTGTAGTGTATTGTGTAGCGGTCACTGGGTAGTGTATTGTGTAGCGGTCACTGGGTAGTGTATTGTGTAGCGGTCACTGGGTAGTGTATTGTGTAGCGGTCACTGGGTAGTGTATTGTGTAGCGGTCACTGGGTAGTGTAGTGGTCACTGGGTAGTGTATTGTGTAGTGGTTAGTATAGGAATAAGGTAGGTTAGTGGGTAGTGTAGTGGTCAGTATAGGAATCGGGCAGGTCAGTACTATTGTAGTTAAGGGAAATGGACTCGTGGCGTGCGAAAAGTCAGCGGATTAGGGGGGCGTAAATTACTTACCTTGCCCCGGGCGCTGACAACCCTAGCTACGCCACTGGTTCCTGGCCCTTCAGGAATTTAGTTTTGTAATAATGCATCGCCCCAGTGTTAAAATGGGGAATGCAGATGGTTTGTCCCGAGTACATGCGTGCCTGGCAACCTGTGTCCCAACCCTAGGGTTGAAACAAGAGGGGGGGGGTATGTGACAGGAAGTCAGGTAAATCTGGGGGTGTTGTCACAGACGGGAGATACATTTCTGCCTTGGAAAGAAAAGTGGGGTGGGTGAATGTTTTCCTAGATCGAACAACAGTGACTCACAATCCCATCAAAATAAAGATAAAAGAAAAAAAGGTTATAAGGAAGAGAGAAAACTCTCCTCCAAATGTAGGGATTTTTGAAGTGAGGTGTTGTTCTTAGTATTTAAGGTAAGCGCACAAAACACAATGGTTTTTAGAAAAATATCAAATAAGTTTAATTTTCATATAAAAATCCATAAAAATATTCATATAAACAGTTTACATGATTGTGACCACAAAATTTTGTAAAGAATTGAGAAAGAAAGAATTATAAATGCAGACTGCCAACTAGTTTCGCACTGTTGTGCTTCGTCAGGGCTTGCAATTCGTTCTTTTCTTTTTACATATGGTGGTCTGTGTATGACAAAATATACGTCATTAGTACAATTGGTAAAATGCAACATATTACATTTAACAATTTAGGTCATAAATCAGATAGCAAGGAAGAGTACCTCTGTGCTTACCAATTTCGTTTAAAAGCTTGGAGCCAAAGCAAAAATATTTGCCTGAATGCTGACCAATGAGTTCCAGCGTGGTGAGTAGGTGAGCTGGTGCACTTTTGACCAGTGGAAGCCGGATCCACTTAGTCCTAGTAGGTGCGGGCAACGGGATGTTGAGACTTGCAGCAAAGCACAAGATATGTCTGTGAATATTAAATGCAAAGTTTATATCTCTCCTGAATGAGAGCACATGATGTAGAATAGCTATAGTAAATATCAGAGCAATGTATAATTGTGACTGATATATATAGAGATGTATATTAAATATATATTAAAAGAAAAGAACGAATTGCAAGCCCTGACGAAGCACAACAGTGCGAAACTAGTTGGCAGTCTGCATTTATAATTCTTTCTTTCACAATTCTTTACAAAATTTTGTGGTCACAATCATGTAAACTGTTTATATGAATATTTTTATGGATTTTTATATGAAAATTAAACTTATTTGATATTTTTCTAAAAACCATTGTGTTTTGTGCGCTTACCTTAAATACTAAGAACAACACCTCACTTCAAAAATCCCTACATTTGGAGGAGAGTTTTCTCTCTTCCTTATAACCTTTTTTTCTTTTATACATTTCTGCCTTGTTTAGAAAATTCACCAATTACTATCAGGTGTCGGCTGCAGAGGTAGCCAGAAAGGTTTAAGGACGTTGGATAGCTTCAGATGTTCAGAATGAGAAAATTAAGACCTCTATGAGTTGTCCAGAGGATTACTACTGAATGCTGCATCATGGGGCTTGTTGAGTTAAGGAGAGCAGTGAGCTGAGGAAGACTTCTGAAAGTGAAGTGGTTGTTGATATTTTTTGCTGTGTGATAAGAAAATCAAAAAGACTATTGTTTTCTGCTGGAAGACCAGCAGTGTCTGCCCAGCAGTAGGCTGTGCCAGACTCCATAAGTAGGTTCTTGTGTTGTGAAGGTAGACGGCCCAAGTGGCCAGGGTTTATTTTATGTTTTGTTTTGTTTATGCTGTTTGGATGCTTGCACTTGTTTCCAGCAACATGGAAGAATAAACCATAACCCTTGTTTTTTCAACCACCCACGGCTGCCTCTCTGTATAATTCAGTGTGTAGTGAACACACTCAGGAGGTCACACCCCCCCGCTACCGAGCTAACCCCTTACAATATATATATATATATATATATATATATATATATATATATATATATATATATATATATATATATATATATAAACTGCTGTTTGCTCTTTTATCTTTTTACATGCCAAGTAAAGTTACCCTTGGTTTACTATATTGATTGTGTGAGGTGTGTTTGCTCCTGAGGACTGCATTCAGAAGAAGGTAACAACATTATTGCATGTCATTGTGTATTTTACACATGTGGTATTGTGGTCCTAGCAACACGTGGGACTCACAATACATTTACATTTGCCTGTTGTGCCAAGGGAGGGTTCGAGCCACTTAAAGGGGCTGATAGGTCAGAGAGTAGATCCAAAACGAATCAGCAGCTCCTACGGGAGTACCGCTACACGTGGGGGCTCGTCCGGGATTCTACTTCTCTGAAATCAAAAATTCCCTTTCTATTGAACCTCACCCTTGACAGGACCAGCCATGGATGCTGCTGCCGCAGCCAGGTGGTACAGAGAAGAAAATTTAACCTTAAGAAATGGCTTAGTGGTCGAGATTAAGGGAGAAGCCTGGACAGAGGAAAAGTTGCTCCCAGTCCTGAGGACTTTATCCACAGATAGGAAGCCATGGGTGGTGGAGATGCAAATAGTGCCAATCCTCACACATATGCCCTATGTGAGTGGAAGAAAGGACTCTCAGACTATTTTAAAGGTGCTAGCATAAAGACAGCAGACCAAGTAGAACATTTCCTAATACACCCTGTGGAAGAACAACGGACAGGGGGTCCCTAGTCCTCATCACTAAATACTCTTGGCCCAGAGTTATGTGCTGTGTTAGGAGAAATTGTGGCTCAGTGCAAGAAGGATCCCCCAGATTACCTGATGACTGGATACAGGAAGCTCAGAACCTTCTCTGGGAGACAACCAGTACCCTCATCAGAGGATGGATTTGAGGAGTGGCTGGACCCAGGCTCTTGAAGAGTGGGAAATACCCGAGAAGCACAAGAAGCAAAGGGTTATAGAGAGTCTAAGGGGACCAGCATTAGAGGTCATACGTAATCTTAAACTTAGCAGAAAGGACTGTGTCACACAGGATTATCTAGATGTTCTACAGAGTGTGTTTGGGAGGACTGAAAACACCATTGAACTCCGCTACCAATTAGAACACTGTTATCAAAAGTCAGGAGAGAAGTTGTCTGAATTTGTTGGGCGATTAGATAAGATCTTGCATCAGATCCTGTTGAAGGGACTGGACCCAAGAAAGGTGGATGAAACCAGAGCCCAACAAGTTTTAAGGGGAGCTCAACCTATGGATCCCATTGCCCTTCTGCTACGAACCCGACAAGGAGGTGGCGTGTTGGAATACCCTGACCTGATTCGGATGATTAGAGAGGAAGAGGTCTTACTGGATCAAAAGAATAGACACCAACCACCAGAGCCCCCAGCACGAGTCCGAGTAGTAAGCACAGAGGATGGCGACCCTCAGGTCGAGCTTCTGAGGACGCAAGTGTCCCAGCTGATGGAAATGGTGGTCGCCTTGACCAGTCAGGCGGAGGTGCTGCCTTACCAAACCAAACGGGAGGAGCCAGAGAAGTCCACCTGTGGACGGAATGATCAAGCAAGGAAGCCAAAGAGGCTCATATTTTGCTTTTAACTGTGGAGTAGGACATATGAGGGAAGTTTGCCCCAGCCCAGCTAAATTGATACAAAAAAGATTCACTGGCGCTCTATGGGTTAACACTATAGTCTAGAGGTCGACCGATATGGGTTTTTCTCTGGCCGATGCCGATGCCGATATTTAGAAATCGTGGCGGCCGATAGCCGATTTATGATGCCGATTTTTTTGGGCCGATATGTTAAGCCGATTTTTCAGGCGCTTTTGGGCTAAACAGTAAAGTTAGCCCATATTTTTATTTTTTCGTCCAAAAGTTTTCATTACCTGTTTTTGTGTATTACATTTTATATTTATATATATATATATATATATATATATATATATATATATATATTATATATTATATTTTACACAAAAACAGGTAATGAAAACTTTTGGATGAAAAAAAAAATATGGGCTAACTTTACTGTTTATTTTTGTTAAAGTATATTTTTTTCCCCAAAAAATGTGTTTGAAAGACCGCTGCGCAAATACCGTGTAACATTAAATATTGCAGTAATCGCTATTTTATTTCCTAGGGTCTCTGCTAAAAAAAAATATATAATGTTTGGGGGTTCCAAGTAATTTTCTAGCAAAAAATACAGGATTTTTACTTGTAAGCATCAAGTGTCAAAAAAGATTTAGCCTTTAAATGGTTAAACTGAGAATTCTCCTACACGGAGTTCAGTTAATTGATAAGTAGCAACATTGTACATCTTTTCTAAAACTTGGCAGGCTGCCCAGGAGAGAGAGAAGGTCTTCTACGGGAAGCTTCAGGCAACTTGCATTGACTTCTATTACAGAAGCTTTTTGCAAGTCGCGGTGCTGAAGTTTAAATCGGCATTTTTAAAGCACAAATCGGCCGATGCCGATTAATTTAAAAACGCCAAATATCGGCCGATATATCGGCCAACCGATATATCGGTCGACCTCTACTATAGTCCAATATAATATTTAAGACCCTCGTATGGGCTGTAAACGATCCGTGCTGCAGAAATCCAGGTACCTAGAAGCACCACCAAAATACAGTTACTACAAAAAGGAATTCTGCGCTCATAAAGGTTTACCACTCTAATTCCACATAATGTTTGTGAGGAATAACATTCAGTAGATCTCAGTTTGTTCGGAAGAACCAGCTCTTTATGTAGAAAAGATAAACAAATGTATACAGCACAACGCAAAAAAATGTTCCCAGTGCCTGCATGAAAACACACACAATCTTTCAGGGCTTCAAGGGTTAAAATTTTGCAATTTTGTTTTCGAGCTGCATTCATAGAAAACAACCGTGCTGATTGTAATTGGAGTACATTACCCAGGACGTCACTATGGCGTTTGATGTCACTTCCTAGTTAATATCTGGCATCTGGGCTCCTGGACACTCTCCTGTATGTGTCCAAACGTGCTCCAGCCTCAGTGTTTGCAGCTGCTAGGAGCGCAGCACAGAGATGACAGCCACGGAGAGACGTTCTTCCTGTTGGAACGTGCTGACAAGCAGCAGAGAAAAGTTCAGCCGAATGTTAGGCGCCCTCCAGTGGACAAAGTGCAAATTGCATTGAGGAAAGAAATTAAGTTGTAAATGGCGATTATAAATGAAAATATTTTCTTGATATTACTGACTTAGGTCTTCCAAAATAAAAGAGGGGTTTTAAAACAGTCCCAGACTACGCGTTTCGCCCTATCCAGGGCTTTGTTTTTTTTGTTTTTTGCGTTGTGCTGTATACATTTGTTTATCTTTTCTACATAAAGAACTGGTTCTTCCGAACAAACTGAGATCTACTGAATGTTATTCCTCACAAACATTATGTGGAATTAGAGTGGTAAACCTTTATGAGCGCAGAATTCCTTTTTGTTGTAACCAGCCCAGCTAAAGCTAGTCAACAAATGCACAAGCCTGGCGGAAAACTTCAGCCCTTCCCCGCATTAGCGGATGGAAGCCAGAAAGAACCCTAATAAGAGAGGGTTAAGGGTGCAAGTTACATAGCAAAAAGGAAAAACTACACCCAGGAAATGTCCGGAAAATTTAGCGGGGCCTTCCCCATTAGTTTCCGTTCAAGTGGAGGGGATCTCTACTAAGCCCTCCTGGATACCGGAGCTCAAGTTACTCTCTTATATAGGGACTTCTACGACCGACATCTTTCTCACTTGCCCCTACAGAAACTAGAAGAATTGGAAATATGGGGTATTGGGACTCAGAGTTTCCCTTATGATGGATACTTACCAATCCAGTTGACCTTTGATCCTTCAGTAGAAGGAGCAGCAGAGACCTTTGACACCCTGGCAGTAGTCTGCCCTCGGCCACCAGGGGCCCACAAGAGCTCCCTCATTATAGGGACAAACACTGATTTAGTTAGGAGACTTTTGATCCCTCTAACAGAGGCAGCAGAGACTCCATCACCCAAGGTTCATCCCATGTTACGGAAGGTCTATCAACAGTTGGTGATGGAAAAGAAGGTCCATGAAGGAGTGGGCAAGATCTGGCGGCTGGACAAGACAGCGAAAATCTTGCAACCAGGTGAAGTGACCAGCTTGAAGGCCTCTGTAAAGCTTACCTGGTCCCAAGCCAGGCTATTCCTTGTTCTCGAGCCTGACCCTGCTGGACACTCAGAAGGAGTTGAAGTGATACCAGAGTTAATCCCACTGAAGGTGTTGGAGAGAAATCATGGACGGGTGTCCATCAGCATTAGTGTTGCTCACGAATATTCGCATTGCGAATATTCGTTACGAATATGGCATATTCGAATATTCGCGAATAACTCGAATTTCACGGCCAAAATTCGCTATTCCGAATATTCGTATTTTTTCAAATTTATTTTTAAAACAGATCACATCCTATCGACGTCTAAAAGCATTGCTGGTATGATTAGAGACCCTGGGCCGAGTAGCTAAGCTGAGGCGATCCTTTTATGTTGCCGAATATTCGCAATCACGAATATTCGATTTCCGAATATTCGCGAATACTTTCTCCGCCCTTCTTTTGCATCAGAGCCAATCAGAGTTCTCCTACCACAGTTGTCAAAATTTCGCAATCAATTTCGCATTCGCATTAGCGAAATTTCGATAAAATATCACGAATATTCGCGAATACTTTCTCCGCCCTTCTTTTGCATCAGAGCCAATTAGATTTCTCCTACCACAGTTGTCAAAATTTCGCAATCAATTTCGCATTCACATTAGCGAAATTTCGATAAAATATCACAAATATTCGCGAATACTTTCTCCGCCCTTCTTTTGCATCAGAGCCAATCAGAGTTCTCCTACCACAGTTGTCAAAATTTCGCAATCAATTTCGCATTCGCATTAGCGAAATTTTGCAAAAAAAAATTTTTGATAAAATATCACGAATATTCGATTTTAGCGAATATTTCACGAATATTCGTCTATATATTCGTGATATATCGCAAAATCGAATATGGCGTATTCCACTCAACACTAGTCAGCATTAGGAATACTACCACCAGCCCTGTGGAAGTGCCAGCCATAATGCTACTGGGCCATGTACACCAAGTCACCCCAGTTGCTCCCTCTAACCTAGAAGAGAGAAAGAAAGTGGAAGACCTCAAAGGGGGCTACCACCCTGATGGCACAAATCTTCCACCAGAATGGGAAGAGAGGGCAAAAGCTCAACTTGACAGGTGGCAAAAGATATTCTCCAAAACTGAGTTTGATGTTGGGTGTGCGAAGAGTGCCACTCACAGGATTCGGTTGCAGGAAGATAAACCCTTCAGGGAGCGAGTCCGGAGAGTTCCTCTGACGGACCTAGAAGACCTCAGAGAGCAACTGGCAGAACTGAAGAGGACAGGAACCATCAGAGAGTTCAGGAGCCCTTATGCCTCTCCAATAGTGGTGGTAAGGAAGAAGAATGGCTCATTGAGGCTGTGCATCGACTACAGAACCCTCAACAAGCGAACCATACCTGACCAGTATACCACTCCTCGGATAGAGGATGCTTTACAGAGTCTGTCGGGAGCCAAATGGTTCAGTGTATTGGACCTAAGAGGGGTTATTACCAGATTCCCATGCACCCAGAAGACAGGGAAAAGACAGCCTTCAACACCCCAGTGGGTTTCTTTGAGTTTAACCGCATGCCACAGGGATTGTCAGGGGCTCCAGCCACTTTCCAAAGATTGATGGAAAAGACAGTAGGGGACATGAATCTGATTGAAGTGTTGGTATATTTGGATGACATCATTGTGTTCGAGAGGACTCTGGAAGAACATTAAGAGAGACTGGAGATGGTACTGAAAAGGCTCCATGATGAAGGCCTAAAGCTCTCCAGAGAAAAGTGTCAATTCTACCAACCATCGGTTCACTATGTTGGCCACATTGTCTCTGCAGAAGGGATATCAACAGACCCAGATAAGTTGGAGGCGGTGACCTCTTGGCCCAGGTCAACTAATGTGACGGAATTACGGTCATTCCTGGGATTCTGCTCCTATTACAGGAGGTTTGTGGAGGGGTTTGCGAAAATTGCATGGCCTTTGAATGAACTGCTGAGGACTGAGGAGGAAGATGATGCTCCTGAATCAGTGAAACCAGTAAAGATAAATTTGGGGCCCCCGGAAGCCTAAAGAGTCCATTCAAGACCAGTGGAACCCCAAGTGTAAAGAGGCGTTCATCCAGCTCAAGAAGAACTTAACTACTGCCCCTGTATTGGCCTACGCGGATACTTCCAAGCCCTATGAGCTGCACGTGGATGCCAGTAGAGAGGGACTAGGAGGGGTGCTGTACCAAGAATACAGTGGTTATTTACACCCTGTAGCCTATGTGAGCAGGAGTCTAACTCAATCTGAGAAGAACTACCCCACCCACAAACTTTAATTTTTGGCGCTAAAATGGGCTGTAGTGGATAAGCTAAGAGACTACTTATACGGAGCTGAGTTTGTGGTGAGAACTGACAACAACCCGCTCACTTATCCGTTAACCACAGCCAAATTAGATGCTACAGGACATAGATGGTTGGCCGCCCTCTCAGGATTCAATTTCAGTCTGAAATATCGACCCGGAGTGGGGAACAGAGATGCAGATGCCCTATCAAGGAGGCCTCATGGGTCAAGTGACTCTGAGAAGGAATGGACTCAAATAACCCCAGAGGGGGTGCGGGCTCTGTATCAAGGAGTGGAGTTACAGATGAGAGGAAGACCCAGAGCTGAAGAGATAGGTGTTTTGGCTGTGGGAAAAAAGGCAAGGAGAGAGGCGCCTCTGGGTGTAGTAGCTTTAAGCAATTTAATAGTTAAAATCATACACATGTGGTTATTACACTCACATTTGAGCAGTATGGAGCAGGCATGTAATGGTTTCTTTAAGTGGGGTGAGCTGTCATCCGAGGAGAGGAGTTCCTTTTCCAGTCAGGAGGAGCGCTGTGCGGGGAGGTCACTGCTTCATCAGAAGGAGGGCATCCATAGGGATGTAGATGGTTCTCAACCCGAGGTCTGGAGCGCACGTGAAGGGCTGGCGAGGGCGGATGACGTCACTAGTATGCGACGCGTTTCAGAGTCTCAAAGCAGCTGATGGATTGGCTGCTTACACTCCTTTCTCAAGCATAACAGAGGAGGGGGACGGGGCTAGTATTTATTGGTGTGGAGGGGGCGGAGCAAGGCGCGGAGGGGGCGGGACGGAGCACGGCGTATAGTGAAGAGATTACTGGTGGGCGTGAACTCAGGAGTGTCAGTATGGAAAAAAAAAAAAAAGAAATGATGTGATGGACACGGTGATGGGCGTGTGGGACAGGGGCGGGCAAGAGGAGAGTGGCTGGAAGTTAAACGAACGGAGGGAGAGGGGGTGGGGCCGTGAGTGAGACTAGATGGGATGTGATGGGAGGTGTCAGGCGGGGACAGACAGGGACATGTAAGAGGATGGTATAAAGATGAAGTGCAGTGTATACGCAATGGGTGATAATAATACAATAATACATAAAACAGTAGTAGATGTATGGGTTACAAATATATGGGAATGGGCACTAATGAAAATATGTTAATGTCGCAAGAGGTGCGGCATACAAGGCAGGGGGACCGTGTGGATGAGGAATAAAGAAATGTATATTGAATAAAAACAGAACAACATATGCTATTAAATATTTATATTAGTATAAATTAATACTAACTATAATTTAAGTTTAGTAAGTGTGTAATCGCTGGATAAATGAAGTGGGAGTAATGGTACTAATATGTGCCAATATACCCAGGGGTGGCTGGGGGTGGCTGAATTATGAAGGGGGGGGGGGGAGAGAGAGGTGGGGAGGGGGTGGAAGAAAAAGGGGAAGAGGGGGGGGGAAAGTGGCAGGAGGGAAAGAAAGAGGGGTGGGGGGGGAAGAGGGAAGGAGAGGAAGAAGGGGGGGGGGGGGAAGAGAAGGACATGGGATTGGGATATGATCCATGAGGTGTGTACAGTATACATACAGCATATGGAGAAAAGGTCTTATTAGATTCATCCTTAAAATGAAATAAAAAGACACTTTTTTATTTCATTTTAAGGATGAATCTAATAAGACCTTTTATCCATATGCTGTATGTATACTGTACACACCTCATGGATCATATCCCAATCCCCTGTCCTTCTCTCCCCCCCCCCTTCTTCCTCTCCTTCCCTCTTCCCCCCCCACCCCTCTTTCTTTCCCTCCTGCCACTTCCCCCCCCCCCTCTTCCCCTTTTTCTTCCACCCCCTCCCCACCTCTCTCTCCCTCCCCCCCCCCTTCATAATTCAGCCACCCCCAGCCACCCCTGGGTATATTGGCACATATTAGTACCATTACTCCCACTTCATTTATCCAGCAATTACACACTTACTAAACTTAAATTATAGTTAGTATTAATTTATACTAATATAAATATTTAATAGCATATGTTGTTCTGTTTTTATTCAATATACATTTCTTTATTCCTCATCCACACGGTCCCCCTGCCTTGTATGCCGCACCTCTTGCGACATTAACATATTTTCATTAGTGCCCATTCCCATATATTTGTAACCCATACATCTACTACTGTTTTATGTATTATTGTATTATTATCACCCATTGCGTATACACTGCACTTCATCTTTATACCATCCTCTTACATGTCCCTGTCTGTCCCCGCCTGACACCTCCCATCACATCCCATCTAGTCTCACTCACGGCCCCACCCCCTCTCCCTCCGTTCGTTTAACTTCCAGCCACTCTCCTCTTGCCCGCCCCCGTCCCACACGCCCATCACCGTGTCCATCACATCATTTCTTTCTTTTTTTTTTCCATACTGACACTCCTGAGTTCACGCCCACCAGTAATCTCTTCACTATACGCCGTGCTCCGTCCCGCCCCCTCCACGCCTTGCTCCGCCCCCTCCACACCAATAAATACTAGCCCCGTCCCCCTCCTCTGTTATGCTTGAGAAAGGAGTGTAAGCAGCCAATCCATCAGCTGCTTTGAGACTCTGAAACGCGTCGCATACTAGTGACGTCATCCGCCCTCGCCAGCCCTTCACGTGCGCTCCAGACCTCGGGTTGAGAACCATCTACATCCCTATGGATGCCCTCCTTCTGATGAAGCAGTGACCTCCCCGCACAGCGCTCCTCCTGACTGGAAAAGGAACTCCTCTCCTCGGATGACAGCTCACCCCACTTAAAGAAACCATTACATGCCTGCTCCATACTGCTCAAATGTGAGTGTAATAACCACATGTGTATGATTTTAACTATTAAATTGCTTAAAGCTACTACACCCAGAGGCGCCTCTCTCCTTGCCTTTTTTCTAGAAACCGTAACATGGTCTCTGTTCCCCCCTGATGGCAGCCCTGGAAGTGTTTTACCCATTTTATTTCAAACACAGACTTTTGATCAGTTTATGCTAAACTGTCATCTCCTGACTTTTGCCCGCTCTTTTAAATATTTGATATCTATGCTGTATCTGACACTAGAAGCTTTTGTGTAATTATGCGCATTATTTACTTGTCTCTGTTTTGGCTGTGGGAGTGCCCAAGTATTACTGTAACGTAACTCAAATGGGAAGCGAGGGCCTGCCTAAATTGTCCAAGAAGGACCTGAGGAAGGACCAAGAAGAAGATCCCCTTGGAAAATTGGTTCTACAGGCCCTTGAAGACCAAGACCCGGGTGTGCTCCTCACTAACTTCCCAAGAGAAGCACGGCTAATACACAAAGAGTGGAACAGGTTGCAGCTACATCAAGGGGTGGTCTACTGAAGGGGCCCCTCTGATGGTCCAGAAGAGAAATGGCAGATGTTCCTGCCCAGAAAGCACAGAGAGACCGTTTTAGCTGCACTCCATGACCAGCATGGTCATCTGGGCCCTGAAAGGACTTTCCAACTAGTCCGAGACAGGTTCTACTGGCCCTGTATGAGGGCTGAAGTTGAGGGATACTGTCATTCTTGTATCCGGTGTATCCAGAGAAAGACTTTACCCCGTCAATTTGCCCCAATGGGTCATCTCCAAAGTCAGGGACCTCTGGAACAGACAGACTTTCTCTGTCTGGAGCCTGATTTGAGTGGAACAGGAAATGTCCTAGTTGTGACCGACCATTTCACCAGGTATGCTCAGGCATATCCAACTAAGGACCAGAAGTCCTCAACAGTATCAACAGTGCACTATGGACTACCACAACGCATCCACTCCGACCAGGGGAGGGACTTTGAAAGTAAGCTAATAAAGAAGCTGTTGGATCTATTGAGCATAGAGAAAACCAGAACCACCCCTTATCATCCTCAGGGGGATGCCCAGCCTGAACGCTTTAACAGAACTTGAATATGTTGGGGACATTAAGCTCAGAAAAGAAACAACATTGGAGCAAGCATGTGGCTGCCATAGTGCATGCATATAACAGCACTACGAATGATGCAACTGGATACTCACCTTACCGTTTGATGTTTGGGCGAGAAGCCCGATTAACCAATTGACCAGCTTTCGGCGTATCTCTGGATCATACATCTGCAACTTCTCACAAGGCTTATGTAGACCGATTAAGAAGCAGTTTGAAAACAGCCTATGAGAAGGCCCAAGCTAATTCGGATAAACGGGAACAGAGAAACAAAAGAAACTTTGACTTGAAAGTCAGCATACAAGACTTGCAGCCAGGAAACCGAGTGTTATTGAGGAATCTGGGTATCCCAGGAAAGCATAAATTAGCTAATCACTGGAAGTCACAGCCATACATTATATGCAAACAGTTACCTGGTCTCCCAGTATACCAGATCCGACCAGAAGGAAGTGTGGGCCCTCTAAAGACTTGGCACAGGAATCACCTGTTACCTCTCACTGAAGCTGTCCGAATACCTTCTGCATCTGCCTCTTTGGAGTTGCCCTCGACCTCCAAATCACCTGGACCGGTCACCAGATCTCAGTTGACACATCCAGATACAGAGGATGAAGAGTCCACAGATGAATGGATAGGGTCAGAATGGTTATGGTCCTCTCAACAACCAGTGCCCAGTACTTCTTTCCTGCCCTCATCTGAAGTGACAAATGGTGTGACACTGCGACCGGAGGCCCCTGAATTTGTACCTCACAATATACTCACTGAGGAGTTAGAGGAGAATGTGGAGTCATCGTCCATAGGAGATCCCATGGAGGCCTCAAGCCTACCGTACAGACAATTGAGTGATTCAAGAGGTATGGAGTCTGGTATACTTAATGCAGAAGACAGTGAGATTGAACCTATCCTTCCTGAGCCTATAATTCCTAAGGAACAGAGGGAAAGAAGAGTCATTCACCCACCCAAGAGACTGACTTTTGATCATTTGGGGGAATGCTCTGAAGAGGCTATTATCACTTCCAAAAGATCCAGTACCCTACCTAGTTCTCCCACTGTGAATTTGGTGGGGGACAGCCCCAGCTCACCCCCTGGCACATCTGAGCAAGACACCTCAGTGTTAGTAGGTAGTGGACAGAGTAGCCTGCCCTCAGCTGGCAATTGGTGGGAGGTTCCTGTGACGGTATCGGTATGATATCCCCGTCAAACATTCCCTCCTCTCCATACAAGAACATCACAGGATCATCCATACATGAGTCAAGACTGAAGGCTGGAACCAAGACTGATTTATTGGCAGCTTGCTGCTGGTTATAAATACAGTTTTACAAGCTAAATCCTTAATCAAGGAACAATGGGAGCTCCACCCCCTTTTCACCCACTCTGGAGTTCTCATACAGAATATAGCCAGACAATTCGGAGCCGACCTGAAAACACATTTTCTTTAGATAAGGACATCAGCGGAGTTAATTACTAGGTGTAACAGCCTGACCACAATGAAGCAATCAGAATAATTAACATGAGCCACTTATCTAATCATTGTAAACAGTAAGGCCGGTCTCCTTCCCACACACAATAAATCAATTACCATTTGAACTAGGGAGCTGGCTGAGGAAGGGTCATTAACATATCAATCAGCCTGTAACACATGAACCCTTTTTACCTCTAACACACACAATATCTCTAAAACAAGCAGGGAGAATTACATGCTTCACAGTTCCTCTGTCAGAATTGTGCAATCGCCTAGAGGCGCTCAGATTTTGAATATCTTTGGGGATTAAAGACTTTAAGTGGGGGGAGTATGTAGCGGGGGCATGTTTGCTTCTTAAATGATAAACTAGTGACTAATGTTATAAATTGGTATTTGGCACCATCTAGTGGCAAAAATGTGAAATGGACTTCATTTATTTTCATGTTTCAAGAACATGGTGAGATACTATGCAAATAACCTACCCATGAACCCTTAGGGCTGAAGTGCATGCTGGGTAGGAGATAAAAGGCCCTGTGGTGGCCATCTTGGCTCTCTTCTGGATGTGTGGCCTGCCTACAGGGAGCTGTGAGGAGGTGATCCAGAGAGCAGGGGCCTACAGAACTGTGGGAAGGAACATCCAGCGATCCCGTGTCACATCCCTGAGCTGAAGAGACAGAGGGACGGGATCAAGAAGGATCCGGAGACATCTGCGGGTTCTAGCCACTCCTGTGAAGCTAAGCGGCATGCTTGTGCTGACTGAAAGTAAGATCCAGGGACAGCCGGAGCGGAGGTTTCCAGTTCTTCCAGGCCCAGTGTGGTATGCAGGGCAGCTGCCCACAGTTGCTTGATACACTCTTACACTTAGACTTACTACCACAGTGTTGTTGGAACTTGTAGTTCCTCAGAGAAAACTTCATTAAGCTGAACTGAGTTACAAATAGGCCTAAGTTCCACACTGCTTTGGGGACTGATAGTGTGAGATTAATAGACAATTATACCGGGAGAAATAATAAGTGTGTCACAGCACTGGTTCAGTTCAATACAGTCACGTGTGTATAGGCCTCAAGCCTAATTTAATTATCAAGTGACTGCTGCTGGAAGTATATTCCCAGGAAGGAGTGCACAGATACTTTGCACAATTGAAGTTACTGTTTTATATTGTTCTACATTATTTCATTGATTAGAGAACCCTTTGGATTACAAATAAGTTGCATAAGTGCACCAACGTATTTACAATAGACTTCACCACTGAGGAACATTCTGGAGTTATCTGGGCCAGGCCTGATCAAGATTACCAGCAACTGTACTTAAAGAAATTGCCCACTAGGGGGAGCTCGCGAGCATAGACTATCTATAGCTACTTGCAAACTTGATAACATTAACCACTTCCAGACCTGCGCACGACGATGTATGTCCATTTTTTAAAGATTGATATCTCGGTAACGGCAGCAGCTGCTGCCACAACCGAGGTATCAATCTTTAGTGTGCGCGGTCTGGTAAACGATAACGGCGGTCTCCGCGGCGGATTCACCGCGAGATCGCCGTTATCCGTGGCGGGAGAGGGGAAAACCCCCCCCCCTCCGCGGCTCTCCCGCGCCCTCCGCCGCTTACCGGAGCCGTCGGTAGCGGTGGAGGCGATCGGGACTGTTCGGCAGCTGAGCGGGGACGAGACTGAAGGAAAAATCTCCTTCGCCCCTCCCCATAGCTAATTTTTTTTGCATTTAAGCCCAAATATGAGATCTGAGGTCTTTTTGACCCCAGATCTCATATTTAACCAGTTGGTAACCGCCCTATAGCCAAAATACGGCTACAGAGCGGTTCCTGTACTCTAGGAGGGCGTCAATGTACGTCCTCCCAGAGACTGCGTTGTGCGCGCCCGAGCGGGCGCGCACACGCGATCGCCGGTGCTCGCCGGGTCTACGGGACCCGCAGCAACAGCACTCGCGGTAAGGAGCCAATGGAAGCGGCTCCTTACCACGTGATCGCGCCGTCCAATGACGGCGCGATCACTTGTAAACAAACCGGCGTCATGTAATGACGCCGGTTCCTCCCTCTCCTCTCTGTACCGTTCGGTACAGTGTGAGAGGAGAGGGAGGGGGGGGGATCGGGCGGCAGCAGCAGCCGCCGCACTGTGGGCTGGATCTGTGACAATTGCAGTCACAGATCCAGCCATCCCTGCGCAATACTCTGCAGTAAAAAAAAAATAATGATGAGTGCAATACCCCACCCCATACTCTGCAATACCCCACCCCATACTCTGCAATACCCACCCTGGGGGGGTGGGTATTGCAGAGTATGGGGTGGGGTATTGCAGAGTATGGGGTGGGGTATTGCAGAGTATGGGGTGGGGTATTGCAGAGTATTGCACTCATCATTTTTTTTATTTTACTCTGCAATACCCACCCACCCATACTCTGCAATACCCACCCACCCATACTCTGCAATACCCACCCCCCCATACTCTGCAATACCCCCCCCCCCATACTCTGCAATACCCCCCCCCATACTCTGCAATACCCCCCCCCATACTCTGCAATACCCCCCCCCATACTCCGCAATACCCCCCCCATACTCTGCAATACCCCCCCCATACTCTGCAATACCCCCCCCATACTCTGCAATACCCCCCCATACTCTGCAATACCCCCCCCCATACTCTGCAATACCCCCCCCCATAATCTGCAATACCCCCCCATACTCTGCAATACCCCCCCAATACTCCGCAATACCCTCAATACTCCAATACCTTGCAATACGTCGCCTATGGGGATTTTTAAGTAGCAACGTTTGGCGCAATTTCACGAGCGTGTGCAATTTTGAAGGGTGACATGTTGGGTATCTATTTACTCGGCGTAACTTCATCTTTCATATTATGCAAAAACATTGGGCTAACTTTACTGTTTTTTTTTTTTTTTTAAGCACAAAACTGTTTTTTTTTTTAAAAACACGCGTTCAAAAAATTGCTGCGAAAATACCGTGCAAGATAAAAAGTTGCAACAACCGCCATTGTATTCTCTAGGGTCTTTGAAAAAAAAGCATATATAATGTTTTGGGTTTCTATGTAATTTTTTTAGCAAATAAATGATGATTTTTACATGTAGGAGAGAAATGTCAGAATTGGCCTGGGTGCTCCAGAACGCCTGATGGTGCTCCCTGCATGTTGGGCCTCTCTATGTGGCCACGCTGTGTAAAAGTCGCAAACATGTGGTATCGCTATACTCGGGAGGAATAGCAGAATGTGTTTTGGGGTGTAATTTGTAGTATGCATATGCTGTGTGTGAGAAATAACCTGCTAATATGACAGAAACTAGATTTTTTTTTTTTTTTTTACAGAATTTTCAGTCTTTTTTCTTTTATAGCGCAAAAAATAAAAACCGCAGAGGTGATCAAATACCACCAAAAGAAAGCTCTATTTGTGGGAAAAAAAGGACAAAAATTTCAGATGGGTACAATGTTGTATGACTGAGTAATTGTCATTCAAATTGTGAGAGCACCGAAAGCTGAAAATTGGTCTGGTGATTAAGGGGGTTTTCGTGCCCAGTGGTCAAGTGGTTAAGAGGACCTGTCATGCTTTTTTCTATTACAAGGGATGTTTACATTCCTTGTAATAGGAATAAAAGTGATTTATTTATTTATTTTTTTTCAGTGTAAAAAGTAATAAAATAAATAAATAAGAAAACAAAAAAAACATTTTTTTAAAGCGCCCCATCCCGACGAGCTCGCGCGCAGAAGCGAACGCATATGCGAGTAGCGCCCGCATATGAACACGGTGTTCAAATCACACAAGTGAGGTATCGCCGCGATCGTTAGAGCGAGAGCAATAATTCTAGCTCTAGAGCTACTCTGTAGCTCAAAAAATGCAAGCTCTAGAATTTTTTAAACATCGCCTATCGAGATTTTTAAGGGTAAAAGTTTGACGCCATGCCACGAGCGGGCGCAATTTTTAAGCGTGACATGTTGGGTATCATTTTACTCGGCGTAACATTATCTTTCACAATATATAAAAAAATTGGGCCAAATTTATTGTTGTCTTATTTTTAAATTCAAAAAAGTGATTTTTTTCCAAAAAAAGTGCGCTTGTAAGACCGCTGCGCAAATACGGTGTGACAAAAAGTATTGCAACGACCACTATTTTATTCTCTAGGGTGTTAGAAAAAAATATATATAATGTTTGGGGGTTTTAAGTCATTTTCTAGCAGAAAAAACTGTTTTAGTCTTGCAAACACCAAATCTGAAAAACACCTAAGGTCTGGAAGTGGTTAACATTTTAGTTTTGTTCTTATTGACTCTTGCAAGGGCCCTTGCAGAGTCAGCTATGTGTATATATATATATATATATATATATATATATATATATATATATATATATAATTTGTAAACTGCTGTTTGCTCTTTTATTTTTTTACATGCCAAGTAAAGTTACCCTTGGTTTACTATATTGATTGTGTGAGGTGTGTTTGCTCTTTCTTGAGGACTGCATTTAGAAGAAGGTAACAACATTATTGCATATCATTGTGTATTTTACATGTGGTATTGTGGTCCTAGCAACACGTGGGACTCGCAATACATTTACATTTGCCTGTTGTGCCAAGGGAGGGTTCGAGCCACTTAAAGGGGCTGATAGGTCAGAGAGTAGACCCAAAACTAATCAGCAGCTCCTACGGGAGTACCGCTACATATATATATATATATATATATATATATACATACATACACAGTCTAATATATATTGTGGCATTGGGGGTGTTTAGCTCAAGTGGTAAATACGTTTTTGCAGCGAGTCCACAGCAGTCAATTATCAGGTTTGAGGGCAAGGCAGCCCATTTTTATTAAAAGGAACAAAATAAAAGCTCATACATAGGATTTCCTACACAGGTGTTCTTCTCCAGTAAACTCGCACAAAAGAAAATGCAGAGCCTCCTGGCTCCTAGGCTTACTTTGCCTTGCAGTTCCCTGCTAAACCAGCCTACTCCTGGTCTCAACAGGATTCTCCAGCCCCTGGGTTAGCTCACTGTCTCCCAGACTTCAGGACTTCAGCCCTCTTAGACTTGCTAGTCTCTTCAGCTCTACCAGCCTCCCAGTCCGTCAGGCACAAAGTCCCGCCTCACCAGGGATGTAGTCTCACACAGGGCAGACAGCTTTCTACACACAGGTCTGTCTTCATACAGCAGCAGTAACAAACTGCACACCTTCTTCACTGTTCTGACCAGTCCTTCATTATATGGGCTGTGTGCACCTGGGCACACACCCTGCTGACTGTCTACAAGATCCGGACACAGGGTTGGAGATTCCATCCTACCCAAGACTCTGAGGAATCTCCAAACTACAGAGCCCCATATAATTATAGCAAGATCCGGAGAAAGCTGCCAGAGCAGATTTCTCCTCTCAAAATAACTGCTCTGTAGCGCTGCAGTCACCTGACATGCAAACTCTGTGTCCTTATTCCATCCCTTTTCATAGTGACAGAGCCTTGTTCCGTCACTATATATATATATATATATATATATATATATATATACAGGGCTTTTTTTCTCAGAGAATAGGTGCAGGAACTCTCCCTTTTTGGAGTTATTCGTCTTCACCACTACCTACCTCCAAAAAACGTTCCTTGGTCCCACCCCCTACCCACCTCCCAGTACTATCCCTTTTACATTTGTTAATGATAACAAGAAAAGCAGTAAAATAGATCTCCTGCAGCCAAAAACAATAGACCCCCCAGCAAAAATAGTTCCTTGGCAACAATAGACCACCCTCAACAAAATAAACACCCCCTAGCAACAATAAACCCACAAGCAGCAACAAAAGATCTCCCCACAGGCAGTATCGATAGACCATGCAGCAATCAGCTACAATAGAATTCTCCCTCAACAGTAGATCCCTCCAGGCAACAACTGACTCTCCCAGGAACATAAGACCCACCCCAGCAATAATGGATCCCCAATCAGCAAAAATATACCTCCTGAGCAACAATAGATCCTCCCATTGCAAAAATACATCCATTCCAGCAAAACGATATGCCCCAGCAGCAATAGACACTGTAGCACAACCCAGCACACCTTAACCACTTACCCCCCGGACCATATTGCTGCCCAAAGACCAGAGTACTTTTTGCGATTCGGGACTGCGTCGCTTTAACAGACAATTGCGCGGTCGTGCGACGTGGCTCCCAAACAAAATTGGCGTCCTTTTTTTCCCACAAATAGAGCTTTCTTTTGGTGGTATTTGATCACCTCTGCGTTTTTTATTTTTTGCGCTATAAACAAAAATAGAACGACAATTTTGAAAAAAATGAATATTTTTTACTTTTTGCTGTAATAAATATCCCCCAAAAATATATAAAAAAACATTTTTTTTCCTCAGTTTAGGCCGATACGTATTCTTCTACATATTTTTCGTAAAAAAAATCGCAATAAGCGTTTATTGATTGGTTTGCGCAAAAGTTATAGCGTTTACAAAATAGGGGGTATTTTTATGGCATTTTTATTAATATTTTTTTTTACTAGTAATGGCGGCGATCAGCGATTTTTTTTTCGGTATTGCGACATTATGGCGGACACTTCGGACATTTTTGACACATTTTTGGGACCATTGGCATTTTTATAGCGATCAGTGCTATAAAAATGCATTAGATTACTATAAAAATGCCACTGGCAGTGAAGGGGTTAACACTAGGGGGCGGGGAAGGGGTTAAGTATGCCTGGGTGTGTTCTTACTGTGGGGGGGGGGGGTGGCCTCACTAGGGGAAACACTGATCTTCTGTTCATACATTGTATGAACAGAAAATCAGCATTTCCCCTGCTGACAGGAACGAGAGCTGTGTGAGAGCTGCTGTGTCGGTGCGGCGACGGCAAGTGGTTAATATCACATACATTCAGTGCTAGAGGTGCCGGAACTGCGTTTCCCCGCGTTCCCGCTGGAAAAAAAGGCACATACATATATATATACATACAGACAGTTGTATTCAAAATTATTCAACCCCCACTGAAATTGATTGTTTTGCCCAGTTTGACATTGATTTTGATCATTCAGTCATCCTGCTTACAATTAAATCAAAGAGGCACGTGTAGGTCAGACAAATATAACATAACATTTATAATGAAATAACCACAAATGTCTTTTCTGTGCTCACATCATTATCAGTTTTATTCAACCCCCAGTTGACATTCAATCTTAGTACTTAGTACAACACCTTTTACAGTTATAACAGCTTTTAAACTTGAAGCATAGCTTGACACAAGTGTCTTGCAGCGATCTACGGGTATCTTCGCCCATTCGTCATGGGCAAAAGCCTCCAGTTCAGTCACATTCTTAGGCTTGCGCACTGCAACTGCTTTCTTTAAGTCCCACCAGAGGTTCTCAATCGGATTTAAGTCTGGTGACTGCGATGGCCACTCCAAAATGTTCCAGCCTTTAATCTGCAACCATGCTCTAGTGGACTTGGAGGTATGCTTGGGATCATTGTCCTGTTGAAAGGTCCAACGTCTCCCAAGCCTCAGGTTTGTGACGGACTGCATCACATTGTTATCCACTATCTCCTGGTACTGAAGAGAATTCATGGTACCTTGCACACACTGAAGCTTCCCTGTACCTGCAGAAGCAAAACAGCCCCAAAGCATGATTGACCCCCCGCCATGCTTCACAGTAGGCAAGGTGTTCTTTTCATCATAGGCCTTGTTCTTCCTCCTCCAAACATAGCGTTGATCCATGGGCCCAAACACTTCTAATTTTGTTTCATCAGTCCACAGAACACAATCCCAAAACTTCTGTGGTTTGTCCACATGATTTTTGCAAACTGCAGTCGACTCTTCTTATTCTTTGGAGACAGCAAGGGGGTGCGCCTGGGAGTTCTGGCATGGAGGCCTTCATTACGCAGTGTGCGCCGTATTGTCTGAGCAGAAACTTCAGTACCCACATCTGACAAATCTTTTCTCAGTTCCTCAGCAGTCACAAGGGGACTTTTCTCCACTCTATGCTTCAGGTAGCGCACAGCAGTCAAAGTCAGCATCTTCTTTCTGCCACGACCAGGTAGCGTTTCAACAGTGCCCTTTGCCTTGAATTTGCGAATGATGCTTCCTATGGTGTCTCTTGGTATGTTTAACATCTTTGCAATCTTCTTATAGCCATTGCCCTTCCTGTGAAGAGTAATCACCTCTTCTCTTGTCTTCCCGAACCATTCTCTTGACTTCACCATGTTTGTAACCACACCAGTAAATGTCTAGAAGGAGCTGAGTATCACAGTCATTTTAAAGCTGCCTGATTGGTGCTTATTAGGCTTTATTGCTGCTCCCTGACATCCACAGGTGTTTTCAATACCTGATTGAAAACACTTCAATGAACCTCTGTTCTTCAGAGTGGTAGTCTTTAAGGGGTTGAATAATTGTGTAAATGAAGAATTCACAAAATAAACATTTACTACTGTATTACAAAACCAATTGACGTCATTTTAGTTGCATATGGTTCTTTAAGAAGTCCTTGTAGGATTTCATTCTGAATACAATTACAAATGTACACTAAATTCCCTAAAACCCTTTACAGCATTGGGGGGTTGAATAATTTTGAACACAACTGTACATACATATACACACACACACTATATATATATATATATATATACTCTGCATTTAGTGTAGACAAGATATTCAGTGTAGACTCTATATTCAGTTAGTGCACGCAGTGTAGTATATATAACAGTGTATTGAAGTTGTTAAGGGGAACCCTGCGCCATTTTTTAAAAATAAAATGGCCTGGGGGTCCCCCCAAAATCCATACCATGCCCTTATCCCAAGCAAGAAGCTGGGCAGGCCAGGATAGGGGGACGAGCGAGCGCCCCTCCTGAACCAGGCCGCTTGCCCTCAACATGGGGAGGGTGCTTTGGGTTCCCCCCCAAAGCACCTTGTCCCCATGTTGATGGGGATCAGGGCCTCATCCCCACAACCCTTGTCCCTTCCCCTGTGGTTGTAGGGGTCTGCAGGTGGGGGGAGCTTATCAGACTCTGGAGGCCCCCTTTAACAAGGAGGCTCCTCAGATCCCACCCCCTCTATGTGAGTGGGTATGGGGTAAAAAAAAAGTGACCCGCGATGTCCATTCATCTTCATTACGATCCCGAAAAATATAAAATCTCGGCCTTGATGGGAGGTGTCCTGTTGTTTAAGCAAGGGCGGGGCCACCCTGTGATGTAAACAAGTGACCCCCCCTTCTGACGTCATGCATTGTCAGAGGGGGCGGGGTCATCCGGTTACGTTAGCGGGCGGCCTGCCCTTGCCTTTATAACAGCTGTTGTCACTGTCAAAAGACAGCAGCCGGCGTGACGCCTTGCATCAAGGCAGAGGTTTTTGTTTTTTTAATAAAGGAATTGTCAAAAATACCGCTGTGCTCCTCTGTTCTCCAACAGTACACCCTTAATTGTGCACACCTTTACCAGGGTAACCTCACTTTCATGGGGGGGGGAAAAAGCAAAAAAATATCTATAGCATTTACAATTGCGGCACATGTCAAATTGTAATTATATGTTATTTATACATCCTAATAGCTTCCTCAGGCTGGCCCTTTGGGTATATCTTGACTAAGCATATTTTAGCACAGTATTTGTGATCTAAGCTTTCTCCACAGACTTCTGTGCATGAAGAGGAAACATTAGCTGTGGCTGGAGCATGACCTTGTTGCTCCCCATCATGATTTGAGACAGGGTTGGAGGTAGGAGGCTGCTGTGAATTGTCTGAGGGTGGTTCCGGATGCAAAGCTATAACATGTCTGTTGCTACTGCATTCTGCATTTTTTTTTTGGATCAGGGTTCCCCTTAATATTCATACCAAACCCAAAGTTTTTTTTTCAATGAATCTTATCTGTATTGCCGGGACCCAACAATTCATAACAGCTGTGATTACTTTTCTTTATCGTACACCACGGGACACAGAGCCTTTAATCATTACATAGTGGGTTGTATGGTCACCACAGGTGATTGGACACTGGCACAACCTATGAGAACAAGTTTCCCTCCATATAACCCCTCCCATACAGGAAGTACCTCAGTTTTTTCGCCAGTGTCTAAGAAGATTGGATGCAATGAGAAAATTTGCTAAAGAAAGCTCTGCCATGGAGGCCCTTTTTGAGCAAAAGAGCTATACTTTGGGTCCATCCAAGATGCTTAATTTATTACGCCCCATTGGATGGTATCCGGGCCTCACGCATGAGGTATCATCTGTAATGTCTCTCTTCGGAGGACTAGGCTCTAGGGTCCAGCACTTTTGCTTTTTTTCAAATGCTAAAAGTCCTGGCAGAGTCTTTTACAAGGCACAGGGAAGAGGCATCCTTTAAGTAGAAACCCATATCCCTGAAGGTTGGCATACAATACCCACGGTGATGGGTGAAGATTGTTCTTTTTAGCTGGTCTTCAGCAAAACCTGCGGCATGGACAAGGTAAGCAGAAAAAGTATTACAATTTACCTTATAAACTTTTTTCTTGGAAAGTGGGTGTTTTCTCTAAATATGCCACTAGAGGGAGTAAAGAGTCGAATCTCACTCACCTAAAACTCAAGACAGTGTCAGGTCTTTTCAGCCAGCACACTCCTCGCTGCAGAGCTCTGCCTACCGACCTGGTCCCTCCTCCCTAAAGGGCTGGATTCCTCAGCACTCGGCTTCACAATGAAGGGGCAGACCAAGCTCCCCCCAGGTTGAAAATTAAGATGGGGCAGACCCTTAGGCGTGCGTGCACGCACGGGGGCACGCTTTATGGGGGCGGGGAGGATGGGGGGTAGCGGACGTGTGCGCGCCTGTGCGCATGCACGTCATCACAGAATTCTGTGACAGGCAGAAGCTTTAAAAAAGCCATGAAGCCCTGCAGCTGTCCCTGGATGGGACACAGCAGCCAAGAACACGTAAGGTCTCTATGTGGATGGTTATCTGGCACCCCCAAAAGAGGACACCCACTTAGCATGAAACTGTGTGATTAGTTGCATACTGTATGTAAAAGGCTTAACTAGCACAGAAGTATATGCAGTTGATAGTACCTTGGCTTTGTTGTTTGGTAATATGCCTTCCCAAAGGAAAAATACAGAGAACAAAAAAGACAAAAAAACCTTGCCACCTAAAACAAGAATCTCTACCCGGGTCTGCTTGGTACCTTCCTCTCCGGTAATTTATAATGCACCTGTGCAGGATGAGCAATTGACTCCAGTAGGGGTCATAACCTCTCCTGAGGTGTCTGGGTCTGCATTTGTCACTGAAGACTCTTTGGCGGTTGCCCTTAGCAATTTAGAAGGGAGACTCGCTTCATTAATCGTTAAATCCTCACAGAGGGAAAATAAGCGTGGTAGAGTACCTTCAGTTGCTTCAGATCTCCCTTCAGATAAATCTGATGAGGGCGAGGAGGACATAATGTACCTCTATCAGAAGATAAGGACGAGGACTCTCATGCCGGGTACACACGAGAGGATTTATCCGCGGAAACGGTCCTCCGGACCGTATCCGCGGATAAATCCTCTGGCGGATTTTGATCTCCTGGTTGCACTAACCAGGAGATCAAAATCCCCGCGGAATTCCGTCTGCGGTGACGTGTCGCGCCGTCGCCGCAATGATGACGCGGCGACGTGCGCGACGCTGTCATATAAGGATATCCACGCATGCGTCGAATCATTACGACGCATGCGAGGGATGGGTTCGGACGGATCGATCTGGTGAGTCTGTACAGACCACCGGATCGATCCGCTGGAGCCGATTCCAGCGGATAGATTTCTTAGCATGCTAAGAAATTTTTATCCGCTGGAAATCGGTCGGCCCGAAATATATCCGCGGATAAATATCCGCTGGATCGTACACACACAAGCGGATCTATCCGCTGAAACCGATCCGCGGATCAATTTCAGCAGATCGATCCTCTCGTGTGTACGGGGCCTAAGGAATCAGATGTTTCAGAGGAATTTTTTTCTGCTTCCCGAGCTCAACAATTGCAGGTGCAATATTATACTGAGATGGTTGGCTCTACATTTAAGTTGCCTCCCTCTGAATTTGCTTTAACTGACAATTGCACGGTCGTACGACGTGGCTCCCAAACAAAATTGGCGTCCTTTTTTTTCCCACAAATAGAGCTTTCTTTTGGTGGTATTTGATCACCTCTGCGGTTTTTATTTTTTGCGCTATAAACAAAAATAGAGCGACAATTTTGAAAAACATTTAATATTTTTTACTTTTTGCTATAATAAATATCCCCCAAACATATATAAAAACATTTTTTTTTGTGACTGCGACATTGTGGCAGACACTTTGGACAATTTTTTTTTTTTTTTAATTCTTTATTTTTCCATTTTTCCTCTTTTCACATTTCCTCAAACAAAGATAGTATCACATCACCCAAAACAAACATCATAAATCTCTACCACAATGCAAGTTTTCATACTCATGCGTGACCATTATCTTAACAATATTTACCTCTTCCTATATAACCAAAAAGCAAATAATGATTCACCTTCCCTTTCTCCATCTTCCCCTTCACAAAACACTTGGCGTGATCTCTCCTTGTTTGAGGTATCGATAACATGGGTTCTCCCCATGTACTACCCCCCCCCCCCCCCCTCTGCATCAGGACCCTTTGTCCAAAACAGCAAAAACAACCCCAAAAAAAAAAAATGTAATTTAACAAATTCCTCCCTTTTCTCCGTTCTCTCTCCTCCCCCCTATCCCCCCCCCCCCATCTCGCTCCCCTCGTTCCCTATATCTAATATAGGGGGCCCAGATCTCCCTGCACTTATCTTCCTGTTCTCTCAGAGCCATTGTAAGATTCTCCATATATTGAATTTCCGTGATTTTTGCAAACCATTGTGGTCTACTTGGGGAACTAGTACTCTTCCAAAGAGCCGGAATACATGCTTTAGCTGTTATAAGCAAGTGCCTTACCAGGGATGTTTTATATTTTTCTACTGATATCGGAATATCCAATAACAAAAAGGTCGCCGGATTCTCTCCAAGAGACATTTCAGTTATTTCTTCGACAACTTCCGATACCATCTTCCAAAAATCTTTAACTCCTTCACAATTCCAAAAAATGTGTAACAGGGTTCCTCTTCTTTTTGACAATGCCAACAAAGGTTCGACACTTGGGGAAAAATCTGATTTAAGACTTCCGGGGTCCTGTACCACCTGCTCAAAATCTTATACCCTCCCTCTTGGTATTTGGATGCTAATGATGCCTTGTGGGTAAATTCAAATATTTTGTTCTTCTGATTTTCGGAGAAGGTTACCCCTAAATCTCTCTCCCAGGCCTGTATAAAACCTAGTTCTTGTGGAGCTTTTAATTCGTTTACTAAGGTATAGAACAATGATAGCGAATGTCTCACTGAGTCTCCCTTGAGACAAAGTTTCTCATATTCCGACAAGGTTGCCCTCACCGTTGTCTGTCCCTGAATTGATCGGAGGAATCCCCTTAGCTGTCTTCTCCTATAAGGATTCAGATCCTCTGATAGTTCCCTATCTATTTCCTCGATTGACATTACACGATTATCCTTCTGGTTTTGCCCTGTCTTTTTAGGTTTAGAAAGCCCGGATCTCTCAGGCCAGGTACAAACTGTCAGGGAAGGTTCCCCCCGCTGGTGATACTGCCTGGTATTTGGCGTGTAGTACTGTGGCCCACCACCAGGTGTCTCCCTGCAGTCTTTGACTGCCAGGGGAGCTCTCACCTGGTGGTATTATGTGATCCTTGGGCTGCAGTACTGGTGTCCACCAGCGGGGAGTTCTTGGCAGTGTGGGGCCGACATCTCCTGCGATCAGGCGTCACCTGAGCCTGATTGCAGGAGATGTGTATAAATACCTGGCAGTGACAATTAGACCTTGCCTTGATATCTTTCTTGCGCCCTAACCTGAAACCTGAACCTGAACCTGAACCTGGACCTGAACCTGTTATCCTGTTATCCTGTTATCCTGTACTCTGTGCTCTGTACCTACACCTGTTCCCCCTGTGATCCATCCATCCCCTCCTTGTCCTGTTTGTGCTCCCTTTCCCCAGCTGCTGACCTCCCGTTGACGATCCTGGCCTGGCCCTGTTGTGATTCCGGTTTGTCCTTATTACTTGTACATATTAGTCTATTACTGTTATTATTTGTGGTTTCTGTTGGTGTTGGTTGGAGTGTTTTTGGAGGTTGTTATTTTAATATATTATTTCACTATCCTTAATAAACCATATTTTCACTTAAAACACGTCTGGGTTCCCTCTGTTGCAGTCCACACAGTTCTGATCACATCTGATTCATTGACACAAACGCCGGATTACCTAAGATTGGTGTCATCGGACTCGCTTCCGTTTGGCTATTTGAGTTTCTAAATATTTTTTTGACCACGCTAATAGTAGTCCCTATCGTTGGGTGTCTTTTAACTGTCTGTGGTATAACGGATTGAGAAAGCCAAAGTAGACCTTCTAATGGTAGTTCCGACATTGCCTGTTCTAAAAGGATCCATGGTTTATCCTTCGGTGTAACGCACCAATCTAATGCTCTTGATAAATGTACAGCCTCATAGTACGCGAGTGGGTCTGGGAATCCCACCCCCCCTTTTCCTTTGGCAGCGTTAAGATATCTCTCCTTACTCTGGCTGGTTTCCCTGCCCATATGAATCCCGCAAACTTTGCTCTGACTTCTCTTAGGAATCCCTGAGGAATTCTGGTTGGAAGTGTCTGTAATAAGTATAGTAGCCTCGGCATTACATTCATCTTTATGATATTGATCCTGCCAAACCAGGTAAAAACTTCTTTATCCCATTTCTGCAGGTCCCGTTTGATTTGCCTTACCAGCGGTGCCAAATTTAACTCTAGAATTCTGTTTAACTTCTTCAGAATTTTAGTCCCCAAATATCCTATATGTGAGTTTGTCCATTTAAATGAGAAAAAAGTCGTTAATTGTTGTTGTTGTACCATACTCATCTCCACCCCCATTGCTTCCGATTTGTCATAGTTCACTTTAAAATTTGAAAGTGCGCCATATTTGTCAATCTCTAATAACAGTGGGGGAAGAGATAATGCTGGCATGGTTAGAAAGAACATCAGATCGTCCGCGAATGCTGCAAGTTTATGCTCCCCCCTTTTACACAGATGCCCCTGATATCTGTATTTAGCCTTATTGTACTTTGGACAATTTTGACACATTTTTGGGACCATTGTCATTTTCACAGCAAAAAATGCATTCAAAATGCATTGTTTACTGTGAAAATGACAATTGCAGTTTGGGAGTTAACCACAAGGGGGCGATGAAGGGGTTAAGTGTAACCTCATTTGTGTTTCTAACTGTAGGGGGTGTGGCTATAGGTTTGACGTCATTGATTGTGTTTCCCTATAAAAGGGAATACACGATCGATGACGGCGCCACAGTGAAGAACAGGGAAGCTGTGTTTACACACAGCTCTCCCCATTCTTCAGCTCCGGGGACCGATCGCAGGAGTCCAGCGGCGATCAGGTCTTTGGGTCACGGAGCTTCGAACCCGGTCGCGGGCGTGTGCCCGCGACACACGGCTGGGCACTTAAAGAGGACGTATCTTGCGTGCTTGTGCCCAGCCGTGCCATTCTGCCGACGTATATGTGCAGGAGGCGGTCCTTAAGCGGTTAAAATCCCCACAGACTTCTTGTTCCTTTCCGGTTCATCCTCTATTGGAAAAACTGATTTACGCAGACTGGAAGCATCCAGACAAGCGTTTCTCTCCTCCTAGGAAATTTGAGGTTCTTTATCCAATGGAGGAAAAGTTTACCAAGAGGTGGAGTCTGCCTTTAGTGGATGCGGCGATCTCTTGCGTAAATAAGAGCTTGACCTGTCCGGTAGACAATGCCCAGGTGTTCAAAGATCCTTCTGAGAAGAAATTAGAATCTTTATTAAAATCTTCCTTTCTCCTGGCAGGCGCAGTAACCCAACCTGCCGTGGCAGCAGTTGGTATGTGTCAAGTCCTAAGGGATCAAGTAAAGGAAGGGTTAAAAGACCTGCCCTCTGAGCAAGCCAAATTTTGAGAGAATATGCCCAAGGCTTTATGTTTCGCAGTAGACGCCATTAGAGATTCTATACAGCAAGCATCTCGCCTTCCACTCCAGCTAGTACACATGCGTAGAATTCTTTGGTTGAAACACTGGTCGGCAGAGGCCCCATGTAAAAAACTTTTGACCAGTTTCCCTTTTCATGGGGAACAGCTTTTTGGGGATGATTTAGAAAAATATATCCCGAAGATATCAAGAAGCAAGACTACTCTGTTGCCGGAGAAAAAGAAAAACAAGCGTCCTTGTTTTAAGCGTTCTCACTCCCCAGCTCCTGGGCCATCGTCCAGGCAGTGGCGACGGCGTTCGCAGACAGCCACAAAGTCTAAGGATCAGGGCCAGGCCCAGAAGTTCAGGAAGCAGTGGGGCCAACAAACTAATAGGCAGAACCCCAAATCTTCTTCATGAAGGGGCGCCTACGCTCGGCCAAGTGGGGGGCGGCTTTGGCAGTTTTCAGGAATTTGGCAGATAGAGGTCCAGGGCAGATGGGTAGTCTCTGCTGTATCCCTAGGGTTACAAGCTGGAGTTTTGAGAGATCCCACCCTGTCGGTTCCGAAGCTCTGGGGTCTCCAAAAATCCAAAAAAGAGAGATTATTTTTTCAGAGGTTTGGATCATTTGCTGTCACAGGGGGTAATCAAAGAGGTCCCCCTGAAGGAGTAAGGTGCAGGGTTTTATTCAAACCTTTTTGTAGTTCCAAAACCAAATGAAGACGTCAGACCCATTCTAGACCTAAAAGATCTAAACCAATTTCTGGACATTTACCATTTCCGAATGGAAACCATTCGGTCCGTGCTCGCCACACTACAAGGCAGAGAATATTTTGCGTCTATAGACATCAAGGACGCCTATTTACATGTGCCTATTTATCCCAATCACCAAAAATTCCTAAGGTTCGCGGTGGAGCATCACCATTTTCAATTTGTGGCTCTACCTTTTGGTTTGGCAACTGCACCCCGGGTATTTACAAAAATCCTGGCTCTTGTGTTGGGAAACTTAAGAGCACAGGGTATAAAGGTGTTGGCCTATCTAGACGATCTACTTGTAATAGATCAGTCAAAAGCTGGGCTAGAGCACGCAGTGCTCAATACGGTAAGATACCTGGAGCAGTTAGGATGGGTGATAAGCCTACAGAAATCCTCGCTACAAGCTCAAAAAAGAGCAGAGAATTTAGGCATGGTCATAGATACAGCACAAAGCAGGGTATTCCTGCCAGAACCAAAGGTCAAGTCCCTAAGAGGTCCCTAATCCACAGGGTCAGGGAAAATCTATTCGCCTGTGCATGAGGCTATTAAGAAAGATGGAGGCCTCCTTCGAGGTGGTTCCTTACGCCCAGTTTCATTCGAGACTTCTACAGAGCAGCATTCTAGCTGCCTGGGACAGGAAATACCAAACTTTGGACTTTCCTATGCATCTGTCTCCACAGGTGCGCCAAAGCCTCAGTTCGTGGTTGAAAAGCGAAAACTTGCGGAAAGGACGGTCTTTCCTTCCAGTTACTTGGAAGGTGGTATCCACGGATGCCAGCCAGTTAGGCTGGGGAGCCGTGCTAGAGGAGGCCTCAGCCCAGGGTACCTGGGTTAAAACAGAAGAAAGCCTTAGAGATTCGAGGCAGTATATTTAGCTATCAAAACCTGAACACACAGATTACAGGGTTACCCTGTTCGAATACAATCCAACAATGCTACTGCTGTAGCTTACATCTATCATCAAGGAGGCACCCGGAGCCGGGATGCCCAGAAGAAGGTGAATCGGATTTAATTATGAGCAGAAGAACATGTACCTTGCCTGTCTGCGATGTTCATTCCAGGGGAAGAAACCTTGCAAGCGGACTATCTGAGTCACCAGCAATTGCTGCCAGGAGAGTGATCAATCCACCCGGAGGTCTTTCAAGCAATATGCCAGAAATAGGGGACCCTGGATATAGACCTGCTAGCCTCCAGACTCAACAGAAAGTTGGACAACTTTGTATCCAGGACAAGAGATCCGTGGGCCTACGGAACGGATGCATTGACAATTCCATGGAATCAGTTCTCACTGATCTATGCATTCCCTCCGATCCCTCTCTTACAGAGATTGTTGCGCAGAATCAAGAAGGAGAGAATACCAGTGCTCCTAGTGGCCCCGAATTGGCCCTGGAGACCCTGGTATGCCGAAATTATAAAAATGGCAGTAGGAAGACCTTGGGTTCTTCCGCTCCGTCACGACTTACTGTCGCAAGGTCCAGTATTCCATCCTTCCTTACAGAAGCTAAGTTTGACGGTCTGGCTACTGAGACCTACATCTTGAAGAAACGAGGAGTCTCAGGTCCAGCACTTTTTTACACTCATTAATGCAAGAAAGCCAGCCTCTAGACCAGGGGTGTCAAACTCAAATTCATCGGGGGCCGCATGAGCAGCTTGGTTGCCCTCAAAGTGCCGGTTGTATCTGCGCTCACACCAGTGGCGTAGTGTGGGTTGTCAGGGCCTGGGGTAATTTGCTTCCCCCCTGACTCGCAGACTTAATATTTTCAGCTAGCTCCAGTCTGGTTACATGATCCCCTGTGTGAGCCAGCGCTGGCTGCAGGCGAGAGGAGAGCGTGCTCGTCAATGACTGGTAAATAGAGTTGAGCGGACACCTGGATGTTCGGGTTCGGACCCGAACCCGGACTTTGAAAAAAAAGTTCGGGTTCGCGACCGAACCCGACCCGAACTTTGACCCGAACCCCATTGAAGTCAATGGGGACCCTGACTTTTGACTACAAAAATGTCTCTAAAAAACTAAGGGAAAGGGCTGGAGGGCTGCAAATGGCAGCAAATGTCGGGAAGAGCATGGCAAGTACTCTGGAAATAAATGTGGATAGGGAAATAACTTAACCACTTAACCCCCGGACCATATTGCTGCCCAAAGACCAGAGCACTTTTTGCGATTCGGGACTGCGCCGCTTTAACTGACAATTGCGCGGTTGTGCGACGTGGCTCCCAAACAAAATTGGCATCCTTTTTTTCCCACAAATAGAGCTTTCTTTTGGTGGTATTTGATCACCTCTGCGGTTTTTATTTTTTGCGCTATAAACAAAAATAGAGCGACAATTTTGAAAAAAATGAATATTTTTTTACTTTTTGCTGTAATAAATATCCCCCAAAAATATATAAAAAAACATTTTTTTCCTCAGTTTAGGCCGATACATATTCTTCTACCTATTTTTCGTAAAAAAAAATCGCAATAAGCGTTTATTGATTGGTTTGCGCAAAAGTTATAGCGTTTACAAAATAGGGGGTATTTTTATGGCATTTTTATTAATATATTTTTTTTACTAATAATGGCGGCGATCAGCGATTTTTTTCGGTACTGCGACATTATGGCGGACACTTCGGACACTTTTGACACATTTTTGGGACCATTGGCATTTTTATAGCGATCAGTGCTATAAAAATGCATTGGATTACTATAAAAATGCCACTGGCAGTGAAGGGGTTAACACTAGGGGGCGGGGAAGGGGTTAAGTATGTCCCTGTGTGTTATCTTACTGTGGGGGGGGGTGGCCTCACTAGGGGAAACACTGATCCTCTGTTCATACATTGTATGAACAGAAGATCAGCATTTCCCCCGCTGACAGGACCGAGAGCTGTGTGTTTACACACACAGCTCCCGGTCCCCGCTCTGTAACGAGCAATCGCGGGTGCCCGGCGGCGATCGAGTCCGCCGGGCACACGCACGGGAGTCGGGGGCGAGCGGGGGGCGCGCGCGCGCCCCTAGTGGCCGCTCGAAGAGGAGAGCCGACCTGCCGCCGTATAATGACGGTGCGCGGTCGGCTAGTAGTTAAAATAACATAAAAAAAATAAAAAAATTTGACCTAGGAGGACGAGGTCCATACAGATTTGTTCAAAATTATTCAACCCCCCAATGCTGTAAAGGGTTTTAGGGAATTTAGTGTACATTTGTAATTGTATTCAGAATGAAATCCTACAAGGACTTCTTAAAGAACCATATGCAACTAAAATGACATCAATTGGTTTTGTAATACAGTAGTAAATGTTTATTTTGTGAATTCTTCATTTACACAATTATTCAACCCCTTAAAGACTACCACTCTGAAGAACAGAGGTTCATTGAAGTGTTTTCAATCAAGTATTAAAAACAACTGTGGATGTCAGGGAGCAGCAATAAAGCCTAATAAGCACCAGGAAGACAAGAGAAGAGGTGATTACTCTTCACAGGAAGGGCAATGGCTATAAGAAGATTGCAAAGATGTTAAACATACCAAGAGACACCATAGGAAGCATCATTCGCAAATTCAAGGCAAAGGGCACTGTTGAAACGCTACCTGGTCGTGGCAGAAAGAAGATGCTGACTTTGACTGCTGTGTGCTACCTGATGCGTTAAGTGGAGAAAAGTCCCCGTGTGACTGCTGAGGAACTGAGAAAAAATTTGTCAGATGTGGGTACTGAAGTTTCTTCTCAGACAATACGGTGCACACTGCGTAATGAAGGCCTCCATGCCAGAACTCCCAGGCGCACCCCCTTGCTGTCTCCAAAGAATAAGAAGAGTCGACTGCAGTATGCCAAAAGTCATGTGGACAAACCACACAAGTTTTGGGATTGTGTTCTGTGGACTGATGAAACAAAATTAGAACTGTTTGGGCCCATGGATCAACGCTATGTTTGGAGGAGGAAGAACAAGGCCTATGATGAAAAGAACACATTGCCTACTGTGAAGCATGGCGGGGGGTCAATCATGCTTTGGGGCCGTTTTGCTTCTGCAGGTACAGGGAAGCTTCAGCGTGTGCAAGGTACCATGAATTCTCTTCAGTACCAGGAGATATTGGATGACAATGTGATGCAGTCCGTCACAAACCTGAGGCTTGGGAGACGTTGGACCTTTCAACAGGACAATGATCCCAAGCATACCTCCAAGTCCACTAGAGCATGGTTGCAGATTAAAGGCTGGAACATTTTGGAGTGGCCATCGCAGTCACCAGACTTAAATCCGATTGAGAACCTCTGGTGGGACTTAAAGAAAGCAGTTGCAGTGCACAAGCCTAAGAATGTGACTGAAGGTGGAAGCGGCGGTGGAGGAGGTAGCCAACACAGCAGGTTTTGGTTTTTAATTGATTTATTTTTTAAATTAGGGTAAACCCCAAAAGAGTGAGACAGATATTGGGTTGCTACCTCATCCCTTTAAACCTGAACACAGAGTAATTACACAGGTTCTGGGGCTAATTTAATGTCGATAAGGCACCAAGTAAGTTTAATTAGCAGCACCTTAATCAGCCAGAGAACCTATGTAATTAATATGTTTTTGCTTTTAAAGGGATGAGATGGCAACCCTAGAAAGATCAGAAAAAAACAATGGCTGGGTAAGGCCGGCCCGGTGTCTATTCTGCACAAGGTACGGACAAGTCCTCCTCTGGGATCCATGCCTGGTTCATTTGAATGAACGTTAGCTTGTCCACATTGGCTCTGGACAGGCGGCTGCGCTTGTCTGTAATAACGCCCCCTGCCATGCTAAATACACATTCAGACAATACACTGGCCGCAGGGCAGGCCAGCACCTCCAAGGCGTAAAGGGCAAGCTCAGGCAATGTGCCCAATTTGGAGACCCAGAAGTTTAAGGGGGCATAGCCGTCATTCAGTACGTGTAGGCGTGTGCACACATACTGCTCCACCATGTTGCTGAAATGCTGCCTCCTGCTAAAACGTTCCATATCAGCTGGTGGTGCTGTTTGTTGTGGCGTGCTGACAAAGCTTTTCAACATTTCGGCCATGCTAACCCTGCCTTCTGAGGTGCTGGCGGTGCCCCTGCATTGGCGACCTCTTCCTCCTCCTCTGCCTTCGCCTTCTGCTTCCACTGTGCCCCCGCTGCCAGGTGGGAATTGCACCAGCAGCGCGTCTACCAGCATGCACTTGTACTCGCGCATCTTGCGTTCACGCTCCAGTGAGGGAATTAAGGACGGTACATTGTCCTTGTAACGGGGATCCAGCAGCGTGACCACCCAGTAATCAGCACCTGTTATAATGTGCGAATAACGCCGGCCGTTGCGGAGACACTGCAGCATGTAATTGCTCATGTGTGCCAGGCTGCCCAGAGGCAACAAAAAGCTGTCCTCTGTGGGAGGTATATCATCTGTGTCCTCTGTATCCCCCCAGCCAAGCACCAGTAATGGCCATGAGCTGGTCTGGATGCCATCCTGCTGTGAACATGGTTCTTCCTCCTCCTCCATGTCTTCCTCCTCCTCATCCTCCACCGCGTCATCCTCCAGAACTGTGCCCTTGCTGGACAATTGTGTACCTGGCCTTTGTTGGTGCACGAACCCACCCTCGGAGCCACTTGTGAATGACTGCCCTGAAAGCCTTGGAAATGATCCTGATTCCTCCTCCTCCCCCTCCTCCTCCTGTGCCACATCCTCTTCCATCATCACCCGTAGTGTTTTTTCAAGGAGGCATAGAACTGGGATAGTCATGCTGAGAGCGGCGTCATTGGCACTGGCCATGTTGGTGGAGTACTCGAAACAGCGCAACAAGGCACACAGGTCTCGCATGGAGGCTTAGTTATTGGTGGTGAAGTGGTTCTGTTCCGCAGAGCGACTCACGCATGCATGCTGCAGCCGAAACTCCACTATTGCCTGCTGCTGCTCGCACAGTCTGGCCAGCATGTGCAAGGTGGAGTTCCACCTTGTGGGCACATCACATGTGAGGCGGTGAGCGGGAAGGCCGAAGTTACGCTGCAGAGCTGCCAGGCGAGCAGCAGGGTGAGAACGCCAAAAGTGCGCACAGACGGACCGCACTTTCTGCAGCAGCTGTTGCATATCGGGGTAAGTTTTCAGGAAACTCTGCACCACCAAATTCAGCACATGCGCCAGGCAAGGGATGTGCGTCAAACCGGCTAGGCCCAGAGCTGCTACGAGATTTTGCCCGTTATCGCACACCACCAGGCCCGGCTTGAGGCTCACTGACGCTAACCACTCATCGGTCTGTTGTTCCATGTCCCTCCACAACTCCTACGCGGTGTGTGGTTTTTCCCCCAAACAGGAACGTTTTAAAACTGCCTGCTGGCGTTTACCCATGGCTGTGCTGAAGTTGGTGGTGAATTTGTTACGCTGACTGGATGAGGAGGCGGTAGAGGATGAGTTAGTGGAGTAGAAGGAGTTAGGAACAGGAGGCAAACTGAAGCGCCCTGCAATCCTCGGTGGTGGAAGGACATGCGCCAAACTGCTATCCGCCTCAGGCCCAGCCGCCACTGCATTTACCCAGTGCGCTGTTAGGGAGATATAACGTCCCTGACCGTGCTTACTGGTCCACGTATCCGTAGTTAGGTGGACCTTGGCACAGATGGCGTTGGCGCAGTGCACACCTGATTTTGTCACCCACTTGGTTGTGCAGGGAAGGGATGGCTCGCCTGGAAAAGTAGTGGCGGCTGGGCACGATGTACTGTGGGACAGCCAATGCCATCAGGCTTTTAAAACTCTGCGTCTCCACCAGACGGAATGACAGCATTTCAAAGGCCAGTAATTTTGAAATGCTGGCATTCAGGGCCAGGGAACGCAGGTGGGTAGGGGGGTACTTCCTCTTCCGCTCCAGTGTTTGGGAGATAGAGAGCTGAATGCTTCCATGGGACATTGTGGAGATGTTTGGGGACCCAGGTGATAGTGTTGCTTGCCGGTCCTCTAATTGAGGGGTGGCAGGTGGCACTGTCACTACAGAGGTGGATGAAGAGGCCCGAGACTGATGCAGAAGAGGAAGCAGGAGGAGCCAGAGACCTTTCTTGGTTTTGAGGTGTTTACTCCACTGCAGCTCGTGCTTTGCACTTAGATGCCTGGTCATGCAGGTTGTGCTCAGGTTGAGAACGTTTATGCCTCGCTTCAGGCTCTGATTGCACAACGTGCAAACCACGCGTGTCTTGTCATCAGCACATTGTGTGAAGAACTGCCACGCTAGGGAACTCTTTGGACCTGGCTTTGGTGTGCTCGGTCCCTTGCTGTGTTGGGCAGTAGCAGGTGTACTGTCTAGGGGACGGACGCTCTGCTTTTGCACCCTGCTCCCTCTTCTGCTGTGCTGGTGGCTCTGTGCGACCACCGCCTCTTCCTCCGAACTACATGGGTCACCTGCATGAGGTTGATTCCATGTCGGGTCGAGGACCTCATCGTCCTCCACATCATCTTCCACCCAGTCTTCACCACTGCCCTCCTTGTCGGTCTGCACAATTGCAAAAGCACCAGCAACTGTGTTTCATCATCATCCAAGACGTGCTGTGATGGTCCCCCCATGTACTCATCTTGAAATATAGGTGGTTGGGCATCGGTGCACTCAATCTCTTCCACTTCTGGGGCTGGGCTAGGTGGATGGCCCTGGGAACACATGCTAACAGACTCATCAAAAAGAAGAAGAGACTGCTGCATGATTTGGGGCTCAGACTGCTTGGCTGATTTGCAAGGGGGTGAGGTGAAAGACTGATGGTGGACATCGGCTGCAGGCGCCAACTCTGAACTTTCAGCACAAGACTGGTTGGAAAACAATGTGAAGGAACTGGAGGCACTGTCAGCAACCCAATCTACTACCGCCTGTTCTGCTCCTGGCCTCAACATTCGTAGAGCTGGATTAGGCCCGACCAAATACCGCTGCAGGCTCTGTCGGCTACTCGCACCTGAGAAAGGTGTTTCACTTGTGCGTGTAGCTGGCACAGATCGACCACGTCCTCTCCCTGTAACAGGAGCTCCACCAGCAGCACCACGACCGCGGCCACGTCCCTTATTTGACGTTTTCCTCATATTTCTCAAAATATGGATCTTGCCCTAAATGGGTGTTTTTTAAATACAACAATAGTGTAATATGGTGAAATAGGCAGAGATTCACCTATATATTTCTCTACCTTTTGCAAGAAGCAGGAACCTAGCCCTAAACAATGTACTGCACAGACAGTGTATCACAGGGGACGGGTAGAGTGCTGGTGAAATAAGCAGAGATTCACCTATATATTTCTCTACCTATAGCAAGAAGCAGGAACCTAGCCCTAAACAATGTACTGCACAGACAGTATATCACAGGGGACAGGTAGAGTGCTGGTGAAATAGGCAGAGATTCACCTTTATATTTCTCTACCTATAGCAAGAAGCAGGAACCTAGCCCTAAACAATGTACTGCACAGACAGTATATCACAGGGGACAGGTGGAGTGCTGGTGAAATAGGCAGAGATTCACCTATATATTTCTCTACATATAGCAAGAAGCAGGAACCTAGCCCTAAACAATGTACTGCACAGACAGTATATCACAGGGGACAGGTGGAGTGCTGGTGAAATAGGCAGAGATTCACCTATATATTTCTCTACCTATAGCAAGAAGCAGGAACCTAGCCCTAAAAAATTTACTGCACAAACAGTATATCACAGGGGACAGGTGGAGTGCTGGTGAAATATGCAGAGAGTCACCTATAGATTGCTGTCCCTATAGAAAATAGCTGGATCCTCTCCCTCAACTATGTACTGGACACACACAGTATATTACAGGTGGTGGCAGGTGCAGTGCTGGTGAAATATACAGAGAGTCACCTATAGATTGCTGTCCCTATAGGAAACAGCTGGAACCTCTCCCTCAACTATGTACTGGACACACACAGTATATCACAGGTGCACAGGTGGTGGCAGGTGCAGTGCTGTTGAAATATACAGAGAGTCACCTATAGATTGCTGTCCCTATAGGAAATAGCTGGAACCTCTCCCTCAACTATGTACTGGACACACCCAGTATATCACAGGTGGTGGCAGGTGCAGTGCTGTTAAAATATACAGAGAGTCACCTATAGATTGCTGTCCCTATAGGAAATAGCTGGAACCTCTCCCTCAACTATGTACTGGACACACCCAGTATATCACAGGTGGTGGCAGGTGCAGTGCTGTTAAAATATACAGAGAGTCACCTATATATTGCTGTCCCCATAGGAAATAGCTGGAACCTCTCCCTGAACTATGTACTGGACACACACAGTATATCACAGGCGCAGTGCTGTTGAAATATACATAGTCACTTATAGATTGCTGTCCCTATAGGAAATAGCTGGAACCTCTCCCTCAACGATGTACTGGACACACACAGTATATCACAGGTGCACAGGTGGTGGCAGGTGCAGTGCTGTTGAAATATACAGAGAGTCACCTATAGATTGCTGTCCCTATAGGAAATAGCTGGAACCTCTCCCTCAACTATGTACTGGACACACCCAGTATATCACAGGTGGTGGCAGGTGCAGTGCTGTTGAAATATACAGAGAGTCACCTATAGATTGCTGTCCCTATAGGAAATAGCTGGAACCTCTCCCTCAACTATGTACTGGACACACACAGTATATCACAGGTGGTGACAGGTGCAGTGCTGTTAAAATATACAGAGTCACCTATAGATTGCTGTCCCTATAGGAAATAGCTGGAACCTCTCCCTCAACTATGTACTGGACACACACAGTATATCACAGGTGGTGACAGGTGCAGTGCTGTTGAAATATACAGAGTCACCTATAGATTGCTGTCGCTATAGGAAATAGCTGGAACCTCTCCCTCAACTATGTACTGGACACACACAGTATATCACAGGTGCACAGGTGGTGACAGGTGCAGTGCTGTTGAAATATACAGAGTCACCTATAGATTGCTGTCCCTATAGGAAATAGCTGGAACCTCTCCCTTAACTATGTACTGGACACACACAGTGTATCACAGGTGCACAGGTGGTGGCAGGTGCAGTGCTGTTGAAATACAGAGTCACCTATAGATTGTTGTCCCTATAGCAAATAGCTGGATCCTCTCCCTCAACTATGTACTGGACACACAGTGTATCACAGGTGCACAGGTGGTGACAGGTGCAGTGCTGTTGAAATATACAGAGTCACCTATAGATTGCTGTCCCTATAGGAAATAGCTGGAACCTCTCCCTCAACTATGTACTGGACACACACAGTATATCACAGGTGCACAGGTGGTGGCAGGTGCAGTGCTGTTGAAATATACAGAGTCACCTATAGATTGCTGTCCCTATAGGAAATAGCTGGAACCTCTCCCTCAACTATGTACTGGACACCCACAGTATATCACAAGTGCACAGGTGGTGGCAGGTGCAGTGCTGTTGAAATATACAGAGTCACCTATAGATTGATGTCCCTATAGGAAATAGCTGAGTGCTTGTTTAGATTTCTGAAGCAGGATACACCTCTCTGACACTGTCCCTCAATAAACAGCAGCCTGTCCCTATAGCAAATAGCTGAACAAAATTCTTAAGCTATATGATGCAGATGTCACAGAAAAAAAGAGTGCTTGTTTAGATTTCTGAAGCAGGATACACCTCTCTGACACTGTCCCTCAATAAACAGCAGCCTGTCCCTATAGCAAATAGCTGAACAAAATTCCTAAACTATATGATGCAGATGTCACAGAAATAAATAGTGTTTGTTTAGATTTCTGAAGCAGGATACACCTCTGACACTGTCCCTCAATAAACAGCAGCCTGTCCCTATAGCAAATAGCTGAACAAAATTCCTAAACTATATGATGCAGATGTCACAGAAATAACGAGTGCTTGTTTAGATTTCTGAAGCAGGATACACCTCTCTGACACTGTTCCTCAATAAACAGCAGCCTGTCCCTACCATAGCTACAGCAGAGTGGCGAGCCATAAACCATAAGATGATGCAGATCTCACAGAAATAAACAGTGCTTGTGTAGATTTCTGAAGCAGGATACACCTCTCTGACACTGTCCCTCAACCAGCAGCAGCCTCTCCCTACACTAGCTAATGCAGAGTGACGACCTGTGCTGTGTGCCTCTATCTAATATAGAGGCTGGTCACATGCTGGGTCACATGCTGCACTGGCCAATCACAGCCATGCCATTAGTAGGCATGGCTGTGATGGCTTCCTAGTAACTCTAGTATAACAAATGGCGATTGGCTGCCGTGCAGCGCGCCATAAAATAGCCGAACTCCGAACCCAAACTTTTTCAATTATTCGGGTTTGGGAGCAAAAAAAAACAAAGTCCGTACCGAACCTGAACTTTACAGTTCGGGTTTGCTCAACCCTACTGGTAAAGCCTGGCGTGGTGACATCAAATATAGATTCCTATGTCCCATCTGTTGTTGGTACTCCCTCCTCTCCCCTGCATACACCACTGGCTCACACAGGGAATAACATGACCGGACAGCCTGAAAATAGGTGTTTACATATTTTCTACACAGGTTAGCCATCATAGGCATTAGGAGTAGGATTTTATAATATTTCAGTTAATGGAAGCTACATATGTCATATTCACACTATAATACTTGTTGCAGCACCGTGCAGCTGGGATCAATACCCAGTAGGGTTTTGTATTTAACCTTTTTGAAAATGCTGCGCCCGCTGCTTTTCACCTCTTGGGGGGGCGGGGTCAGGGGGGGTCAAGGAGGAGGCGGCCGTGGTTGAACTATTCTCCCGACTTCCGGGCTCTCAGGCCTATCTGTCCTTGGCTCAGCCCCTCGCTGATTACCGCCATGAGAGAGATCCCCCTGCTGACCGGGCCGATGCGTGGGCCACATGACAAGGCCTGGCGGGCCGGGTTCGGCCCACGGGCCTTGTGTTTGCCACCCCTGCTCTAGACTAATCTACTATAGAGTCTGGAAAGCGTATGTTTCTTGGTGTGGATCTTTTTGCCAAGTCGGAGTGAATATGAAATTAGCCCTGAGTACTATTAAGGGTCAAATATCAGCTCTTTCAGTCCTTTTTCAGAAACCATTGGCATCTCATTCCCTAGTTCGGGCATTTATTCAAGGAGTACTGCGGATAAATCCACCAGTCAAATCACCCTTGGGATTTGAACCAGCTCTGCAAGAGCACCCTTTTGAACCTATTCATCAGATTCCTTTGATTCTCTTGAGCAAGAAAGTGGCCTTTTTGATCGCTATCAGTTCCGCCAGAGGGGTATCAGAGTTAGCAGCTCTTTCTTCTAAAAGAACCTTCTCTAATTTGTCACAAAGACAAAATTGTACTACTGTAATAGGCGCTCTCTCGTCTGCGTATTGCGTTCCACGCTGGAACGCATACAGCGACGTCATCGCCCGGCGCCGCGTGCGTTCCACCGTGAAACGTGGAAGTGCGAGTCGAATCAGTGCGATATGCACTGCACGTCTCCCTCCTATAAACAGGACAGCATGTATAGTTGTTAAGACCCTGAATATGAGAACACTTTGTGTCAAGTTTAGACTCCAGCTGTAGAGGCCTATCAGAATTAACCACCACTCTCACTGAACTATAAGAGTATGGGGTCTATATCATCATATCCTCTGATTGGAGCAAAACATGTAGTAATAGTTTAATACTTGTTAAACTATGTTATATCTTTTGTCTAGAAAATAACAAGGATAAGTCTCTAGTAGGTGCTTTCTGCATATATAGGTAGTGAACTTGAGTCATGTAGGAAATTAGCACTCTTGATATAACACAAAGAAAGAACCCCAATATAATTAGAGCAAGTATCTCAATAGTTAATATGCATTCTGAGAGAGAGAAGGAGACAGTCCTGAGTATGGATAGCAAACACTATCTATGTGGCAAAATGGTCTATATACACATGCAGTTTAAGGGGTAGTGTGGACCAGGTCTGTTTGCACAGGAGTAGATGGTAATTCCAAATATGCAGTAATATGGTCTATATACTCATGCAGTTTAAGAGGTAGTGTGGACCAGGTCTGTTTGCACAGGAGTAGATGGTACTTCCAATATGCAGCAATATGATCTATATACTCATGCAATTTAAGAGGTAGTGTGGACCAGGTCTGTTTGCACAGGAGTAGATGGTAATTCCAATATGCAGTAATATGATCTATATACTCATGCAATTTAAGAGGTAGTGTGGACCAGGTCTGTTTGCACAGGAGTAGATGGTAATTCCAATATGCAGTAATATGATCAGAATATACTTGCGGTTAGGAGGTAGTCCAGACTGGGAAAGTTAGCACAGGTGCTGATGGTATCTCCTTAGCAGTATGCAGCGGTGGTGGTCCTTCTATCCAGTGGCGTTGCTAGGGGGGTGCGGGCCGCACCGGGTGACACCCACTAGAGGGGTGACACCATCCCGATTTAAAAAAAAAAAAAAAATTTTTTTTTTTTTTAGCTGACATGACCAGAGGTGCAGGTGGCTGTGTAATGTAAAAGAAGTGCAGTGATGCAGGGTGTTGTGTAATGTAAAAGGGTCCAGAGGGCTATGAGATGTAAAGGGGGCCAGTGATGCAGGGTGTAAAAGGGGTGCAGTGATGCAGGGTGCTGTGTAATGTAAAGGGGTCCAGAGGTGCAGGGTGCTGTGTAATGTAAAGGGGTCCATAGGTGCAGGGTGCTGTGTAATGTAAAGGGGTGCAGAGGGCTGTGTAGTGTAAAAGGGTCCAGAGGTGCAGGGGGCTATGTGATGTAAAGGGGTGCAGAGGTGCAGGCGGCTGTGTAATGTAAAAGGGGTGCAGTGATGCAGGGTGTTGTGTAATGTAAAAGGGTCCAGAGGGCTATGAGATGTAAAGGGGGCCAGTGATGCAGGGTGCTGTGTAATGTAAAAGGGGTGCAGTGATGCAGGGTGCTGTGTAATGTAAAGGGGTCCAGAGGTGCAGGGTGCTGTGTAATGTAAAGGGGTCCAGAGGTGCAGGGTGCTGTGTAATGTAAAGGGGTGCAGAGGGCTGTGTAGTGTAAAAGGGTCCAGAGGTGCAGGGGGCTATGTGATGTAAAGGGGTGCAGAGGTGCAGGCGGCTGTGTAATGTAAAAGGGGTGCAGTGATGCAGGGTGCTGTGTAATGTAAAGGGGTCCAGTGATGCAGGGTGCTGTGTAATGTAAAAGGGGTGCAGTGATGCAGGGTGCTGTGTAATGTAAAGGGGTCCAGAGGTGCAGGTGGCTTTGTAATGTAAAAGGGTCCAGAGGTGCAGGGTGCTGTGTAATGTAAAGGGGTGCAGAGGGCTGTGTAGTGTAAAAGGGTCCAGAGGTGCAGGGGGCTATGTGATGTAAAGGGGTGCAGAGGTGCAGGCGGCTGTGTAATGTAAAAGGGATGCAAGGTGCTGTGTAATGTAAAGGGGTCCAGTGATGCAGGGTGCTGTGTAATGTAAAAGGGGTGCAGTGATGCAGGGTGCTGTGTAATGTAAAGGGGTCCAGAGGTGCAGGGTGCTGTGTAATGTAAAGGGGTGCAGAGGGCTGTGTAGTGTAAAAGGGTCCAGAGGTGCAGGGGGCTATGTGATGTAAAGGGGTGCAGAGGTGCAGGCGGCTGTGTAATGTAAAAGGGGTGCAGTGATGCAGGGTGCTGTGTAATGTAAAGGGGTCCAGTGATGCAGGGTGCTGTGTAATGTAAAAGGGGTGCAGTGATGCAGGGTGCTGTGTAATGTAAAGGGGTCCAGTGATGCAGGGGGCTGTGTAATGTAAAGGGGTCCAGAGGTGCAGGGTACTGTGCAATGTAAAGTGGTCCAGAGGTGCAGTTGTGGAGAGGGGTACACAGTAGTAACAAAAAGATATTGAAGGATGCAGAGGTATGCAGGGGGCACAGTGGGGTGTTTTTACATTTTAACGTGTGGGGGGGGGGTGCCAGATATTGGATCCACCCCGGGTGCCAAATGCTCTAGGTACGCCCCTGGCCTATAGGCTCCTGAGATGTGAATTGCGGTTCTGGAGAAAGAGAGGTGGGGGAGGGGACAAAAAATGGAGAGAAAGAAGAAGGGATAGAATGCACAAGAAAGATGGATAGGGAGAGAGAAAAGGGGAAGAAAGGAGAACGGAGAGCAAACAGTAGGGTAAAAAATATTTGAAATTTTTTATTGGGGGGGGGGGGGGGGGGTGACACCATATTTTACCGCACCAGGTGACACCAACCCTAGTGACGCCACTGCTTCTATCCAGTATAGCAATGAGATTTGGGTCCAAGTGTGAGTGTCCCACAAGGGGGAAACTTCAAGGTTGCTTTAGGTTGGTGGAGGGTCTCCAGGTGGCGGCAGGGTCCAACAGGAATATTCCAACAACCTGCCGCCAGTGCTGGAGGTTTAAATAGCCCGGTCTCCCATCAACGCCGAGCGCCACACACTGGAACGCACTTCCGCGTTCCAGCGTGGAGCGCAGACGTCCGCGTACCGGAAGTGACGCGGATGTCTTCTTGAATGGAGCGCAGCTGTCATTGCAGGTAAAGCTGCGCTCCTTGTACACAAATTAATGCTAATAGCGTTACAATAGTACATGCTGTCCTATTATTGTCGGCCCTAGCCGGACCACGCTACATACCCACTATTGGCAATATCCCCTCAACTAAAGGAGCAGCACAACCTGGATCCATGATGCCTCTTAGTTATCCATTGCCTCCATCCACGCTGCCCATTTTACTGCTGTGGCCGGGGACACCCTAAGATATCCTGCATCAGGAGACCCTCCATGACAGAATCCCATTGCTGCTACACTACTCTGCTTACTCTCATCCTCTGCAAACAGATAAGTACCGTTACTACGTTACCTTTATTGCTTTGGAATTAACCGGTTCATATAGCTTACTAAGTACTGTATTTGAATCTGCCTCTACTAATACTACTATGCTGCTTGCATAGGTGTGCGCAGCCTATTGCATTAGGGTGTGCACCCCAAAGCCCAAACACACACTACCGTTCACTCACGGTGTTCATTCAAAAAATGAAGGGGCTGGTAAATTGCATATTTACTGTCCCCTTTCCCACTCCTAAAACATCCCAGCAGCAACAGCCGATAGGAGAGGAGGGAAGCTGGCAGTGCTGCGGGGGGAAAGATGGGAGCCAGGGCAGTTGGGGGAATCTGTGCTGCACAGGGTGATTAGGGTGTGCCTGGGCACACCTGGCACACCCTGTGCGCACGCCTATGGCTGCTTGGCATTACTTGTTGTGCTTTAGAGTAACAGTTGTGGAATATCTTAAAGGCACATACACTCCCAGATCATTTAAGCTAAAGTTACTTCTCCCAAGTAATTGCTAATTGCATACAGTATTTTCATATGCTACGCGATTGACATTTGTTGTTACTTGTATGCGGGCTTCCGCCCTTAAATATTGAACATGTTTGTTATACCTTTTTTTGGCTAAGGTTAGAGGGTATGTTGTAATACCTCCTCCCATAGTAGCCCAATGCATTCCTTTATGTAAAGTGATATGATGTAGAGAACCCCCAAACTCCTGTTCTCTGATTGGAGTGACGCCTGGGGTTCGGTACTGATAATCACTTGCATAAGAGAAGTGCATTGGAATCTTTAATGCAGTTGTGCTCATTCACGTTTATTGAAATCTTTGCTTAACCGCAGTTGTGGTTCACTCCCGTTCACCATAGTTTGTGACAACTATGCCCTCATCCTACCTTTCTGCCAAAGGTGGTATCAGCGTTTCATTTAAATCAAGACATTGTTTTGCCTTGCTTTTTTCCTGAACCGCAGACAGCGGAGGAGGAGTTACTGCACTCTCTGGATGTAGTGAGGGCATTTAAAGTTTATCTGCAGGCTACGGCTCAGATACGTAACACAGATGTTTTGTTCATTATACCAGATGGTCCCAAAAGGGGCCAACCGGCATCAAAATCCACCATTGCCAGGTGATTTTGTCAATTGATTAATCAAGCTTATGATTTAAGGAAGGAGCTTCCTCCCTTTCCTGTTAAGGCGCACTCGACCAGAGCGATTACAGTAGGTGTTTGTGATATTGTGCTTTTAGCACGACAGCGTCGCGCTGATACTCGGCGACATGGTGCCGAGATCTCGCACTCACTGGAATAGTGACAGCACATCCCAGCAAGCGCGTCATAGAAGCGACGGGAGATCCGACTTGGATTCCCGCCAATTCTACACGTGTGCGGCGTTTGTTATGAATCCTGAGGGGGAAGTCCCCGCCGGATTTTAAATAAAAATCCGGCATGGGTCCCCCCTCAGGAGCATACCGGGCCCTTAGGTCTGTTATGGGTTGTAAGGAGAGCCCCCCTACGCCGAAAAAACGGCGTAGGGGGTCCCCCTACAATCCATACCAGACCCGTATCCAAAGCACGCTACCCGGCCAGCCAGGAAGGGAGTGGGGACGGGCGAGCGCCCCCCCCCCTCCTGAGCCGTACCAGGCTGCATGCCCTCAACATGGGGGGGTTGGGTGCTCTGGGGCAGGGGGGCGCACTGCGGCCCCCCCACCTCAGAGCACCCTGTCCCCATGTTGATGAGGACAGGGCCCCTTCCCGACAACCCTGGCCGTTGGTTGTCGGGGTATGCGGGCGGGAGGCTTATCGGAATCTGGGAGCCCCCTTTAATAAGGGGGCCCCCAGATACCGGCCCCCCACCCTAAGTGAATGAGTATGGGGTACATCGTACCCCTACCCATTCACCTGCAAGAAAAGTGGTAAAAACACAAATAAACCACACAGTGTATTAAAATATTTTATTTTTCTGCTCCGGAGGCCGCCCCCTGTCTTCTTTATTAGCTCTTTTACCAGGGGGGGCTTCTTCTTTGACGTCTTCGGGTGGGTGGGGGCCGCCGTCTGGTTCTCTTCCACCGCCGGGGGGGGGTGGCTTTTAAAAAAGCCCCCACCCCCCCGGCGGGTTTCCTCCGGCGTCTTCGGCGGGGCTCTTCTTCTTCCGCTATCCCGACGGGTCTTCTCCGCTATCCGGGGGGTCTCGCCGCTCTCCGCTGTTGACTCGTCGCACCCCGGTTCTTCGTCTCGCAGTCCGGTCCCTTCTTCCATGCTGTACGTCTTCTTCCGTGCTGTGAGTTCTTCTTCCGCGCTGTGACATCATGTTCTTCACTTCTCTTCTTCTCCCGATGTTGACTCGCCGGTCCTCCTCGCTGAAATGACGGATGCGCGCCTTGCATCGGACCTATATAGGCCTCACAGTCCCATCATGCTCTGTACCTACCCATGTGATACCTACCACGTGGGTAGGTATCACATGGGTAGGTACAGAGCATGATGGAACTGTGAGGCCTATATAGGTCCGATGCAAGGCGCGCATCCGTCATTTCAGCGAGGAGGACCGGCGAGTCAACATCGGGAGAAGAAGAGAAGTGAAGAACATGACGTCACAGCGCGGAAGAAGAACTCACAGCACGGAAGAAGACGTACAGCACGGAAGAAGGGACCGGACTGCGAGACGAAGAACCGGGGTGCGACGAGTCAACAGCGGAGAGCGGCGAGACCCCCCGGATAGCGGAGAAGACCCGTCGGGATAGCGGAAGAAGAAGAGCCCCGCCGAAGACGCCGGAGGAAACCCGCCGGGGGGGTGGGGGCTTTTTTAAAAGCCACCCCCCCCCGGCGGTGGAAGAGAACCAGACGGCGGCCCCCACCCACCCGAAGACGTCAAAGAAGAAGCCCCCCCTGGTAAAAGAGCTAATAAAGAAGACAGGGGGCGGCCTCCGGAGCAGAAAAATAAAATATTTTAATACACTGTGTGGTTTATTTGTGTTTTTACCACTTTTCTTGCAGGTGAATGGGTAGGGGTACGATGTACCCCATACTCATTCACTTAGGGTGGGGGGCCGGTATCTGGGGGCCCCCTTATTAAAGGGGGCTCCCAGATTCCGATAAGCCTCCCGCCCGCATACCCCGACAACCAACGGCCAGGGTTGTCGGGAAGGGGCCCTGTCCTCATCAACATGGGGACAGGGTGCTCTGAGGTGGGGGGGCCGCAGTGCGCCCCCCTGCCCCAGAGCACCCAACCCCCCCATGTTGAGGGCATGCAGCCTGGTACGGCTCAGGAGGGGGGGGGGCGCTCGCTCGTCCCCACTCCCTTCCTGGCTGGCCGGGTAGCGTGCTTTGGATACGGGTCTGGTATGGATTGTAGGGGGACCCCCTACGCCGTTTTTTCGGCGTAGGGGGGCTCTCCTTACAACCCATAACAGACCTAAGGGCCCGGTATGCTCCTGAGGGGGGACCCATGCCGGATTTTTATTTAAAATCCGGCGGGGACTTCCCCCTCAGGATTCATAACAAACGCCGCACACGTGTAGAATTGGCGGGAATCCAAGTCGGATCTCCCGTCGCTTCTATGACGGCTCTGTCTCCATCGCGGCAAGCCAGCTCGGCGCTGGCTCCCGCGATGGGGCTCGTAGGTGCTCAATCTCGCCGAGAAAGAGAGCGAGATTGACACAAAATCGGGTTCACCTACTGTAGTTCCTCATGGGCACTGCATCACCAGGCTTTAATGCCTCAGATCTGTTGCAACTTGGTCTTCAGTCCATACGTTTACAAAATTCTATCAAATAGATGTGAGAGGACATAAGGATTCTGCCTTTGGGCGTAGTGTGCTTCAGTCAGCTGTCTAGGGCTTTTGTCCGTGGGCGGCCTGATGGATCTGTGTCTCCCACCCTTCATATTGAGCATTGCTCTGGGACGTCCCACTGTGTAATGACTAAAGGCTCTGTGTCCCGTGGGGTACGATAAAGAAAGTAGGATTTTTGAATAACAGCTTACCTGTAGAACCCTTTTCTTTGAGTACACCACGGGACACAGAGGTCCCCCCTTCTATGGGATACTTACTGCTTTGCTACAAAAACTGAGGTACTTCCTGTATGGGAGGGGTTATATGGAGGGAAACTTGTTCTCATAATTTGTGCCAGTGTCCAATCACCTCTGGTGACCATACAACCCACTATGTAATGACTAAAGGCTCTGTGTCCCGTGGTGTACTCAAAGAAAAAGATTTTACAGGTAAGCTGTTATTCAAAAATCCTACTTGTTTTCCTTTAAAAATGTCATTTCGCTGCAGGGACTGTTCTAAACACTGGAACAATTTGCCACTTTACATGCATACTATAGACACCCCCCAGGTACGAAATTTAAAGGAATATTTAATTTTTATTGTTTCACTTTAAGCATTATTAAAATCACTGCTCCAGAAAAAAAAAAATTTTGCATTGATACATGTCCCCTGGGGCAGGACCCAGGTGTCCAAACACTTTTTATGAAAAATAATTCAGTTTTTCACTCCGCCAGTGGTTCTGCTGTACAGTTCTACTACAATGACTATGGCAAAATGTACCAAAGTATATTGGCTGCCATAGTCTAATTTGAGCACACACAGGAAAAGACAATACAGGAAGATGTACAACAACATTTTTAGTGTAAATGTTTGGGCAAAGCCGGGTTTGCCAACCAACAGTAAATTTACTAACAGTTTGTAAAAATAAGTGATTAGTCAATCGCCAAACAAGATGCGCAATGTTATTTCTTGCATGTGTAGCGCTACCCCCGAAGGAGCCGCTGGTAATTGATTGGGCCTGTACTCTGATTTAACACCCCCCAATAATTTGGTCTCACTCCCCTTGACACAGCTGTGGTGCAGTGCTGATGTAAAGCTCAATAATAAAAGACAGGTACATAGACACAGATTATATTCACGTTACCTGTGTTGTCACCCGGGCATACACTGTTACACCTGCTTGGAGAATTAACAAGCCTCACAACAGACTAGGTTAAAGCAAAAGGTAACTTTACTAGAACAGGTTTTAACGTTAACATGGAATCACAATTGGTAGACAACAATGAGACAAGAGGCTATAAGTGGCAATCGCCTGAGAGCCACCTGTATTGCTTCAGGTGTCTTCAAGTGGGACTAATGTTCAGGCAACAACCTCAGCACTGGGCACCTTCCCACTTCCAGCACACCATGTAGACACTATGAAACCCATTATGCGGCACACAGTATTTGGCAAGAATGATATATCACGGTACAATTAACTCAATATCCCCCCTTACAGTCTCTAATAAGTGGTAACAGCACTGCAAGGCCTTGCGATAAGAATACAGCACAGTCTCGGGTCTTCTTTCTTCTGCTAGCTATCGTGAGGCAAAGATTGTAATCCAAAGGGCTTTCTGATCAATAAGCAATGTAGCACAACATGGAACTGTAGTTTAAATTGTGCACACTCCTTCCCAGAAGTGCACCGTCAGCAGTAGTCACCAAACTATCAATTCAGGCTTGAGGCCTATGCACATGTGGCTCTATTGAACTGAACTGTTCTGTGGGACTACCGGTCCCAGCAACACTATGCAGTAAGTCTAGGTATGTGAAAAGCAGTACAAAGTTCTGGGCATCAGCTAGGGTGACCACATTTCCAAACTGCCATTCAGGGACACCCCCCCCCCAAAAAAAATATATGTTGTTTTACATATTTTTTTGCGTATTTTGGGGGCAGGGGCGTATCATGAAATCAGCGGGCCCGTGTGCAAGATCAAAAGAGGGCCCTAGGCCCCATCAAATGCTGCCACTGTGCCCCATCTAATGCCACCACTTGTGCCCCATCAAATGCAGTCACTTGTGCCCCATCAAATGCAGTCACTTGTGCCCCATCAAATGCAGTCACTTGTGCCCCATCAAATGCCACCACTGTGCCCCATCATATGCCGCCACTGTTCCCATCATATGCCGCCACTGTTCCCATCATATGCAATCACTTGTGCCCCATCAGATGCAATCACTTGTGCCCCATCAAATGCCACCACTGTGCCCTATCTAATGCCACCACTGTGCCCCATCATATGCAATCACTTGTGCCATCATATGCAATCACTTGTGCCATCAAATGCAATCATTTGTGCCATCAAATGCAATCACTTGTGCCATCAAATGCAATCACTTGTGCCATCAAATGCCACCACTGTGCCCCATCTAATGCCGCCACTGTTCCCATCATATGCCGCCACTGTTCCCATCATATGCCGCCACTGTTCCCATCATATGCCGCCACTGTTCCCATCAAATGCAATCACTTGTGCCCCATCAGATGCAATCACTTGTGCCCCATCAAATGCCACCACTGTGCCCTATCTTATGCCACCACTGTGCCCCATCATATGCCACCACTGTGCCCCATCATATGCAATCACTTGTGCCATCATATGCAATCACTTGTGCCATCAAATGCAATCACTCGTGCCATCAAATGCAGTCACTCGTGCCATCAAATGCAGTCACTTGTGCCATCAAATGCAGTCACCCATGAATTGTCGCTACTGTGCCCCATCAGATTCTGCCAGTGTGCCTATCAATTGCCGCTACTGTGCCCATCAGATCAGATGCTGCCAGTGTGCCGATTAATTGTCACTACTGTGCCCCATCAAATGCTGCCAGTGTGCCCATGAATTGTCGCTACTGTGCCCCCATCAGATGCTGCCAGTGTGCCCATGAATTGTCGCTACTGTGCCCGCATCAGATGCTGCCAGTGTGCCCATGAATTGTCGCTATTGTGCCCCATCAAATGCCAGTGTGCCCATGAATTGTCGCTACTGTTCCACCATCAGATGCTGCCAGTGTGCCCATGAATTGTCGCTATTGTGCCTCAAATGCCAGTGTGCCCATGAATTGTCGCTACTGTGCCCCCATCAGATGCTGCCAGTGTGCCCATGAATTGTCGCTATTGTGCCCCATCAAATGCCAGTGTGCCCATGAATTGTCGCTACTGTGCCCCCATCAGATGCTGCCAGTGTGCCCATGAATTGTCGCTACTGTGCCCCCATCAGATGCTGCCAGCCAGTGTCACTGTTAAGTCTGGTCACTGGTGGTGGTGGAGCAGGCCTCAGCAGGGTAGTCTTCAGCCAGCGTCAGTCAGGACTTTAGGAGGCACTGAGGCAGTGAATCGGGCCGCTCGGGCGGGAGCCGGGAGGAGCCTGTCTGGGCCCTGGTCCTGCTGGAGCCGGAGGAGGTCAGACCGGCAGATGTGCGAGGTCGCGTCGGTCGGAGACCTCCAGATGTCGCAGGCAGTGGGCGGGAGTCGGGACTCGCGGCCGGGAGGTCGGTCACGGACGGCCGATCGAGTCCAGCAGCTGAGCCCTCTGGAGCGGGGGAGGAGGAGGTCTTGGTCGGTGACGGTGAGTGACTCACTGTGAGGTGCCTGCCCTAACGATGCTGCTGCTCTCTCTGCTGCAAGAACCGCGGCTGGCCGCTGGAGGAGGAGGTGGGGGTGGAGTCGGAGCGTCAGGGAGAGCGGGACACGGTGACGTCACTGGTTGCTACACGCCAAGCGGGGCGTCCCTAGCAACCAGTGATTTAGAATGATTAAATTAAAGCAGCACTGTGGCGGCAGTGAGTCTTGCAGACTTGGCAGGCAGTTGATTCCGGGACCCTCTATTGTCCCGGTTTGAAGGCTCTCGGGACACGGGACGAAAATGTAAATTACGGGACGATCCCGGGCAAACCGGGACACGTGGTCACCCTAGCATCAGCCCTCTCACCATACGATGTCCAAGCAGATGGATGCCTCCGCTCCACAGGATCTCAGTCTGTTTGCTGCGACCACACTGTCACGCTGTTCTGCTTCACAGATGACCAGGAGTTCTCAGTTACCTCCTCCAAAAGTCGCTGGTTTGATCAGCAGAGCTCTGTGGAACACACACACACACAGAGCTCTGCTGCAGGCCATGCGTCCCAGGAACAAGAGACCTAAGGGCTTTTTTTAACTCCTTCCCAGCATGCACTTCAGTCCCAAGTGTTCATGGGTAGGTGATTTGCATAATTCACTGTGCTCTTGAAAAACAAAATGAATCAAGTCCATTTCACATTTTAACCACTAGATGGTGCCAAATACCAATTTATAGAATTTATAGCATTAGTCATGAAACAATACTGCACAACATTAACATTACATTAAAAGGCAAAAATGCCCCTGCTACATACGATATGCAGAAAACAGTGTGTTGGTAAGACAACAAGATGATTGTAATGTGGGGGATCATTTTTCCAACATTAGGACACAAAAATACTAACATAGCAAAACAATTTGTAGAACATCATTAATCTGGTGTGGAATTCTTTAAGGTACAGATGACTGGAAAAATAGATCCCATCAGTCCACACCTCCTCCCCCTTCCCTCCACCCCTCCCTCTCCCTTTCTCCTTAATCGACCTGCTCCCCCCCCCCCCCCCCCTTTACCTTCTTTGCCTACTTTTTTCCCTCTGGTCTGTATTTTTATTGAATTTTTCTTATTAAGGGCTCACTATGGAAGTTAACTTCTAACATTCAATTTTACCTATAGGTAAGCCTATAATAAGGCTTACTTATAGGTAGTGCAAATATTTCCTAAACGTGCACCGTTTAGGAAATATTTACTGTACATGCAGTCAGTGGCATCAATGAGTCCTGTGAATGGCGACTCCCACGCATGCGCAGGAGTGACGTCATTGTGGCTCCGGCCAGTCACAGAGCCGGAGTTCGCAAACTCGGCAGCAAATTGGGTGAAGATGGAAGCGGCCTCCAGTGATGACAATGCATCCCTGGAATGCTTTGTTTTCAGGTAAGTTTCACATAATGCGATTGTACAGGACGCCATGGCTGGGACCTGGAAGGGCGCTATATTTCCCCTCTGTTTGGACTGTAGTCCCTTTAAGGGAACAGAAAGGGTTAACACACCTGTCCAAGGAAGTGGTTTAAAACAAGACAGGAAGTTGTAGGTGTATGTGGAGGAGTATAGTGGAGACTGTGTAGAGGTAAATGGTGGACAGTGGAAAGCTGTGAAAAGCTGTAAAAGCACATGGCAGTGTCCTGCCTGGAAGCCTGCTAGCTGGGGAAGTTACCTGCAACATAAAGTGAGGACTGTTTAACTGCGATAGCAGTTCTGAGCTCTACAAGTCGTGAGACTGTTATTTCTTTTGTTTTTGCTGCTGTGAAGCCATTTAAGTTTAATAAACCTTTTTGATTGAAAAGCCTGTGTCCTGCGATCTAGCTGGTTCCCCAAACTTTACACTGGTGCTCGAATGCGGGCAGGACAGAATAACAGGCATAAGAAAAAAAAAAAAAAATTCTTTGAATTCGGCTTTACATTGAACTGACATTTAAAGGGACAGTACATTGGATTTATGTCCTGGGTTAAAGCTGCACAAACATTGAAAGCTGAAGCAATGGAGGAGCTAATTAAACAGCTGACCCTGGCTAACATGCAAGCGCAGACTCGCCATGAATAAGCTAATCAGCACCACAAAGAGGCGCTGGCTCTGCAGCAAGAAAATACTCGCCTGTTGGTGGCCCAGTTGGCAGCCCAGCAAGGGGTTATGCAGGCTCAGGTGACTGCCTTAAAGGAAGCAGTGCAGCATCTGTCTCAGGGTCTGTGGAAAGTGGCTGTTACCCCTGGCAACCAGGTGACTGTGAGGGCAAGCCATTTTCTGCAGAAATTGTCCCTTAGCGATGATGTAGAGGCATTTCTTGCTACATTTGAGAGGACGGCAGAGAGAGAAGGGTGGCCTCAGGACCAGTGGGCCAGCCTCATTGCTCCTTTTCTCACCAGAGATCCTCAAAAAGCCTACTTCGACCTGTCACCAGATGATGCTAAATATTATCAAAAGCTAAAGGCAGAAATTCTGGCTCGCCTGAGGGTGACTACGGCCGCTCGGGCCCAACGAGTACACCAATGGAAGTATCGTCCAGATCGGCCACCCCGGTCTCAAATGCAGGACCTGGTGCAACTGGTAAAAAATGGCTGCAGCCTGAGGTGTTGTCTGGCCCCCAAATTGTGGAACGGGTCGTGCTGGACCTATACCTGATATCCCTGCCAGATGACCTTCAACGGTGGGTCAGCCATGGAGACCCCAAAACAGTAAACCTCCTTGTCGAGATGGTGGAACAATATACAGTGGTGGAGGACTTGCTTGGACCTACCAAACGCATAGGGCCCAGTCTGCCACGGCCTGTTCGACCAACTGCTGCCCTTCGAAAAGATGTTCCAAGGAGCCCTGGAGCAAACTCTCGGTACCTCCTCAGCGCTGTGTTCCTGTTCGGAGAGGAGGGGATGTAGAATGTTGGCGATGTCATTCCTGGGGTCATACCCGGTCACACTGCCCACTGCAAGAGGAGCCCATGGAATGCGGGGTTCTTCGGAGGGGGTCTTTTTATGCCCATAAAGTATGCACCACACATCTCGACCTGGGTGAGGAAAAATTTGAGTGTGAAGTCCAAGGGCCAGATTCACAGTCAGCGGCGTAATTTTGTGCGGGCGTAACGTATCCGCTTTACGTTACGTCTCCGCAACTTAGACGGGCAAGTGCTGTATTTTCAAAGCACTTGCTCCGTAAGTTGCGGCGGTGTAGCGTAAATCGGCCGGCGTAAGCCCGCCTAATTCAAATTTGACGCATGCGCCGTCCGTGGAATTTCCCAGTGTGCATTGCTCCAAAGTACGCCGCAAGGACGTCATTGGTTTCGACGTGAACGTAAATGACGTCCAGCCCCATTCACAGACGACTTACGCAAACAACGTAACTTTTTCAAATTTCGACGCGGGAACGACGGCCATATCTAACATTGCTACGCCGCACTTATGCCTCATATAGCAGGGGCAACATTACGCCGGGAAAAGCCTAACGTAAACGGCGTATCTTTACGGCGTCGGCCGTGCGTACGTTCGGGAATTCGCATATCTAGCTAATTTGCATACTCGACGCGGAATTCGACGGAAGCGCCACCTAGCGGTCAGCAAAAAAATGCAGTTCAGATCCGACGGCGTAAGAGACTTACGCCTGTCGGATCTAATGGATATCTATGCGTAACTGATTCTAAGAATCAGGCGCATAGATACGACGGCTCGGATTAGGACTTACGATGGCGTACATGGCGCTGCGCCGTCGTAAGTCCTATCAGAATCTGGCCCCAAGTGAACTACCTCCCTGCCCGGACTTTGTTGGCCTCCGGAAGCATGGTAACCCTGGTTCATGCTAGAGTAATTGGGAAGATCTGTCCGGTAAGTAAAACTTACCGGATGGTGTGCATTCACAGGGACACTAGAGAGTACCCTCTCATCTCGGTGTCCATCTCCTTAGCATGTGGCACTGGTATTCAAGAGGTGGGGGTGGTAAAGAACTTGGTACATGATGTAATAATACTACAACACTGTCCGTTGTTTACAAAGCTGTGGGAACAAGGAGAACAGTTCAGAGACTGGGGAGAAACTAGCCCCCCTGTTCCTGCTGTTGAGAGGAATAACCCTAAACTGCCAAATGTTCTTAATGTGGATCCAGATGATGAAAATGCTAATGATTTGGTTAATGGTGATGAAAGTAGTGCGGATACTGTTGAGAATGTCAAGATATGTGGTCCACAGACCTACCACAACAATGAGGGGGGGAACCTTCCCCACTTCAGGTAATTCTGGGGGAAGAGGATGAGGAAGTGGCCTCTACCCCTGCCCTGCCAGATTTGGGTGTTCCCCAGGGGGCATTTGGTACTGCTCAGATGCAGGACCCCACTTTGGCCTGTGCATGGGAACAAGTTGTAATAGTAAATGGGGTCCCCCAAGAGCCAGGTGCGAATAAGCGGTGGCCATACTTTGCAATATATAATGAATTTCTGTATGGGTTACCAAGGTGAGAGAAAATGTGGTAGAAAAATTGTTGGTACCCCAGCAATATAGAAGATTCTGGACCTGGCCCATGACGATGTGTTAGGGGAACACCTGGGAGTTGAGAAGATGGAGGCACGGATCACCGACCGGTTTTACTGGCCAGATCTGAAAGCAGAGGTAAAGAAATACTGTACTTCTTGTCCCACCTGTCAGTTGACTGCTCCAGTGACTTACTTCCAGAGCCCTTTGGTCCCTTTGCCCATAATTGAGGTCCTGTTCGAGAGGATAGTCATGGATATAATGGATCCCTTGGTAAAGTCGGCTCGAGGTCACTCCTACATATTGGTGATTCTTTACTATGCCACCCGATATCCTTAGGTGCTACCCCTGCGGAATACCTCCTCTAAGGCCATTGTCTGTGAATTATTCCAGTTGTTTACACGGACTGGTTTTCCCAAGGAAATACTCAGACCAGGGCACCCCATTTATGTCGAGGGTTATTGACGATGTGTGCAAGCTGTTCCGGATTAAACAGCTGCGCACATCGGTCTACCATCCCCAAAAGGATGGGTTGGTTGAATGCTTTAATAAGACCCTTAAGTCTATGCTCAAGAAAGTGGTACAAAGGGATGGGAAAGATTGGGACTGCCTGTTACCAGCTCTCCTGTTTGCTATCCGGGAAGTGCCCCAGGCCTCCACATGGTTTTCGCCTTTTGAGTTGGTATATGGGCGGGGACCTCGCGGACTACTTGACTTTATTAAAGAGGAATGGGAAAGTGAACCTGTTCAGCATAAGAGTGTTCTTGAATATGTCTACCAAATGCAGGAAAGGATCCAAACCGTGATGCCACTAGTCAAAGTGCATTTGCAAAAAGCCCAGGAGGCTCAATGACGGGTCTATAACAGGGCTGCTAAAATAAGGCACTTTCAAGTGGGGGATCGAGTAGCGGTGCTAATTCCCACTGTGGAAAGTAAATTCTTGGCCAGATGGCAAGGTCCCTTTTTGAAGTTTTGGAAAAAGTGGGAGAGGTAAATTATAGAGTCCATGTCAAAAACTATGGTGAATGAAAGTGAACCACAACTGCGGAGAATTGAATTACTTTACTTTACATTTCTATGTGCAGTATGACATTCAGTATTGGACCCCAGGCGTCACTCTTAATCTTAAGCGAAGAGTTTGGGGTTCATTACATCATCTGTCACTGCAGAGAGGAATCGTTTTAGATGGTAGGCTAGGAGGTTTTATTGCATACCTACAAGCACTCGATTAAAATGCATATGCAAACATGTTTCATGCACGTAGATGGAGTATTATGATAATACTTTTAGAGAAAGGCACTTGGTAGTTATATGAATCTGTTGAGAATTTATGTCCAGTTAAGATATAAGCTAAGCCCACTGGTATACATATAGGGGCAGATCCACGAACCTCCGCGCATCTTTCCGCCGGGCGCAGCATATCTAAGATACACTACACCGCCGTAACTTTTTTTTCTTTTCGAATCCTCAAAGAATTTGCGCCGTAAGTTACGTACGCCTGTCTGATCGATCCGAGATGCCGTTGTATCTTGTTTTGTAGATACATAACAAAGATACGACGCGCAAAATTTGAAATTACGCTGCGTATCAAGAGATATGCCGGCGGGGGGGCGTGGCGACTGGACTCCGAGATGGCCGCTTAACTTGTGATCTCCATAGCCCGCCGGAGATACACAGCCACCAGCAGCGTCACCAGGTGACTTACCTGCTCAGGACCCGTTCCATTTGAACTGTGAACCCCCGCTGGACGGATCGGGATGGGGAGAAGCCGCAAAAAGCCGCTGCAGCCGCAGAAGTTAGACAGCTTCTTCTCCCTCACAGCGCGCGGGGTCTTGTAAAATGGCGGCGGCTCCACTGCACAGCACTTAGCTGACGGGCACGAGACGAGACAAGCCAGCGGCGGAGTGCCGCTCATAAACTCCCACCCGACCGCACCGCCCAGCGGATCGTCCTCCGGTTCAGCCAGCCCTACTACCAGGAGCCCGGTGAAGTCCAAACCGAGGAGGGACTCCCCTCCTAGGCCGCGGATGGAACATACCATGGAGGTAAGCGGTCCCTCACATGCCGTTGCAGGCTCTCAGGAGCAGGGGGGGGGATCCCATCACTAACTTCCCCACGGCTGACAGACCAGTGTCAGACACCATGTTAAAGGACATGTTGCTGTCCCTGCGATCCTCCCTGCAGTCTAACCTGTATAGAGGACTGAACGAGTGCCAAAGAGAGGTGCAGGCTCTAGGTAGCAGAGTCAGTCAGATTGAGCACAAGATGGAGGAGTATACCTCCTCCTACAACACAATGGTAGAAGCGCATTCTGACCAGAGGGCGGATATAGCATGGCTCAAAGACAAGATGGCTGACCTCGAGGATAGATCCAGGAGGAATAACCTCAAGCTGAGGGGTATTCCCGAATCTGTGCCTCCCAATCAGCTTCTACAGTTCGCCCAGTCTCTGTTCTCCACCCTGTTACCGACAGCAACGGCACAGGACTTACTTATTGACCGTATTCACAGAGTCCCTAAACAGTCGTTCCTCTCTGACGACACGCCCAGGGATGTGCTGCTCAGGGTGCATTTCTTCCACATCAAGGATCAACTACTGCAAATAGCACGCAAGCCAGGGAGCATGCCTCAGCAATATGATAGCATCAGGCTTTTGCCTGATCTGTCTCGGCACACGTTACAACGTCGCAGGAATCTGCTGTCAGTTACCAAATGTTGAGAAATCACAATATTATCCACAAGTGGAAATACCCTGCTACGCTCACGATCACCCATAATGGGAGCACCATTTCGGTTTCCACACTGGAAGACGGTCTGGAAGCACTACGCTGATGGGGGATCATTCCTGATCAATCCTCTTTGCCTTCTGTCCCTATGACTCCCCAGGGACTGCAAGACGACTGGCAGGTAGTATCACGTAAACGGGCCTCCAAGAAAAAGGCCGGTGACAACGCACCAATCTGAAGTTCGCCCACACTTTTGTTATCTCCGGGCCGAGATGTTACACGCTAACTCTCCTTTTCCCTCCGTTTGTTCTATAGCAGCTACGACTGCGCTGGGATCAATTGATGGATCATTTTTTTACACTTGCCAAGTTATTTGTTTTCGTTTTGTTTTTTTCTACTTTCCCTTTTTGTTCCCTTGATATAATAATAATAAAGTGCAGCGCAAAGACATATAAATTAAACAATAACAAAAATAGTGATCAGATAAATTATGTAAAGTTATAACTCTGATAATAACACAAGAAGAAATCCATAAAGTGCATCAGTGAAAAAAGTCCAAAAGGTGCTCCAATTGATGAAGTGACTGTGACGGTATCGGTATGATATCCCCGTCAAGCATTCCCTCCTCTCCATACAAGAACATCACAGGATTCCCCACACATGAGTCAAGACTGGATGCTGGAACCAAGACTGATTTATTGACACAAAAACTCAGCTTATATGTGGTTACAGCCTGTTAGGAACGCCCCCCTCACACAGTGGGGTTTCCCATACAGATTATAGGAGACAAGTCGGAGCCGACCCTGCAGACACGTTTCTTTAGATAAAGACATCACTGGAGTTAATTACTACACTGAAGCAATCAGAATAATTAACATACTACTTCTCTAATCATTTAGCCTGATGATACAATACACATCTTTTAAGGGTAAACACAGATCTTCTTTACACAACACAATAGATCAATTAACGTTTAGAATAGTGAGGGGACATTAGCACGTCAATAACCTGTCAGAGGAATGAATCACACATGAAATTCCTTTCTACCTCTACCCATGGCTAGCAGGGAGCAGTACACTGAGACATATAGGCAAATGTATCACAGTGACTGATTGTGATAAATATCAGAAACGGTGATCAAACAGGAAGGTTCCTCCACCAATAACTACAGATGGCCCCTCACCTCAGCCATTCGACCATGGCTAGGTCACAAAACTTTTGAAAACCTCCAAGGTAAGTATAAGGACGCTTCCAAGCTTTAAAAGGTGTACAGCAAGCAGCAGACGGCTCAGCAATCCCAAAGACCACGGAGAAATTATATAAGACAAAAAGGGGACAGACTAGTGCTCTCTGTCTTAAAACTGGATTTAATAAGTAAAAAATCAAAAAATAAACTCACATAATATAACACTCAGAGCCGAGTGTAGAGCGTAGCAGCACAGCACGGAGCTGCAGGGCTTCCGAATGTTACACAGCTCACACGTCAGCGTTGGGTCAGCGAGCGCGGGTGACGTCACGAAGCTCCTCCCCCTCGTACGCGTTACGTTCCTATGGGCGGAACTTCCTCAGCGTGGGGTAGAGAGGCTAACGTGAACGTCCCGCGGCGTCATATATAGTGTGTGGTTGCCATCGCAACACACCACACCAGTTTCCTGCTATCCTGTGCCATCTAGTGTCTAATTAACAAAAGGCAACTAGTAAGCTGTAGCCAAATGCACAGGGTAAACGGTCCACCTAATTGAAGGACCAGCAGGTTTCAAAGAACATGGATAAATAATTTAAAAAATCATTTTAAACGTGACGTCAGCCACGATCGCCTCACCATTACAAAAAAGGATACCACTAAAATTAGCAGATAAATCCAGTGTAATTTGCAACATATTAAGAACACATATTTTAAAAACATTAGAAATATATTCAATATTAATACCTTTATATACAGAAAGAGTCTGCAATGGGTATATATAATTAAAATTGTGTGTACAAAATCTAGTCATATAGAAATGTAAAAGATAGAGATATATGTTTATACATAATTATTAAGATTAATAAAAAATGCATAAAAATTGAATAACAATTGTATAAAAAATGCTAAAAATTCCCCAAATACTGAATAATAAAAATTAACGGTTAGAGATAAAACAATTAAGGTCGAACTCAACATTGAGGCCTAATGGAGCCGAAACCTTGGTTTCATAAATCCAAAAAGATTCACGACGGCTAAGCTGTCGTATGTAATGTCCTCCTCTCCAATGTTTGGTGACCTTTTCAATGCCCCAAAATTTCAGGCCTTTGGGATCTCTACCATGGCATTCTCTAAAATGCTTAGAAACACTATGAGTCCTAATGCCATGTCGAATGTTGCTAATATGTTCTCCAACCCTCACATGCAACTCGCGTGAGGTACGCCCGACATATTGCAATCCACACTGGCATTCAAGCATATAAACCACGCCCGTGGTCGAGCAGGTAATTAATTGTTTGATTGGATATTCCATTCCGGTAATATTAGAAACAAAGGACTTCCGTTTCTTGATATTACGTTTGGCATGTTTACAAGTTGCGCATCTGCCACAGGCATAAAAACCTGATAAAAAATTAAAAAGTTTGGGTCTCGGGATGACAGGTGGATCTATCACCCCTGGAGCCAACCGATCCCTAAGCGAAGGGGCCTTCCTATACACAAATTGTGGATGTTCTGGAAGGACCGGACCTAGAACCACATCTCCCTTTAAGACAGGCCAATGCTTGGCCACAATCTTTTCAAACTTTTTGTGTTGGATGTTATAATCCAACAACATTTTGTAATTGGATCTATCCACTTCAGCCGTAGAGGGTTTGTCCATAATAATCAGATTCCTATCTAGGTTTTTAACCTTTTCCATCTCTTGCTTCACTGAAGACATAGAATAACCTTTAGATACAAATCTAGTGGCCAATTCCTCAGACTGTACCGCATAATCAGAATCCAAAGCACAATTCCTACGGAGTCTGACGAACTGGCCACGAGGATTATTACATAGCCACAATCTATGATGGCAGCTTGTTAAAGGGATATACCCGTTTCTATCTACAGCCTTAAAGTGATTCCTGGTAGCCAACATGGATCCAGATTTGAAGATCTCAAGATCCAGAAAAATCACCTGGTCAGGGGAAACAGTCCAAGTTAGGACAATACCCTTATCATTGGAGTTTAATTTTGCCATAAAAATCTCCAATGAGGGCATATCACCCTCCCAGACCATCACCAGATCGTCTATATATCTGCGATAGCAGAGAAGCTGAGGCGGTGTATCGTGGAAGACTACATCCTGCTCCCAGTGGGCCATAAATAAATTGGCCACACTGGGAGCAAAACGGGCTCCCATCGCAACTCCTCGCTGCTGTAGGAAGAAATCCTTATTAAACCAAAAATAATTCTTCAATAAACAAAATCTCAAACTGTCCAAAAGAAAAACAATATGTTCAGGATTCAAATCAGTGGACTCTAATGCCCATGCTACTGATGCCAAGGCTGCATCATGCCCAATTATGGTATACAAAGAGCCTACATCGGCAGTTACCAATATAGTACTCTCTGTACAGGGAATAGAGTTCAGGATCTGAATAATTTGCTTTGTGTCCCGAAGATAAGCAGGTACTTTATGAACCAAAGGCTGCAAAAAAACATCTAAGTATTGTCCCAAACGGGACGTAACGGAATCAATTCCATTTACAATTGGACGGCCAGGAGGTCGTTCTGCGTCTTTATGCAATTTAGGAAGAAAATAAATTATCGGGGTCCGACAATGGAAAGGGTCTAAATAGGCCGCTTCCTTTTTGTTCAATATACCCGAGTCCTTACCTCCTTTTATCAAAAGGTGAAGCTCATTTTTATATTTAACCATTGGATCACTTCGTAACAAGAGATAAGTGTCATGGTCACCCAGCAACCTACACATCTCCTCGTAATAATAGGCCTTGCTGAGGACCACCAAACCACCCCCCTTATCTGCGGGGCGAATTACAATATTGTTACGTTGTTCCAGCGAGACAACACCTCGCTGAATACATTGAGAATCTCTCACTTTTTTGATCCGAAGATTATCAAGATCTTTACACACCAAATTCCGAAAAACTTCCAGATGTTTGGTGTCAGTATTATGGGGATTAAAAACAGACTTATTTCTCAGACTCGAATGCTTAGAAGTCATAGAGAGAGTCCTTTCCATAGGATTAGAGAGAAAATATTTTTTCAAATTTAGATTCCTCACATACTTCTGGACATTCACATATGTCTCGAATTTATTTAAATTACGTATTGGTGCGAATTTTAGACCTTTGTCCAAAACCCTCATCTCATCTCCAGTAAGGGTCACCCCACTAAGATTGAAAATCCCGGTACCAATCATGACCTTGGCCTTTTGGATTCGTCTCCCCCCTCTGACTCCTCTTGGTTTTTTCATTTTGGTCGAGATTGTCCCATTATAGGGGGTGCATAAACCAAAGGAGGAGGGTAAGGGAGGGGCGGGGGTTCCATCCACTCGCCAGTCCATGCCGGTGGACCGGGCGGAGGTCCCCTCCAAGGGGTCCTCCCCTGTCCTAAAAAATGATGTTGATTAGTGGGAGGGGGAGGTCCCTCCCAATAATTTTGTAGGGGTGCATAGTAATTATATGTAGGTAATGAAGATGGTTTAGGGTGAGTACCAGATGGAAAACCCCCTCTCCCCCTAGACTGACCCCTCCCTCTGTTGGACACAGTCCTCCAGGGGGGGGTCTCACGAGAAGCAGAAGTGTGGACAGATTTCCCAGTCGGGTGACTTCCTTTACCCTTACCATTCCTATTTTTACCCCTTCCCCTAGAATTACCAGATGCTCTCCCTTTAGGTGTAGCCGATCCTGTAGGGGTCCTATTATGAGTAATATTGGTAACCCAAAAACTCTGTGGATCTTGTACTCCAGGAGTAGATACCGGTTCTAAGGTATCCATAGGCAAAGACTGAACTTGATCAGAAATCCGAGAGTTCAATAGCTGCCATTTATAGACATTAGGTGCTCCAAAATCCTCCACGTCCCGTAATAATTTCTTACGCTTTTTCTCCTGAATTTCCTTGTCCCATTTAACAAGTTTGATTTTCAATTCACCGGAGAGGTGCAAGAATTCTGGAGCATCCTTATGTTGCTCAACATGGTCAGAGATAACCTTAATCTGGCTTTCAAGCCATTTCTTTTTCCGCTGCTTGCGGGACAATAGAAATTTAATTAACTCAAAACCTTTAGCTGTAAAGAAATGGAACCATTCTAAGTTAGACTCATCATCCACCAGATCATCATTTGGCGGCAAATCCCACCTTAATCTTCTGGGGATAATTTTAGTCACTAGATACTGTTCAAAGGTCACAATGTCCCACCAGGTTTTTATCTTTTTTTCAAAAAGATGACCTAACTTCTTAAAAGAAAGAATCAGGTCTCCTGAATCTGAGGTGGTACTAATTTTGGAAAATACATCGGTGAGAACAATCTCCCGGTTCTCCAGGTAAGAAAAAACATCCATTCCTGCGGCGTGAATATAAATGAATTAAGAGTGATACCAAAAATAATGAAGAAATTCCGCGCTGGAAAAAATTACACGAAATAAACCTAAAAAATGCAAGCCAGCACTGGAGGATAAATTCAAATAGAAATCCCAATAGTGATCAAATAATAATAAAGTGCAGCGCAAAGACATATAAATTAAACAATAACAAAAATAGTGATCAGATAAATTATGTAAAGTTATAACTCTGATAATAACACAAGAAGAAATCCATAAAGTGCATCAGTGAAAAAAGTCCAAAAGGTGCTCCAATTGATGAAGTGACTGATTGTGATAAATATCAGAAACAGTGATCAAACAGGAAGGTTCCTCCACCAATAACTACAGATGGCCCCTCACCTCAGCCATTCGACCATGGCTAGGTCACAAAACTTTTGAAAACCTCCAAGGTAAGTATAAGGACGCTTCCAAGCTTTAAAAGGTGTACAGCAAGCAGCAGACGGCTCAGCAATCCCAAAGACCACGGAGAAATTATATAAGACAAAAAGGGGACAGACTAGTGCTCTCTGTCTTAAAACTGGATTTAATAAGTAAAAAATCAAAAAATAAACTCACATAATATAACACTCAGAGCCGAGTGTAGAGCGTAGCAGCACAGCACGGAGCTCCAGGGCTTCCGAATGTTACACAGCTCACACGTCAGCGTTGGGTCGGCGAGCGCGGGTGACGTCACGAAGCTCCTCCCCCTCGTACGCGTTACGTTCCTATGGGCGGAACTTCCTCAGCGTGGGGTAGAGAGGCTAACGTGAACGTCCCGCGGCGTCATATATAGTGTGTGGTTGCCATCGCAACACACCACACCAGTTTCCTGCTATCCTGCGCCATCTAGTGTCTAATTAACAAAAGGCAACTAGTAAGCTGTAGCCAAATGCACAGGGTAAACGGTCCACCTAATTGAAGGACCAGCAGGTTTCAAAGAACATGGATAAATAATTAAAAAAATCATTTTAAACGTGACGTCAGCCACGATCGCCTCACCATTACAAAAAAGGATACCACTAAAATTAGCAGATAGTGCTAAGCTGAGCCGTCTGCTGCTTGCTGTACACCTTTTAAAGCTTGGAAGCGTCCTTATACTTACCTTGGAGGTTTTCAAAAGTTTTGTGACCTAGCCATGGTCCAATGGCTGAGGTGAGGGGCCATCTGTAGTTATTGGTGGAGGAACCTTCCTGTTTGATCACCGTTTCTGATATTTATCACAATCAGTCACTTCATCAATTGGAGCACCTTTTGGACTTTTTTCACTGATGCACTTTATGGATTTCTTCTTGTGTTATTATCAGAGTTATAACTTTACATAATTTATCTGATCACTATTTTTGTTATTGTTTAATTTATATGTCTTTGCGCTGCACTTTATTATTATTTGATCACTATTGGGATTTCTATTTGAATTTATCCTCCAGTGCTGGCTTGCATTTTTTAGGTTTATTTAGTGTAATTTTTTCCAGCGCGGAATTTCTTCATTATTTTTGGTATCACTCTTAATTCATTTATATTCACGCCGCAGGAATGGATGTTTTTTCTTACCTGGAGAACCGGGAGATTGTTCTCACCGATGTATTTTCCAAAATTAGTACCACCTCAGATTCAGGAGACCTGATTCTTTCTTTTAAGAAGTTAGGTCATCTTTTTGAAAAAAAGATAAAAACCTGGTGGGACATTGTGACCTTTGAACAGTATCTAGTGACTAAAATTATCCCCAGAAGATTAAGGTGGGATTTGCCGCCAAATGATGGTCTGGTGGATGATGAGTCTAACTTAGAATGGTTCAATTTCTTTACAGCTAAAGGTTTTTAGTTAATTAAATTTCTATTGTCCCGCAAGCAGCGGAAAAAGAAATGGCTTGAAAGCCAGATTAAGGTTATCTCTGACCATGTTGAGCAACATAAGGATGCTCCAGAATTCTTGCGCCTCTCCGGTGAATTGAAAATCAAACTTGTTAAATGGGACAAGGAAATTCAGGAGAAAAAGCGTAAGAAATTCTTACGGGACGTGGAGTATTTTGGAGCACCTAATGTCTATAAATGGCAGCTATTGAACTCTCGGATTTCTGATCAAGTTCAGTCTTTGCCTATGGATACCTTAGAACCGGTATCTACTCCTGGAGTACAAGATCCACAGAGTTTTTGGGTTACCAATATTACTCATAATAGGACCCCTACAGGATCGGCTACACCTACAGGGAGAGCATCTGGTAATTCTAGGGGAAGGGGTAAAAATAGGAATGGTAAGGGTAAAGGAAGTCACCCGACTGGGAAATCTGTCCACACTTCTGCTTCTCGTGAGACCCCCCCCTGGAGGACTGTGTCCAACAGAGGGAGGGGTCAGTCTAGGGGGAGAGGGGGTTTTCCATCTGGTACTCACCCTAAACCATCTTCATTACCTACATATAATTACTATGCACCCCTACAAAATTATTGGGAGGGACCTCCCCCTCCCACTAATCAACATCATTTTTTAGGACAGGGGAGGACCCCTTGGAGGGGACCTCCGCCCGGTCCACCGGCATGGACTGGCGAGTGGATGGAACCCCCGCCCCTCCCTTACCCTCCTCCTTTGGTTTATGCACCCCCTATAATGGGACAATCTCGACCAAAACGAAAAAACCAAGAGGAGTCAGAGGGGGGAGACGAATCCAAAAGGCCAAGGTCATGATTGGTACCGGGATTTTCAATCTTAGTGGGGTGACCCTTACTGGAGATGAGATGAGGGTTTAGGACAAAGGTCTAAAATTCGCACCAATACGTAATTTAAATAAATTCGAGACATATGTGAATGTCCAGAAGTATGTGAGGAATCTAAATTTGAAAAAATATTTTCTCTCTAATCCTATGGAAAGGACTCTCTCTATGACTTCTAAGCATTCGAGTCTGAGAAATAAGTCTGTTTTTAATCCCCATAATACTGACACCAAACATCTGGAAGTTTTTCGGAATTTGGTGTGTAAAGATCTTGATAATCTTCGGATCAAAAAAGTGAGATATTCTCAATGTATTCAGCGAGGTGTTGTCTCGCTGGAACAACGTAACAATACTGTAATTCGCCCCGCGGATAAGGGGGGTGGTTTGGTGGTCCTCAGCAAGGCCTATTATTATTACGAGGAGATGTGTAGGTTGCTGGGTGACCATGACACTTATCTCTTGTTACGAAGTGATCCAATGGTTAAATATAAAAATGAGCTTCACCTTTTGATAAAAGGAGGTAAGGACTCGGGTATATTGAACAAAAAGGAAGCGGCCTATTTAGACCCTTTCCATTGTCGGACCCCGATAATTTATTTTCTTCCTAAATTGCATAAAGACGCAGAACGACCTCCTGGCCGTCCAATTGTAAATGGAATTGATTCCGTTACGTCCCGTTTGGGACAATACTTAGATGTTTTTTTGCAGCCTTTGGTTCATAAAGTACCTGCTTATCTTCGGGACACAAAGCAAATTATTCAGATCCTGAACTCTATTCCCTGTACAGAGAGTACTATATTGGTAACTGCCGATGTAGGCTCTTTGTATACCATAATTGGGCATGATGCAGCCTTGGCATCAGTAGCATGGGCATTAGAGTCCACTGATTTGAATCCTGAACATATTGTTTTTCTTTTGGACAGTTTGAGATTTTGTTTATTGAAGAATTATTTTTGGTTTAATAAGGATTTCTTCCTACAGCAGCGAGGAGTTGCGATGGGAGCCCGTTTTGCTCCCAGTGTGGCCAATTTATTTATGGCCCACTGGGAGCAGGATGTAGTCTTCCACGATACACCGCCTCAGCTCCTCTGCTATCGCAGATATATAGACGATCTGGTGATGGTCTGGGAGGGTGATATGCCCTCATTGGAGATTTTTATGGCAAAATTAAACTCCAATGATAAGGGTATTGTCCTAACTTGGACTGTTTCCCCTGACCAGGTGATTTTTCTGGATCTTGAGATCTTCAAATCTGGATCCATGTTGGCTACCAGGAATCACTTTAAGGCTGTAGATAGAAACGGGTATATCCCTTTAACAAGCTGCCATCATAGATTGTGGCTATGTAATATTCCTCGTGGCCAGTTCGTCAGACTCCGTAGGAATTGTGCTTTGGATTCTGATTATGCGGTACAGTCTGAGGAATTGGCCACTAGATTTGTATCTAAAGGTTATTCTATGTCTTCAGTGAAGCAAGAGATGGAAAAGGTTAAAAACCTAAATAGGAATCTGATTATTATGGACAAACCCTCTACGGCTGAAGTGGATAGATCCAATTACAAAATGTTGTTGGATTATAACATCCAACACAAAAAGTTTGAAAAGATTGTGGCCAAGCATTGGCCTGTCTTAAAGGGAGATGTGGTTCTAGGTCCGGTCCTTCCAGAACATCCACAATTTGTGTATAGGAAGGCCCCTTCGCTTAGGGATCGGTTGGCTCCAGGGGTGATAGATCCACCTGTCATCCCGAGACCCAAACTTTTTAATTTTTTATCAGGTTTTTATGCCTGTGGCAGATGCGCAACTTGTAAACATGCCAAACGTAATATCAAAAAACGGAAGTCCTTTGTTTCTAATATTACCGGAATGGAATATCCAATCAAACAATTAATTACCTGCTCGACCACGGGCGTGGTTTATATGCTTGAATGCCAGTGTGGATTGCAATATGTCGGGCGTACCTCACGCGAGTTGCATGTGAGGGTTGGAGAACATATTAGCAACATTCGACGTGGCATTAGGACTCATAGTGTTTCTAAGCATTTTAGAGAATGCCATGGTAGAGATCCCAAAGGCCTGAAATTTTGGGGCATTGAAAAGGTCACCAAACATTGGAGAGGAGGACATTACATACGACAGCTTAGCCATCGTGAATCTTTTTGGATTTATGAAACCAAGGTTTCGGCTCCATTAGGCCTCAATGTTGAGTTCGACCTTAATTGTTTTATCTCTAACCGTTAATTTTTATTATTCAGTATTTGGGGAATTTTTAGCATTTTTTATACAATTGTTATTAAATTTTTATGCATTTTTTATTAATCTTAATAATTATGTATAAACATATATCTCTATCTTTTACATTTCTATATGACTAGATTTTGTACACACAATTTTAATTATATATACCCATTGCAGACTCTTTCTGTATATAAAGGTATTAATATTGAATATATTTCTAATGTTTTTAAAATATGTGTTCTTAATATGTTGCAAATTACACTGGATTTATCTGCTAATTTTAGTGGTATCCTTTTTTGTAATGGTGAGGCGATCGTGGCTGATGTCACGTTTAAAATGATTTTTTAAATTATTTATCCATGTTCTTTGAAACCTGCTGGTCCTTCAATTAGGTGGACCGTTTACCCTGTGCATTTGGCTACAGCTTACTAGTTGCCTTTTGTTAATTAGACACTAGATGGCACAGGATAGCAGGAAACTGGTGTGGTGTGTTGCGATGGCAACCACACACTATATATGACAACGCGGGACGTTCACGTTAGCCTCTCTACCCCACGCTGAGGAAGTTCCGCCCATAGGAACGTAACGCGTACGAGGGGGAGGAGCTTCGTGACGTCACCCGCGCTCGCTGACCCAACGCTGACGTGTGAGCTGTGTAACATTCGGAAGCCCTGGAGCTTCGTGCTGTGCTGCTACGCTCTACACTCGGCTCTGAGTGTTATATTATGTGAGTTTATTTTTTGATTTTTTACTTATTAAATCCAGTTTTAAGACAGAGAGCACTAGTCTGTCCCCTTTTTGTCTTATATAATTTCTCCGTGGTCTTTGGGATTGCTGAGCCGTCTGCTGCTTGCTGTACACCTTTTAAAGCTTGGAAGCGTCCTTATACTTACCTTGGAGGTTTTCAAAAGTTTTGTGACCTAGCCATGGTCCAATGGCTGAGGTGAGGGGCCATCTGTAGTTATTGGTGGAGGAACCTTCCTGTTTGATCACCGTTTCTGATATTTATCACAATCAGTCACTTCATCAATTGGAGCACCTTTTGGACTTTTTTCACTGATGCACTTTATGGATTTCTTCTTGTGTTATTATCAGAGTTATAACTTTACATAATTTATCTGATCACTATTTTTGTTATTGTTTAATTTATATGTCTTTGCGCTGCACTTTATTATTATTTGATCACTATTGGGATTTCTATTTGAATTTATCCTCCAGTGCTGGCTTGCATTTTTTAGGTTTATTTAGTGTAATTTTTTCCAGCGCGGAATTTCTTCATTATTTTTGGTTCCCTTGATATACACAGTCTCTTCCGATCCACCATCTCAGAGGTTGCTGTCGCACCTGGGAAACACCGCCCATCTTCGTCCAAAATGGCCACACACTGCTTGTGTCATGCAGGAATCATGAGTACCAAAGCACCACCACCGCTCATACCATCACCTTACTACCGCTATGACGATTAAAATCTCTCACTTAATGCTAGGGGCCTAAATCACCCTGCAAAGCGGTTCTCCATGTGGAGCGAGGCCTGCAAGTCTGGAGCTGACATACTGTGCGTGCAAGAAACACACTTCCTAAAGGACAAAACTCCATACTGTGCACATAAGCATTTCCCTATTGTTTACTTGGCCTCCAATCCAGTTACCAAAAGTGGGGGGGTTCTACTAGCATTTAAAAACTCGCTTGCTTTTCAACTCAAGGAAGTGGTTACAGATGACAGGGGCAGGTACGTGATAGTTTCGGGCGACATCAATGCCAGGCCGTACACCATTGTCACGCTGTACGCCCCGAACTCTCACCAGCTGCTCTTCCTGCAGAGAGTCCTCAAGAGAGCGAACTCCATGAAATATGCCAGTCTATTAGTCTGCTGGGACTTCAACATCACGTCAGACCCATTGTTGGATACCACTTCAGGCCTGAAGAAAAGGGGGCAAACTCTGCAACCGCTGCTCCACTCCGAGGAACTATTTGATGCTTGGAGATGGCTCCACTCAACTGAACGTGATTACATGTTCTTCTCCGGCAGAAATGGGTCTTATTCCCGTATAGACATGTTCCTAACAAATGGCTGCTACAAAGCGTAGAAAGGGTCTCAATACATGACATAACGTCGTCTAACCACGCTGCCATATCCTTGGATATAGTAGAGAGGGGTGTCTCTTCCTCCTCACCCATCTGGCGCTGCAATCCCAAAATCATACAACACCTACACTACCACAAGGCTATCACTGAGCATCCAACCAATTATTTTCTGATCAACTCTGAATCTGTAAGGGATCCCTGTGTCATGTGGAATGCACACAAAGCTTTTTTGAGAGGTATCCTCATACAGTCTGGTGCGATCGAGTAAAGAAAACAGTCCAACATTTTTCAAGATGTCCTTACGGACCTGCGCAACACCGAATCACAAAATAAACGGTCGCCCTCGGCAGCCCTAGCCACTAGACTACAATCCCTCAGAGTAAGGATTAGGGAGCTCTTGACTCAGCAATACGATAGGCACCTGAGGCGCCTGCGGCTTAATCACTACTCCAACGCGGATCGGGCAGGTAAATATTTAGCGAACAGGCTAAAAGCTGCACGCAAAAAGTCCAGAATAGCCTACCTCAAACATCCGGCCCCCTCAACCAAAATAACCAAATCCCAAGGATATTGCTGACCACTTTGCGGATTATTACAGTTCCTTATACAACCTGCTTGACGATGCCACCGCCCCTCAACCTAGTGTAGACAAGATACAAACATTCCTGCGTAAAATTAATCTACGCTCCCTGTCCACACAACAGCTTGAAGGCCTCAATTCTCCTATCACTGCCCAAGAGATAGAGAGGATTATACACGAGATCCCTGCGGGGAAATCACTGGGCCCCGAAGGGTTTTCTAATGAATACTTTAAATCCTTCCAAAAAATTTTATCACCCCAAATGTCGAAAGTCTTTAACAAATTTGTAAAGTCAGCGTCGCTTCCCCAGGAAATGTTGAGAGCCCATATAGTGACACTCCCAAAACCAGGTAAGACCCCTGATACACCAGCCAATTTTAGGCCTATATCCCTCCTCAACACAGATGTCAAGATTTATGCAAAGTTAATAGCCACAAGACTAGCACATATCATTCCATTACTTATCCAGAAAGACCAGATGGGCTTTGTGAGGATGAGACAAACCTCGGACGCCACTCGGCGTATTATCAATGTATTACACCATGCTGAGACAACGCGGACGCCTTCTCTGTTGTTATCTATTGACGCAGAGAAGGCGTTCGACCGGGTCCACTGGACTTATATGGAAATGGTTCTGAATAAATTTGGATTTCGGGGTCCGATCCTGAGGGCTATATTAGCCCTATACTCGTGTCCCTCCGCTCAAGTTTATTCCTCGGGATTCCTCTCTCGGCCATTTACCATTACGAATGGCACGAGACAGGGGTGCCCTCTATCCCCTTCAGTTTTCAACCTGATGATAGAACCACTGGCTGAAGCCATCAGGTCGAATGCAGGGATTACGGGATTTCAGCTTGGCTCTGGCGAGCACACCATCAATCTTTTCGCTGATGATGTTATACTACTTCTCTCTAACCCGGCAACATCCTTGCAGGAAGCTCACAAGCTCTTGACATCATTTGGGGAGATATCTTATTACAAAATTAACTTTACCAAATCCCTAATCCTGGACATGGGTGTTCCTCCCCGAATAAAAAGCATTTTACAAACACGTCTACCCTACTCTCCTGGAGCCCGGGTAGAATCACGTATCTGGGTATAACGCTTACTAATAAGATGTCATCACTCGCCAAAGCCAACATGGCCCCACTGACAGCCAAACTGGATTCACAGCTTAAGGATATGTCCAAAAGAGAGGTATCTTGAATGGGTAGAATCTCTGCTTACAAAATGCTAATTTTGCCACAACTACTGTATGTGTTCCGAACCCTGCTGATTCATATACCTCCTCATTATCTCAAAGGTCTAATGAGACTCAGCTGGAGATATATATGGAACGGCAAAAAAGCTAGGTGCTCAAGGAACAACTTAATATCACATAGACGAGTAGGGGGAGCGGGCCTGACTGACATCCTTGACTACCTATGGGCGGTTCGTTTAGACCAACTCAAACATTGGTTCCTTGACTCTGACTGTCCCCTTTGGGTAGAGATAGAATCAGCGGCATCACAGACCAAGGATCTGAAGCTCCTATTGCTGAGCGACAGGTGGGACAAATGGGACTTGACCGTTTTACCCCCCACCGTGCAGATATCGTTAAGGGCCTGGAGGTATCTCTTAGAACACAAGCAACAAGATGTCCAGGACATCGACTTTGTGCTGCCCCTGCAGTTACTGGAAGCCAAAATCCCAATGTTAAGGGTTGATGACTTGATTAGCCGTAACGTAACGAGTATAACAGACTTTTATGATGGCACTGTACTTAAACCGGTCGACCATTTTATGACAAGTTTGCATCTGCCTGGTAACGCTCTGTTTAAGTGTCTAAGAATCGCCCACTTTCTCCGACAGTTGCCGCCTCCACGCATTTCCCTCCCTAGTGCAGTTTGGCGTTTTTACTCCACTGTGAAACCAGACACCAAGGGCATAGCAGTATTTTATAGCTTGTTCCAGGACAAGCCAACGTTCTCCAAAACCGCTGCAATGCAAAAATGGGAGGTGGACCTGAACTCCACATTCTCGGTGGAGCAATGGTCACACGCGTTTCAGGAAATCCAAAAAGCCTCTCACTGTATCAAGCACTGAGAGCTGGCAATCAAACTAACAAACAGATGGCATTATACGCCTCTGAGAATTGCCACGTTCTTCCCGGGAGCCTTGGCTGGCTGCTGGAGGGAATGTGGACACATGGGCAACCTCGTACACATGTTATGGCACTGCCCAAACATAAAAAGCCTATGGAATCAGGTTTTCCAACTTATCTCATCCCTGACAGGGGTTCTCACAAAACCGGACCCTGCACTTGCACTTCTCCACTTAAATATTGATAGATTCCCTTGCACCATGAGACCGGTCGTAACTCACATACTACTAGAAACAAGATCACTAGTCTTATGACATTGGAAATCCAACAAGTCTATAAATGTTTTTGACGTGATCATTGGGACTCATAGAAACTACACATTTGAAAGACTTATTGCCATCAATTCTATGAGAAACAAACAATTTGATGACTGTTGGTCTATATGGCCCACATACTTCTAAGGCTCTCCAGGTTTTGTTACATTGATTTTGAATGTTGATGTTTTTTTATTTATTTTTTAAGGTTTGGTACATTGATATTGATTATTGATGTTTTCTGGTATCAGTAATAAGTATATGATGGAAGGCGTGTATATCACCGCACCTTGTGTATGTATTTTTCCCTTCCCCTTTTTCTTTGTTGTCCCCTGAAAATCTTCAATAAAAATGATTGATTAAAAAAAAAAAAAGATACGCCGGCGTAATTCTTTCATGGATCTGGCCCATAATCTTCAAAAGTCCTCATGCAACATCAAGTATGGCAAGTCCTATGATAGAAATATGAATCCACAGTGGCTATCTCCAAGTATGAAGGTAATTTAAACATGCCTGATTTCAATATGTTATATGCCATATGAAAACAAGGTAAATCACAAGCATGGAACTAATAGTTTCAGGGGGTACTTATCACTTCGCAGAGGATGTTGCTTCTAGTAGTATACTTTATTTGCCGGGGCGTATAAGACGACCCCCTAATTTTACAGTTTTTTTTTAAGAATTTTACCTGTACTCACCGTATAAGATGACCCCCATTCCGATGCTTCATATTTCTTTCTTCTGGAGCCATATTTTTATACATTCTTGCTGGAGCTGGAGCCAATCACGGCGAGCGATGTATTCTATTAATGAATACAAAGCCTGCTTGGATTGGCAGAGGCTGTAACATCATCAGCCCACACCTCTCTGACTCTCAAAGCCAATCCAAGCAGGCTACTGTATGTAGGCACTTGGATTGGCAGAGGTTGTTACCCCAATCCGAGCAGGCTCTGTATTCATTTGAATACATCGCTCACCGGGATTGGCTAAGCGGTATATACTGTATGTATATACTCTATGTAGACAAAGCTACATAGAGTATTACTGCACATCCAGCAGACATCCGAGCAGCAGACCCGGCGTATAAGACTACCCCTGCTTTTTGGCCAATGGCTTTAGAGGGTGTTGAGTCTGCTCCGGGTAAAAAAAGGCAGAATGTCCACACAGCAAGTAATGTATTGATAGTAGCTTGGAATCCTGGTATTCAATGAAATGATGGTAGCATGGAAGCAGCATCCAGTAGTTTGATGGTAGAGTGAACTGGGATTCACTAGGCTACGAACGACAATAAAGGAACCCTGTAATATGTGGGAGCAGTAAATTTTATAGTGCTAGGAAATGCGGAAAGAAGGATCGCACGTTGTGCTCGGCACTTCCGCGTTCCAGCGTGGAATGCAGCGGCGCCGAGCAATGACGTCATTGCGCAGTCGCCGAATGTGTTCCATTGTGGAACGCATTCGGTGTAAATTGATGGACGTCGCTTACAGTACCCCCCTCCTAAGGGATACCCTCCTGGGGGTCCCAAGAGGTGAGGGCTTATCAGGGTACCTGGTGTGGAATTGGTTGCATAAAGTAGGTGCGGGTACTTCAGCTGAATCTTCCCAGGAATCATCTTCTATTCCATAATCCTTCTGTAGCGGTACCCCCGAAGGAGCTGCTGATTAGTTTTGGGTCTACTCTCTTACCTATCCACCCCTCTAATAGGCTCGAACCCTCCCTTGGCACACCAGACAGATGCAAATGTATTGCAAGTCTCCTGCTTGGCTAAGACATGTGAAATATACAATGACATGCGATAATGTCATTACCTTCTTCTGAATGCAGTCCTCAGGAGCAAACACACCCCACACAATCAATATAGTAAACCAAGGGTAACTTTACTTGGCATGTAATAAGAAAGATAAAAGATCAAACAGATTAACTATATATATATATATATATATATATATATATATATATATATATATATATATATATATATATGTGTGTATACATAGCTGACTCTGCAAAGGGCCCTTTGCAAGAGTCAATAAGAGCAAAACTAAAAATGTTAACGTTATAAAGTCTGCAAGTGGCTATAAATAGTCTATGCTTGCGAGCTTCCCCTAGTGGGCAATACCTTTAACTGCAACCGCTAGTAATCTTGACTAGGCCTGGCTTGGATAACTCCAGAATGTTCCTCAGTGGCGAAGTCTATTTGTAAATTTGTTGGTGCACATTAACTAATTTGTAATCCAAAGGTATTCAGGCTCAGTTAAAAGGGTATGATCAATACAGGTGCTCGTAGACCGATTTTCAAGTTGGCATCGGTCAACTTGGCTAGCGTGACTTTCAGATGTTAGGTCTCTGGGTTAGATCGGTAGACAGTACGCTGCTCTGATATGTGGCTATGTGGAGTCAGAAGGCTGAGGTAGTATTAAAGCTTGGGCAAGTGCCCTCTCACCCGAGCAGGCCTAGTCCGCCAGATATCCTCACGAAAGTTACGCTGATCAGTGGCCACTCTGCAACGCACAGTCTCCGGTATCTTGCTCTCCACTGTTACAATCGTCAGCTGGTGAGTCTCTCCTGTCTCTTGGAAGCACGAGCTGGATGCACTTGATCTTGTCCCTCTCCGGATGGCTGGTCTTCTGGTGGATCCCGACTCAGGCTTCAGGCCTAGCTGCTTGGCTGGAGTGCTCTCCCTCGTTCCGCAGAGGGAAGAATGCCGATTCCAAGAGAGCGAATTCAGCTCCTCCCTGCCTTTAAATAACCTCCCCCATAAAGCTGTGCGGGGGTGCAATGTTCTCTGGGAAGCCAATGCATTATGGGTACCGTAGTCTATTTCTACTAATGTCAATGGAGTCCTTTTCTCCTAATACTTCAAAACCCACAATGCATTGTTTTAGGAAAAAATAAACACATATATACAACGTGACTTGAACTCCCGGGGGATTTATGTATGCATAACTATCAAATAGTCCATGATAGTATGACCCCGCTACACTTCCATCTAATCAAATATTGTAAACGTCCTCTTCTCCTTCTAGAGTCTAGAATCCATTCAACCTCGTAGTGTTCCTCACCCTGAACTAAGGATATGGGGTGCAGGAGGAGGATTCCTACCAGAAAATTGATTAGGTTGGAAGGGTTTAAGAAGAGAGACATGTAATGACGGATGAATCCTCAGTTCTGGGGGGAGGGAAAGTTGCATGGTATTCTGGTTGATAACTTTGGAAATAGGAAATGGACTGAAGAATTGCTTTGAAAGTTTCCTGGCGGGCATGTGTAGATGTAAATTTTTTGTAGAGAGCCATACTTGATACCCAACTTTGTATGGTGGTGAAGGTCTATGTCTAAGGTCATAATACGATTTTTGGTGATCTTGTGCCAGTTTGAGATTTTGCTTCAGCACTTAAAGAATGGAAGAAAGGGTAGACCAATAATCATTAGTTGATGGTACATTAGTAAGTAGTGGAGATTCAGGCACAATTTTAGGATGAAACCCGTAGTTTGCATAAAAGGGAGAGTAGCAAGTAGAAGAACTGGTAGAATTATTGTAGGAGAACTCAGCGAGAGGAAGAAGGGTGGCCCAGTTATCCTGAAGGTGAGTGCAATAGCATCTGAGGTATTGTTTGAGACATTGGTTTACACGTTTGTCCATTTGTTTGTAGATGGTATGCACTAGAGTATATATAGTCTATTTGGAGGATCTGACATAGAGCCTTCCAGAATTTAGAAACAAATTGGGAACCTCTGTCAGAAACTAGGCGGTAATTTAATGACATGGTCGAGTGAGGTTTGCACTGTTTCTTTCAAAGAAGGTAATTTTTTAAGAGGAACAAAATGGGCCATTTTTGTAAGCATATCAACTGTTACCATGATGGTATTGTAACACGATAAAATCTAGGGAAAGTGCTTCCCAAGGTTTAGTAGGAATAGGTAAAGACAACAATAAGCCTTACGGTGGTCTTCTCTCATGCTTAGATCTTACACAGACCTCACAAGTTGTAACGTATTCTTTTATAGTAGTTGTCATGTTGGGCCACCAAAAGTAACGTTGGATAAGGTCAGTGGTGTTTTCTATTCCAGGATGACCGGCTAATGTTAGTAATATTTTGCGTATTTTAAACTTTGTTTAACCAGTTCCCGACCTCCTCATGTACATTTACGTCGGCAGAATGGCACGGACAGGCACATCCATGTACCTGTACGTCCTCTGCTAGACGTGGGTGGGGGGTCCGATCGGGACCCCCCCCGGTACATGCGGAGGTTGGGTCCGCTCGGGGTGCGATCCGGGACGACGGCACGGCTATTTGTTTTTAGCCTCTCCGTCGCGATCGCTCCCCGGAGCTGAAGAACGGGGAGAGCCGTGTGTAAACACGGCTTCCCCGTGCTTCACTTTGGCGGCGCATCGATCGAGTGATCAATGGTGTCAGTCCTACAGCCACACCCCCCTACACTAGTAAACACACACTAGGTTATCCCTAAATGTTACAGCGCCCCCTGTGTTTAACTCCCAAACTGCAACTGTCATTTTCACAATAAAGAATGCAATTTAAATGCATTTTTTGCTGTGAAAATGACAATGGTCCCAAAAATGTGTCAAAATTGTCCGAAGTGTCCGCCATAATGTCGCAGTCACGAAAAAATCGCTGATCGCCGCCATTACTAGTAAAAAAAATAAAAAAATAAAATGCAAAAAAACTATCCCCTATTTTGTAAACGCTATAAATTTTGCGCAAACCAACCGATAAACGATTATTGCGATTTTTTTTACCAAAAATAGGTAGAAGAATACGTATCGACCTAAACTGAGGAAAAAAAAATGTATATATGTTTTTGGGGGATATTTATTATAGCAAAAAGTAAAAAATATTGAATTTTTTTTTAAATTGTCGCTCTATTTTTGTTTATAGCGCAAAAAATAAAAACCGCAGAGGTGATCAAATACCACCAAAAGAAAGCTCTATTTGTGGGGAAAAAAGGACGCCAATTTTGTTTGGGAGCCACGTCGCACGACCGCGCAATTGTCTGTTAAAGCGACGCAGTCCCGAACTGTAAAAACCCCTTGGGTCTTTAGCCAGCATATTGGTCCGGGGCTTAAGTGGTTAAGTAATTGTTTTAGATTAAGGTTAGCAAGCATAATCTTATGAGAGGAGATGGAGAAGAGAGTTGTTCAATAGGTTCTGAAAGTCTCGAATGAGAGTCCGCCTTGCCGTTTTTTGCACCTGGCCTATAGGTGATCAGAAAATCTAATCTATCAAAAAAAAGACTCCAGCGTACTTGTCTTGAGGAGAGGGTTTTGTTAGACTTGAGATATTGCAAATTACGATGGTCGGTATAAATTATTATAGGATTTGAAGATCCTTCCAATAGGTGATGCCAATTCTCTAAGGCGCATTTAATTGCAAGTAATTCTTTTTCACCAATAGGGTAATTACATTCCGCTGGATTTAAAGTCTTTTAAAAAAAATGCTACAGGATGGAGTGGTGAATCAGGGGAAGGATGTTGGGAAAGTATCGCCCCCAAGGCAGTCTGTGAGGCATCAACTTCTAATACAAAATGATAGTTCGGATTAGGAAGCTGGAGAATAGGGGCAGCGGTAAATCGATGTTTTAATTCCTCGAATGCCTTCTGGGCATTATTTGACCACATAAAGCTTACAGTAGAGTTGGTAAGTTGGGTAAGGGGTTTCACTACTGAAGAGAATTTTTTTATAAATTTTCTATAGTAGTTGGCTAACCCCAAGAAACTTTGAACTGCCTTTCTGCAGGTAGGTGTAGGCCAACACAGGATACAAGCTATTTTGGATTGGTCCATGTGTATGCCTTTTGGAGAGATGATGAAGCCAAGGAAGGAGATGGTGCTTTGTTCAAAGACACATTTTTCAAGCTTGGCATAGAGGGAAGGAGCTCTGAGTCTTGTGAGCTCACATCTGACATGTTTCCGATGTTCCGATAAATCGTCTGAGTAAATAAGTATGTTGTCTAAATATACAACTACGCATATGTCCAGGAGATCTCTGAAGATGTCATTCACAAAGCTTTATAAAGTTGCTGGAGAATTGCACAAGCCGAAAGGCATCACTGTATATCCAAAAAGTCTGTATCGTGTGCGGAAAGCGGTCTTCCATTCATCGCCAGATTTAATACGAATCAAATTGTAAGCGCCTCCAAGGTCCAGTCTGGTGAATACAGTAGAAGCTTTCAATCTTTCAATAAGCTCTGGAATGAGTGGAAGAGGGTACCGGTTCTTCACTGTGACTTTATTCAAGGCCCGATAATCTATTATGGGTCTCAAACTAGCAACCTTGTTCCTCACTAAGGATGAGCCGAACACCACCCTGTTCGGTTCGCATCAGAACTTGCGAACACACCAAATGTTCGTGTGAACTTTAGAACCCCGTTAAAGTCTATGGGACTCGAACATTTGAAATCTAAAGTGTTAATTTTAAAGGCTAATATGCAAGTTATTGTCCTAAAAAGTGTTTGGGGACCTGGGTCCTGTCCCAGAAAACATGTATCAAGGCAAAAAAAGTTTTAAAAACGGCCGTTTTTTCAGGAGCAGTGAATTTAATAATGTTAAAAGTGAAACAATAAAAGTGTAATATTACTTTAAATTTCATACCTATGGGGGGTGTAAAGTCAGCATGTGAAAAAGCGCATGTTTCCCGTACATAGAACTGTCCCTGCACAAAGTGTCATTTCTGAAAGGAAAAAAGACATTTAAAACCGGCTTTGCGGCTCTAATGAATTGTCGGCTCTGGCAATTACAGAGATGATTCATTCATAAAAAATTAAAATAAAAAAGCTGGGGGTACCCCCAAATTCCATCAACAGGCCCTTCAGGTCTGATATGGATATTAAGGGGAACCCCGCCATCAGTTTAAAAAAAAATGACGTGGGGTTCCCTCCAAATATCCATACCAGACCCTTCAGGTCTGGTGTGGATTTTAAGGGGAACTCCACCCCAAATTAAAAAAAAATGGCGTGGAGTTCCCCCAAAAATCCACACCAGATCCACAACGTGCTCGGGCACGTTAACCTGGCCGGTCACAGAAAAGAGGGGGGGGACAGAGTGCGGCCCCCCCTCTCCTGAACCGCTCCAGGCTACATGCCCTCAACATGGGGAGGATGTCCCCATGTTGATGGGGACAAGGGCCTCATCCCCCACAACCCTTGCCCGGTGGTTGTGGGGGTCTGCGGGCGGGGGGCTTATCAGAATCTGGAAGACCCCTTTAACAAAGGGGACCCCCAGATCCTGGCCCCCCCTATGTGAATTGGTACCTCTACCATTTCACGAAGGAAGTGTAAATAGTTAAAAAAAACACACAGACACCGTAGAAAAAAATCCTTTATTAATAAAAAAAAAAATCCAGCGATGTGAATCCACTCTCGGCCCGGGCCCTGCTCCAACGTTGTCTTCTATCCTGCGACGGATGATCTCTCCAGCGACGGACGGGTGATCAGCGGTCCGGTCCAGCGATGAGAAGATCCATCCGTCCAGAGCGCAGCAGGCGAGCTCCACTCTCCGCTGGACACAGCCCAGCGTAATGACGCGCTGGAGCGGTGACATTTCTTATATAGGGGAAGCGGCCACCCGTCACGTGACCCCGCCCCCTCTGACGCACCCTCGTACGTCACTGGGAAAGCCCGGTCTTTCTGGGTCTTATCTTGGCCATCTTGTCACGGACCAGGCTCCTGAGATCATTGATCTTCTTGGATATCCCACTGGGGGTCCTCATCTCCCCCCCCCGCATTGATCTCGTCAGTAATTCGCTGAAGGATCTCCTTCCTCCTGGCCGGGGTGGTGTCCCGGCTCTCAGGGCCATGCAAATAACGCCCGAAACGGGTGATGGCCCTAGCAAGTATCTGCTTTTCTCTCACAGAAAAATTCAACTTCCTGCGCTTCGGTGCCATGACACCCAACACCCAAACACAAAAAACAAACACAACAAACAAACACAAATACTCACAGAACAAACACACACAAAAAGACACAGTACAAACACACACAAAAATCAAACCACACAAGCAGACAGCTAATACAAATTCAAAAACAAACACCGAAAAAACAAACAGAAAAAACAATCAGAAAAAACAATCAGAAAAAATACACAGCTACTACAATCTACTACTCCTCCAAATCTTTTATCTAACACTACACTCACCAACACACACCAACAGACGACAGAGCAAAAGCAACTTGCTTTAGGAAGGGGAAAACAGGGATGTACTTTTGCAAGGGAAGTGCGTTTGTCTGGGGCTATTTATACACAGGGCGATTCTTAAACTAAGTACGCTTGGCCTTTTACCTATCTCACTGATTGCGCCGAGCCGAGTTCTGAGCATGCCCAGTGAGGTGCAGATTTATGCGCATGCGCAGTACGGCCGGCCCTTCATTTGCATGGGGTTACGGCTCATTACAATGGAGCACGCCCACTTCCTTCCCACTTGCAATAACCCCGCCTTACGACTCGGGATTTAAGTTACACTGGCGCTGTGGATACGGCACTTACGACACAAAATTAAGGCACCATAACTTGAATGACATACGTTTGGAGTAACTTAATTTGCGCCGCTCTACGTGAATCTGGCCCCTTGATCCTATTATTGGGGAACGTGCAAGGGTGTAATTCAGACATTAATTTACATGCATTAATGAATTCTCTGTAGGTCTTTCGGTCGCCACTGAAGTGTTCAGGAGGATTGACCTTAGGTTCAGGAGCAACATTAAGTACATTCGGAGTCTGAGCAACTAAGTCTTGCAGGGTTTGGTTCTCCAATTGAAGAGTTTGTACAGTATGAGCAAGAGTATCTACTTTTTGTGTGAGAGCGACAACATGATTAGCAAGTTCCGCTGGGTTCATGGTATGGTTCCTTTATTATGTCACAAACTATGGTGAATGAAAGTGAACCACAACTGCGGAGAATTGAATTACTTTAACCACTTGACCACTGGGCACGAAAACCCCCTTAATCACCAGACCAATTTTCAGCTTTCGGTGCTCTCACAATTTGAATGACAATTACTCAGTCATACAACATTGTACCCATCTGAAATTTTTGTCCTTTTTTTCCCACAAATAGAGCTTTCTTTTGGTGGTATTTGATCACCTCTGCGGTTTTTATTTTTTGCGCTATAAAAGAAAAAAGACTGAAAATTCTGTAAAAAAAAAAAAAAAAATCTAGTTTCTGTCATATTAGCAGGTTATTTCTCACACACAGCATATGCATACTACAAATTACACCCCAAAACACATTCTGCTATTCCTCCCGAGTATAGCGATACCACATGTGTGCGACTTTTACACAGCGTGGCCACATAGAGAGGCCCAACATGCAGGGAGCACCATCAGGCGTTCTGGAGCACCCAGGCCAATTCTGACATTTCTCTCCTACATGTAAAAATCATCATTTATTTGCTAAAAAAATTACATAGAAACCCAAAACATTATATATGCTTTTTTTTCAAAGACCCTAGAGAATACAATGGCGGTTGTTGCAACTTTTTATCTTGCACGGTATTTTCGCAGCAATTTTTTGAACGCGTGTTTTTAAAAAAAAAACAGTTTTGTGCTTAAAAAAAAAAAAAAACAGTAAAGTTAGCCCAATGTTTTTGCATAATATGAAAGATGAAGTTACGCCGAGTAAATAGATACCCAACATGTCACCCTGCAAAATTGCACACGCTCGTGAAATTGCGCCAAACGTTGCTACTTAAAAATCCCCATAGGCGACGTATTGCAAGGTATTGGAGTATTGAGGGTATTGCGGAGTATTGGGGGGGTATTGCAGAGTATGGGGGGGTATTGCAGAGTATGGGGGGGGGTATTGCAGAGTATGGGGGGGGTATTGCAGAGTATGGGGGGGTATTGCAGAGTATGGGGGGGTATTGCAGAGTATGGGGGGGGGTATTGCAGAGTATGGGGGGGGGTATTGCAGAGTATGGGGGGGGGTATTGCAGAGTATGGGTGGGTATTGCAGAGTATGGGGGGGTGGGTATTGCAGAGTATGGGTGGGTGGGTATTGCAGAGTATGGGGGGGTGGGTATTGCAGAGTAAAATAAAAAAAATGATGAGTGCAATACTCTGCAATACCCCACCCCATACTCTGCAATACCCCACCCCATACTCTGCAATACCCCACCCCATACTCTGCAATACCCACCCCCCCAGGGTGGGTATTGCAGAGTATGGGGTGGGGTATTGCAGAGTATGGGGTGGGGTATTGCAGAGTATGGGGTGGGGTATTGCAGAGTATTGCACTCATCATTATTTTTATTTTGCAGAGTATTGCGCAGGGATGGCTGGATCTGTGACTGCAATTGTCACAGATCCAGCCCACAGTGCGGCGGCTGCTGCTGCCGCCCGATCCCCCCCCCCTCCCTCTCCTCTCACACTGTACCGAACGGTACAGAGAGGAGAGGGAGGAACCGGCGTCATTACATGACGCCGGTTTGTTTACAAGTGATCGCGCCGTCTTTGGACGGCGCGATCACGTGGTAAGGAGCCGCTTCCATTGGCTCCTTACCGCGAGTGCTGTTGCTGCGGGTCCCGTAGACCCGGCGAGCACCGGCGATCGCGTGTGCGCGCCCGCTCGGGCGCGCACAACGCAGTCTCTGGGAGGACGTACATTGACGCCCTCCTAGAGTACAGGAACCGCTCTGTAGCCGTATTTTGGCTATAGGGCGGTTACCAACTGGTTAAAGGAAACAGTGCATTTCTATGTGCAGTATGACATTCAGTATTGGACCCCGGGCGTCACTCTTAATCTTAAGTGAAAAGTTTGGGGTTCATTACATCATCTGTCACTGCAGAAAGGAATCGTTTTAGATAGTAGGCCAGGTGGTATTATTGCATACCTACAAGCACTAGATTAAAATGCATGTTTCATATACAGGCCAATATGACCTTTACCAAATGTCATGCACGTAGCTTAAGCAGATGGAGTATTATGATAATACTTTTAGAGAAAGGCACTTGATAGTTATATGAATCCGTTGAGAATTTATGATATAAGCTAAGCCCTCTGGTATATATATATATATATATATATATATATATATATATATATATAAAATCTTCAAAAGTACTCATTCAACATCAAGTATGGCAAGTCCTATGATAGAAATGTGAATCCACAGTGGCTATCTCCAAGTATGAAGGTAATTTAAACACACCTGATTTCAATATGTACAGGTGGTATAGTTATATGCAATATGAAAACAAGGTAAATCACAAGCATGGAACTAATAGTTTCAGGGGGTACTTATCGCTTCGCATAGAATATTGCTTCTAGTAGTAGAGTTGTTTTGGTGGTCTGCAATGGCTTTAGAGGGTGTTGAGTCTGCTCCGGGTAAAATAAGGCAGAATTTCCCCACAGCAAGTAATGTATTGATGGTAGCGTGGAATTCAATGAAATGAAATTAAATGAAATGAAATGAAATGATGGTAGCATGGAAGCAGCATCCAGTAGTTTAAAGGTAGCATGGACCGGGATTCAGTAGGCTACGGCCGACAATAAAGGAACCCTGAATTATGTGGGAGCAGTAAATTTATAGTGCCAGGAAATGCGGAAAGAAGGAGTGCACGTTGCGCTCGGCACTTCCGCGTTCTAGCTTGGAACGCAGCGGCACCGAGCAATGACGTAATTGCGCGGTCGCCGAATGCGTTCTAACGTTGAAGGCATTCGGCATAAAGCGACGGACGTCGTTTACAGTCCACCAGCCAGGCAAGAGGAAACCGTATCAGATATATCATGTCAACTTGTTAAAGCCCTGGACAGACCGGGAACCTCCCTGGCTTAGTGCAAGACTTGAGCCTCAGGTTGGGGTGGAGAGTGTCCAAGTAGCAAGTACCCTGTCTAAAATCCAAAGTCAGCAGGCAAAGGAGTTCTTGCAGAGAAATAAAGAAAAGTTTTCAGACTTGCCAAGTCTAACTAGTGTCATAGAGTATGATATTATCGCTGAACCTGGAATCAAAGTTTTTGTCCGACCCTATCGCATCCCAGAGGCTCAAAGGAAGGCCATTTCAGAGGAAGTGAAGAAAATGTTAGACCTAGAGATCATTGAAGAATCACAGAGTGAGTGGTCGGGCCCGATTGTGTTGGTACCAAAGCCCAATGGGACTCTGCGATTCTGAAATGATTTCCGGAAACTTAATGAGGTTTCACGGTTTGATGCCCCAGGTGGATGAACTTATTGAGAGACTAGGTCCAGTCAGGTATATCACAACATTAGACTTTACCAAGGGCTATTGGAAAATCCCATTGACTAAGGCTACTAAAGAGAAAATTGCTTTTTCTACCCCAGAGGGGAGTTTTCAGTACAAACAAATGCCTTTTGGACTGCAAACTGCTCCAGCCACATTCCAGCGAGCAATGGATAGGATTCTACGACCTCACCGGGAGTATGCCATAGTCGTTTTTAGCAGAGACGACTGGGAATCACACTTGCCCAAAGTCCAGGCAGTACTGGACTCTCTTTGGAAGGAGGGGTTTACAATAAACCCTGAAAAATGTGCTTTGGGAATGGAGGAGGTGAAATACCTGGGCTATATCATGGGTAGAGGGGTGGTGAAACCTCAGGTCAGCAAGGTAGAGACTATAAAGAATTGGCCCTGCCTCCTCACAAAAAAGCAGGTATGTGCATTCCTGGGCGTGGTGGTATACTACAGGAGGTTCGTACACAACTTTGCCACATTGGCGGCTCCATTGACCGATCTGACTAAGGGTCGGAAATCGGTCATGGTGGAGTGGAATGCAGATGCTGAAAACGATTTTTTGGAGCTCAAGTCAGCACTGTTCCAACACCCTGTCCTAATGGCATCCAATTTTTCAAAAGAGATCATTGTCCAGACTGATGCTTCCGATGTAGGATTGGGAGCTGTGTTGTCACAGGTTGATCATGGTGAGGAGCACCCAGTAGTCTTTCTCAGTAGGAAGTTCTCATCTGGCCATTAAGTGGGCTCTGGAGTCCCTCAGAGGTTACCTCTTGGGGAGGAAGTTTAGGCTGATTTCTGATCATGACCCTTTAACATGGATGAGGCAAGGTAAAGGGACAAATGCCAGAATTACTCATTGGTTGATGGCGCTCCAGGAATTTAAAATTGTAGTGGAGCATAGGCCTGGGAGACTGCATCAAAATGCAGATTCCCTCTCCCAAATCTATTGTTTTATCTCCACTGTTGCCTCCACCTCTTTGGCGTTAGGGCAGGGGGGGGGGGGTATGGAAGGACTGTGGTCCCTTTTAAGGAAACAGAAAGGGTTAACACACCTGTCCAAGGAAGTGGTTTAAAACAAGACAGGGAGTTGTAGGTGTGTGTGGAGGAGTATAGTGGAGACTGTGGATGGTGAATGGTGGACAGTGGAAAGCTGTGAAAGCACATGGCAGTGTTCTGCCTGGACGTCTGCTAGCTGGGGAAGTTACCTGCAACATAAAGTGAGGATTGTTTAACTGCGATAACAGTTCTGAGCTCTACAAGTCCGTGAGACTGTTATTTCTTTTGTTTTTGCTGCTGTGAAGCCATTTAAGTTTAATAAACCTCCTTTATGGCTTTATCTTGCAGGTAAGAAAAAAATCATCCAGCGGTTTACAACTGCTAATGCGCATAGGATTGGAGGTTTTCATGTAGCTATAGATAGTTTTTTGTTTAAGTGATAACTGGGAGCTGTGTCAATTTGCATAGAAGTGGAAGTTTACATCGGGTCCACCTCGCCTTTCAACTTTCCATTGGTCAGTACAGCCTCTCCCTTTGTTGTGATTAGTGACAGAGAAAATTGAGTACTGTCCGTGATACTTTTTTTATTTGCACTGACATACAATTTTTAGTATCACGGACAGTACTCAATCTTCTCTGTCACAATTGCACTAATACGGCTACAATCACGTCAAGTTCTGATTAGTGGAAAGGTATATAAATACTTGGTGGTTGTGTTTTAGTGTGCACCTTTCTCCTAGCTTGATAAAGGGCTGAAATGTGAAATGTTTGAAATGGGAATGTCATTTGTTTTATTCATCTTTACTGTTTTATCAATTGTTCATGAAATTATGAAGAGCTTTTAATACGGATAAAGACTTCTATGCGGATATTACGTTCTTGCATCATAACAGAATTATGCACAGTGGATAAGATTAAGATTCTGATAAATAAAGTAAATAGGGTACTCAAAATATTGTGATGCATAGCTTACATGTGTTTGCGATCAAATCCTCCCTATATAGCTAAATGCAAAGTTGAAATCACTTCCCCATATACCTATATTTCTTTATTAGCTATCATTATATTTTTTCAAAACAATGTATTACAGGGTGCTTTTTGGTGCTGCTGCTTCAGTATCTAAAAGAATATTAGGGTAGTTGTATTATTTGTGTAACATACCAAGGTACTGTATATAACTTTGTTATATCTTTCTATATTTGTATGGTTGTTATAAAGAAAATGTTAGTTTTGTTTTGTTTTACAGTATAGGCAAGAATAATAGTTTATATTTTTAGTGAACTTTCATATACTTATATTTTGCATCAGAGTCTCTTGGACTGTAACTATATTCTTTATTTCTCTCTCATATGCAGCCTGCTTTCTGGACTCAATGGCAACTCTTGGGCTTGCAGCATATGGCTACGGTATCCGATACGAGTTTGGAATTTTTAACCAAAAGATTAGCAATGGCTGGCAGGTTTGTAATAATAATTTAACAAATAGCTTAACATATTAAGTATAAAGCATTATAAATACATAACAGGGGTTTTTTTTGTCAGAGAACAGGTACTTACTCCACATACCCTAGGACCCCTTGTCTTCACTTTCTCCCAGCACCCCTTCCATTTGGAGATCTTATTTTCCCACATAATATTATGCACCAACTCTTAGGCCGCGTACACACAGTCGATCCATCCGATGAGAAAAAATTGTGTGTTACCGGCGCCAAGATAATATTAATATTCTAATTAAGTCTTGCTGCAATAAAAGTTGCAACCTTTAAAAGGTTGGATTTAGATTTGTGTATTTGTGAAGTGTATTGCGCTAACTTATATAAACATTTTACCACAACTGATCCTGTGAACTTGTTACTCAAAAAACAAAAAGTATGTACATGTGTCTATGATTATTAGTTTATGTGCAAACAATCAACAAATAATGTGCAATGAATACCAGTACAGTGCCCTGTGCCAAACTATAACATATGAATTCCTCAATCCATCAAAAAAATGTGAAATAAATCCAAAAAGATCCACAGCTTGAATGTGCCCCAGGATAGCAAGAAAAATAAAAAAATATATGTATATGTGCTAAGAAAGTCCTTAATAGATGATTTCTTTCAGTGATGCCCAGCTATGTTTCCACCTTAAGAGAGGAAAAAATCAGTTGCGCTAAACCATAAGTGAATAAAAATTAAAGTGAATAAGAAAATGAATTGATATAAATAATGTCCATAAAGTCCAATGGGCAAAAATTTTTAGTGAAAGTTCACATCAAGTGAGTGAATTGTTGAATGAAAATGTTAAATTCCATACACAACGTGACTAGCAAACATAGATCCTCCACCAGTGAAATGGATAAATATATGATTATGCACTTACCAGAAGGGCAAGCAAACAGGGCTTGCAGCTGGAACCCCCAGCTAGGGTCTTTATCAGGAACTGCCACTGACACTCTAGATGGTGATACTCCAATTGTGTGGATAAGATGAAAATCCAAGGTACATGAAAGAAATATCATATAGTGATGTACCGCAAATAAATCGAATTGTAGTAGCACACCACCGATAGGTATCACCGAATAAGGGGGACTCTTACCAGACACATAAAAACAAAACGCTTGTGGCCAAACCCAGCCAGGGCCTTTAAAGAGATTGCCTCAAATTCACCAGCCAGAGCATCGGAAACTCTTACAAGCAGCCACAGCGATGTATATCACCAAAAGAAAAATAAATCCACATAGTGATATACCGTAGATAATAAAAAATGTAATAAAACGATTGCACTTACATGAAAAACAGTCAATTTCAGCATAAAAAAATCGAGCCGGCCGGCTACTACGAACGCCCGTCCTCCGGGACCAAGACGCAGCACGTCAAAGCGTCTCCTCCTCCCTATGTTTCCACCTTCACCGCAAATAGTGCCTACACCGTCACCGGATAAAATGGCCACTCACCAGATGGACCCAGAAGTCTGCCTTTGGTTCATATGGATAACCACTCCCTCTCTCAGGTTTATCAGCAATCACTCCCAATGCTTTGGCTGTAGTCTTGTTCTATATCCACTCATGTAACATAACAGACTATCATGGTGTAGTATATCAAAGAATTTATTATGATTAAAACATATAGTTATTCCACTCACATGTAAAAGTGCCTGAGAGCCGGCACTGAGCTAATCCAGCCGTAAATAGGAGTATTTGGTGTACGAGTGTGTCCTGGTCCGCCCGTGTGATGCCTCACTTTGTCACCTGCGTTCCCAGCCTCGTTATACTCAGACTGGACATGATGAACCGGCAATGGTCTCGCAGCCTCTATGCATTTCGCAACTTAATGCGTCGTCAGGAAGCCGCATCAAGTTGCGAAATGCATAGAGGCTGCGGGACCATTGCCAGTTCGTCATGTCCAGTCTGAGTATAACACATTATTTGTGGTCTTGTAAACTGCTCTATGCGCACTATAAATCCCATAGTCAATCTCAGGAGTGAGCAAGAGAAAGTGGCTACGTTCAAGAGATGTTATATTTTTTTGTTAAAAATGCACACTTTGAAAAGTATTTTATTTTTTTAAATCAGAGTTTAGTCTCACTTTAATATCAAATCAGACAGATTTTGCACTACATAGTTGATGGTATCTCTAAAGGAGATTGTATAGTGTATGGTCAGCCTTAAGGTGGTTGTAAACCCCATTCATGAAATTTGAACTAAGCACATACAATGCATTGAAAAAGTATTCACACCCCTTGGAATTTTTAAAATTTTGTTATGTTACATTTACATTTTTGGTTGTATATTATTGGGATTTTACGTGAAAGACCAACACAAAGTGGCACATAATTGTGAAGTGGAAGGAAAATTATAAATGCTTTTCCACATTTTTTACAAATACATATCTGAACAGTGTGGCGTGCATTTGTATTCAGCCCCCTTTACTCTGATACCCCTAACTAAAATCTAGTGGAACCAATTGCCTTCAGAAGTCATCTAATTAGTAAATACAGTGGAACCTCACATTACAAGCATAATCCGTTCCAGGGGAATGCTCGTAATCCAAAGTACTTGCATATCAAAGCGAGTTTCCTCATTGAAGTCAATGGAAACAAAAATAATTTGTTCTGCATTGACTTCAATGTCATGCAATACCGCATACGGTCAGAGGTGGGGGGCACCAGAGAGCCTCGGAAACATCCAGAAAGGCCCAAGGACACCTCTGCAAACCTCGGAAAGACTCTGTTCCCGAGGTATGCCGAGGTCAGCCAAGCTGTCCTCTGGCCTTTCCGTGCATTTCCGAACGGTGCCGTTTGGCTCTGCTCAGCTCTGGCGCCCCCCCATCTCAGGTCAAACATGGTACTGCACACCACTTTGGCCTGGAGCAGGTGGTATAGTGCAATCTGAACTAACCCATGGATTCTCGATCTTATGGAACTTTTTTGGGCATCCTCTGGCCTCATACGTCAATTTGTATAAAGGTATAGTTTGATTGACTATTGTAACAGCACCGTATAGTGAGCCAGAAGGCTATAATAGGTGAGGATTAGGATTTCCAATGCATAGTTATCTTTGCAGTTTGCGAGAAGCCATGTGGGGGACAACGCAAACATGGAAAAAGGTGCTCTGGTCAGATCAGACCAAAATTTTACTTTTTGGCCTAAAAGCAAAACTAACACTGCACATCACCCTGAACACACCATCCCCACCATGAAACATGGCGGTGGCAACATCATGTTGTGTGGATGCTCTTCTTCAGCAGGGACAGGGAAGCTGGTCAGAGCTGATGGGAAGATGGATGGAGCCAAATACAGGGCAAGCTTAGAACAAAACCTGTTATGACACGTGCGGGATTTCCGACTGGGAAAAGTTCCATTGGAAATCCCGAGGGGAAAGCCGAGAACCTGCTTGGCCAGTCTTTCCCCCTACACATGAGAGGTTTTCCCAACTGCGATGGAGCTTTGCTCGGGAATCCCGGCCGTGTGTATGCTCCATCGCAGTTTTTCCCATAGGAAAACTGCAAAAGTCCGCCGGTTTTCCCAGCGGGAAAAAAAAGCTGTTTCTCTTCTTTTTTTTTGCCAGCCGGTTTTTGGGCAGTTTTCCCGTCTGAAAAACTACGAGGAGCATACACATGGCCGGGATTCCCAGCCAAAAGCTCTCCTTGCAGCTTTCCCGTCGGGAAAACCGGCCGTGTGTACGAGGCTTTAGAGTCTGCAAAAGACTTGAAACTGGGGCAGAGGTTCTCCTTCCAGCAGGACAAGGACCCTAAACATACAGCCAGAGCTACATACAGAATGGTTTAGATAAAAGCATATTCACATGGGTTAGAATGACCCAGCCAAGTCCAGAACTAAATCCATTTGAGAATCTGTGGCAAGACTTAAAAATGACTGTTTACAGATGCTCTCTATCCAATCTGACAGAGTTTGAGCTATTTTGCAAAGAAGAATGGGCAAAAATGTCACTCTCTACATGTGCACAACTGATAGAGAGATACTCAAAAAGTCTAGCATCTGTAATTGCAGCGAAAAGTGGTTCTACAAAGTATTGACTCTGGGGGCTGAATACAAATGCATGCCACACTTTTCACATATTTATTTGTAAAAAATGTTTAAAACCATTTATAATTTTCCTTTAACTTCACAGTTATGTGCCACTTTGTGTTGGTCTATCAAATAAAATCCCAATAAAATACATTTACGTTTACATGTAGTGTTTACTTGTTTCTCTAAAGCCTCATACACACGATTGAATTTTCCACGGACAAAGCGTAGGACTTTTGTCCGAAGGGCATTGGCCGCAAACTTGTCTTGCATACAAACTGCACACAATTGTTGGTCAACAAACACAAAAAAACGTGTTTTTTAAGCTCTTGAGTGCTACCCTTTGGGCTCCTTCTGCTAATGTTGTGTTTGGTGAGCATTGATTCCGAGCATGCGTGTTTGTACTTTGGACTTTTGTCCGACGGTCTTGTGTACACACGCTCGGAAAATCCGACAACAGACAATTGTTCAAGGAAAATTTCTTCCATCTTCCATCAACCCACGACAGCTCATCTGACACTCAGACAAACCAGCCGGCACGATCCATATCAATTCCCCAGAAAATGAGACTGACCGCTCTATTCTCTGCTTCAAAATGTATGAACACTTTTAATGGTTACTTTCAGTCTTATATACAGTACAACAGGTTACAGTAATCACATGAACAAAACCACACCCCACCCATACATCACACGATAAGCTTCAATCACATTCTTTTATATAATTACATAGAGGAGTTAATTATCCCCCAGACGTTATGTCTCCGACAATAAGTCATTCACCTGCACCTGAGAAGTCACATTCCTTCATTAACAGAATTCAAACAAAACACCATCACACAATGATTTCTTCTCAATCCAGATGGTCCGTCTCTGACAGAAAGGTATTCACACCTCTGAGCTTCAATAGGCTTTAAACAGTGTTATCACACAATGAAAGGCCTTCCAAGAGCCAGCCTCATTTAACATGTCAACAGTCTACACAGAGAGATGAGTCATAGAATAAACCAACACTTTGCAACATCTCTGCAATATGAGCTATCAGTAATGTCTCCTGTCCTGTAATTTAGGATATAATTTCTCAGTCACCCTATGGCCCTATCGGACATAAGGTGACCCTAGACATAAGAGTTATTAATGACGCTGGCACAGGAGTACCCCTCATCCTTCCAAAGTCTCTGTTTGTCCCGGGTCATTCCGTTACACCATCCAACATTTGTCCACGCAAAATCCGACAATAATTGTCTGATGGAGCATACAAACGGTCAGATTTTCCGCCAACAGCATGTCATCACACAAATCCCGTCTAAAAATATGATCGTGTGTACGAGGCTTTAGTGTCGTTTCTCTCTGGTGCTTCATTCCTCTATTATCAGCATGGGTCACAAGTAGGGATGAGCTTTATGTTCGAGTCGAACATTGGCTGTTCGCCCATTCGCCAAAAAGCGAACAATTTGGGGCGTTTGCGGCAAATTCGAAAAGAACACCCTTTAAAAGTCTATGAAATCAAAAGTGCCAATTTTAAAGGTTGATATGCAAGTTATTGTCATAAAAAGTGTTTGGGGACCTGGGTCCTGCCCCAGGGGACATGTATCAATGCAGAAAAAGTTTTAAAACAGAAGTTTTTTTGGGAGCCGTGATTTTAATAATGCTTAAAGTGAAACAATAAAAGTGAAATATTCCTTTAAATTTCGTAACTGGGGGTGTCTATAGTATGCCTGTAAAGTAAACTTTCAGCAATGCACAGCTATACAGGGGGGTAAACAACATTGTCAGGGAGGGTTTAGTAACAGTGAATCTGTAGGCAGAAAAACCTACCGGGCCAGCCAGGCTCACCTCCCACCCTCAGGAGGTCTGAAGGTGGAGCTTTCCACAGTAGGGGCAGGGCTTATGGCGATAGGGCCAGGGCTTATGGTGGTAGTGGGCGGGAATATTCGTGGTCCAGGAAAGGCGATCTCAGTGCTCCAAGCACATACAGAATACATGGGGCAGGGCAGAGTCAGAGCATCAGTGGAGCTCCCTGCCCCGCCCCTCCCTGCTAACAGAGCCTCCCTCAGCCTAAGCTGAGCCCAACAGCCGGCTATCTGATAGAACACTGGTGTTGCGATCCTGCAGGCTGGCTGCAGCACCGAGGGCTATATTAGTCCGGGAGGTTGTTTTTTTTTTAATGCGGAGGGCGGCTTTTTTGCCTCCCCTATGGCACTTGTCATGGCTGCCATACCTTAGATACGCCATTGCATGCAGTTGCAGGGCACTTGCAGAGCAATGCCATTTCCTTGAACAAGTCGTATTTGACAGAAGGTATATTTCCTGCAAAGCATCACAGCCACAGAATGTATACACCCCCAGCCAGTGGTGTATTTGGGTTTCTTTTTCATAGTCCGCTGGGCAGCCTGAGGTGTTCCAGTCCGCAGTCCAGCCTGAGGTGTTCCTGTCCACTGGGCAGCCTGAGGTGTTCCTGTCCGCTGGGCAGCCTAAGGTGTTCCTGTCCGCTGGGCAGCCTGAGGTGTTCCTGTGCGCTGAGCAGCCTGAGGTGTTCCTGTCCGCTGGGCAGCCTGAGGTGTTCCTGTCCGCTGGGCAGCCTGAGGTGTTCCTGTCCGCTGCCCAGCCTGAGGTGTTCCTGTCCGCTGCCCAGCCTGAGGTGTTCCTGTCCACTGCCCAGCCTGAGGTTTTCCTGTCCACTGCCCAGCTCGATGACCCAGAGCCTGCTGCCCAGCTTGACGACTCGGAGCCTGCTGCCCTGAGGTGCCGGCTGTCTGCCCTGAAGTGCCTGATGCCCTGCCGGAAATGCCTGCTGCCAAGCTTGAGCTGCCCGTCGCCTGGTTTGATACTTTGGACTGTCTTCATACTCAGTGTAACGGAATGGCCGGTGATACCCAGAGACTTTTGAAGGATGCGGGGTACTCCTGTGCCAGCTTCACCAATGACTCTTATGTCTAGGGTCATCCTATGTCCAATAAGGGCATAGGATGACTGAGAAATATCTCGGATTACATGAGATGGGACAGTAACAATAATTCATGTATTGCAGGATATCTTGAAATATTACAAGTTGTTTATTCTGACCCCAACAGGTCAATAGGAGAGTGACTCATTCATGTGGGGACACATACTGTAAAGATGTTAATTGATGTTAATCACCTCCAGCTACCTGGCTGTAGTGATAAAAGCTTGCTGTGATTGCATTCTATTGTCTATTGTGCTAATTAAGTCTGGCTTCTGAAAGACCTCTCATTGGGTGATGCTAATTAGCACAGTTTTGTGTGAAAATACTATTGATAATAATATGGAATGTGACTAAAGGTCAGACGTCTGACTTATGTTTACTAAAGGAATGTGTATTGTGTATTAGGTGAGAATAGCTTGTCGCAGAGTCAGAATGTCTGGGTAATGACTAGTAATTAACTCATGTGGATTATCTGAATATCATTATCTAAAGGAATGTGTATTAAAGTTCCTTGTGTCATGTTGTGGGTGGAGTTGAGTCATTGTCCATATTTGGTTGCTAACTGTATAAGAAGAGCTGAGTTTACCATTAAATTATTCATTCGTTTGGAACCAGAGAACAGAGCTTGTGTCTCGTTATTCTGGGGGGAAATCCAATGGGTTGTGTCTGCTGGATTGTGTACTGTCGAATAAGCTGTCGTTGGTTGGTGGAATGGAATATCGTAAACAGCGTTAACCCTTGACCGTTAGTTACACCCAGCTTAGTGTGACTCTACCCACTGCCCGACTTTATGCCATGGACTTGTCTCAGCAACAGCTAGTTGGAGCGTCCGGAGGCCACTCTTTTGAGGGGGGTACTGTCAGGAAAGGTTCCTTCCACTGGTGACACTGCCTTATATTTGGCGTGCAGTACTGTGGTCCACCAGCAGGTGTCTCCTGGCAGTCTGGAACTGCCAGGGGAGCTCTCCCCTGGTGGTGATATTATGTGATCTTTGGGCCGCAGTACTAGCGTCCACCAGCGGGGGTTCCTGGCAGTGTGGGGCCGACATCTCCTGCAATTAGGCGTCACATGAGACTGATTGCAGGAGATGTGTACAAATACCCGGCAGTGACAATCATACTCTGCCTTGATATCTCTCTATGCGCCCTGACCAGCTCTGCATCTTTACCCGATCCTGATCCTGTCTGTTACCTGAACCTGGAATCCTGAACCCTGAGCCTTGTACCTGTACCTGTCCCCCCTGTGATCCATCCATCCTTGTCCTGTTTGTTTTCCCTTTCTCCAGCTGCTGACCTCCCATTGATGACCCTGGCCTGGTTTTCCCCATTACCTGTACATATTGGGGGCAGGAACACCTCAGGCTGGGCGTAGCGGGCAGGAACACCTCAGGCTGGGCGTAGCGGGCAGGAACACCTCAGGCTGGGCATAGCGGGCAGGAACACCTCAGGCTGGGCAGCGGGCAGGAACACCTCGTCAGGCTGGCTGGGCTGTCCAGCCTGATTTCGTCAGGCTGGGCAGCAGACAGAAGCTCGTCAGGCTGGGCAGCAGACAGAAGCTCATCAGGCTGGGCAGCAGACAGAAGCTCGTCAGGCTGGGCAGCAGACAGAAGCTCGTCAGGCTGGGCAGCAGACAGAAGCTCGTCAGGCTGGGCAGCAGACAGAAGCTCGTCAGGCTGGGCAGCAGACAGAAGCTCATCAGGCTGGGCAGCAGACAGAAGCTCGTCAGCAGACAGAAGCTCGTCAGGCTGGGCAGCAGACTCCTCATGGATGGAAACGGGCACCACAACCTCAGGCCGGGAAATGGGCACCACAACCTCAGGCCAGGACACGGGCCCCGAATCTTCAGGTGGGGACACAGGCACCGAATCTTCAGGCGTGGACACAGGCACCGAATCTTCAGGCTGGAACACTGGCTCTGGCACTTCAGGCTGGAACACTGGCTTTGGCACTTCAGGCTGGAACACTGGCCCGGTAGCAGGCAGAGGTTCGGTAGAATCAGGTGGGTTATCTGGTTCAGCTGTCATGCAAGCAGACTGGAGCAGGTTGATTGGTGTGGAGGCAGGTTGGGTTACTGGCAGGATCGTTTTGGTTGGAAAAAACTTTTGTTTCTTTTTTTTCTTAGCCACTGAAGCTTTGTAGGTAAGGGGTGCAACAGACTGGAAAGGAGGGTTGGGACATGACAGAGAAGAGGTAATAGTAGCTGGGGAAGGTTCTTGTGGGTTTGTAGGCAGCTGAGAAGGGACAGGTGGGTAGAATGCAGGATGGGTACAGGGAGCAGAGACTGGGTCTGAGTATTTGGTTGGGAGCAGTGTATACTGGGCTGAAGCGGTGTCACGTACCTGGTGATGGAGCCCGATGTGCAGGGAGCGGCCTCTCATAAGCCTCCGACTCAGGAGCCCCTGATAGAGTGGACAGGGGATCAAGTGCACAGAGGGGCACAAGTGCCTGGTAGTAGGCTGAGTAGTTTGCTGGAAGCAGAAGCAGGATGAAGCACTGAGGTCCTGGCAGGAAGCTGGCAGCAGGCTGGAAGCAACGGAGGCACTTGTGGAGCAGGAAGCAACAGGTCAGGCAAGCCGGGTCAACACAGATGAGCAGATCAGAGCCAAAGCAAAGTCCAAAAGGGGTAGTCAAGGTTCAGGCCGGGTCGGTATAACAGGCGAGCAAAGACAGAGCCAGGGGTTAAGCAGGTGCGGAGGTCAGACGTAGCCGGGGTCAGAGGCAGGTTGCAAACAAGAGAGGTCAGAGGAAGCCGGGTCAGGTAATTAGGAACAGCAAATACACAGGTGCAGATTATCCAGGGAAACGCTGTAGACAGGACAGCAAGTTGGTGAGGGATCAGGTTGTTTATATAGGGAATCCTTGGCGCCAAACACTGTCAACGTGCGCGCGCACCCGTACGCGCGCATGCGCGCAAGTGCGTTTCAACGCGCGCATGCGCGGGCAGGCGCACACCAATGCGCGCATGCGCGGGCAAGCGCGCAACAATGCACACGCGCCGGGAACGGATTCTCCTGACAACGGAAGGTCGTCCATGACATTGCCCCCCCTCTACGGGCAGCCTCCGGATGCCCAACTGGGCAAACTTGTTCGGGTGTGCCCGTTTAAAGGCCAGAATCAGTCTCTTGGCATGGATGTTAGTCTCTGGCTCCCAGGAATTTTCATCCAGGCCATAGCCCTTCCACTTCACCAAATATTGAATCTGGTTGCGCCTCTTCCTGCAGTCCAGGATGGACTCCACTTCATATTCCTCTTCGCCATCGACAAGTACGGGTTTTGGAGGACCGGCATTCCGGTTGGTGAAAGGGTCCGGGACTGTAGGTTTGAGTAAGGCCACGTGAAAAACTGGATGGATCCGGAAGGAGGCAGGTAATTTTAATTCATATGCAACTTCATTAATTTTCCTGAGGATCTGGTAAGGACCCACAAACTTGGGACCTAATTTTTTAGATGGGCAGGCCAGCTTCAGGTTCAAGGTAGACAGCCAGACTTGGTCCCCAGGTGATAGGTCAAGCTCTCCTCTCCTCCCCCTGTCAAATACCTCTTTATTGTATTCCTGGGTTTTCTCCATTGTCTCCCGGAGCAGCTTATTGTTGGTTGTGAAGAAATCCAGGGTTTCTTGGGCAGCCGGTACCGAACATTCCAGAATATTGTTGGAAAGGAACAATGGGTGAAAACCGTAATTGGCAAAAAATGGGGACTGTTTGGTAGCGGAATGAACAGAGTTATTGTAAGCAAATTCTGCAAGAGGCAACAGGGAGGACCAATCATTCTGAGAAAAACTTGAAAAGCAGCGCAGATACTGCTCGAGCGTCTGGTTGGTACGCTCAGTCTGACCGTTGGTCTGCGGATGATATGCAGATGAAAAGGAAAGGTCAATTTTTAGAGCTCCACATAGAGATTTCCAGAATCTTGACGTGAATTGTACCCCCCGGTCAGATACAATGTTGGCGGGTATGCCATGGAGCCTCACTATTTCCCTGACAAAGATCTTCGCTGTTTCAGGAGCAGAAGGTGTTCCAATCATTGGCAGGAAGTGGGCCATCTTAGAGAGCCTATCCACCACCACGAAGATGGTGGTATAACCTTCTGATGGAGGGAGCTCAACAATAAAGTCCATGGATATCATCCTCCATGGTTTCTCCGGGACAGGTAGTGGCTTTAGTAATCCCCATGCTCTGGCTCTGCTGCCCTTGTTTTGGATGCAGGTAGTGCAGGATTCCACGTAGTTTCTGCAATCTCGGGACAACTGTGGCCACCAGAAGGTACGCTGGAGAAGTTCAGATGTTTTGTGGACCCCAAAATGGCCCGCTAATTCATGATCGTGGCAAGATCTGAGGACTGCTACCCGTAGTTGCTGGGGCACAAAGATCCTGTCCTTGTTCCATAAAAAATCGTCTCTGAGCTGTAGGGTGGGAACTGGCGGTATAGAAATCTCTGAGGACGCCTGCTTGATTTGGGACAGAAGGTCCCCTTGAAGTACAAGGAAGTTGCCGGTGGTTAGAATAGTGTCAGGAGAAGAAGGAGCCTCCGGCCCATTAAACATCCGGGAGAGTGCGTCAGGTTTGGTATTCTTTGACCCGGGTCTATAGGTAATATGGAAGAGAAATCGAGAAAAAAAAGGGCCCACCTGGCCTGGCGTGGCTTCAGCCTCTTTGCACTCTTCAGGTACTCCAAGTTCCTGTGATCGGTAAAGATCAGGATGGGGTGTGCTGCACCTTACAGAAGGTAGCGCCACTCCTCGAGGGCGGCTTTAATCGCCAGAAGTTCTCTGTCTCCGACATCATAATTTCTCTCCGCTTCTGATAACTTGCGGGAGAAAAATGCGACTGGATGCAGGAGGGCCTTGGGCCCCTGTCTCTGGGAGAGCACTGCTCCGACCGCCACTTCTGATGCGTCAACCTCCAGGATGTAGGGTAAGGTTGGATCAGGATGTTTTAAGATGGAGGCCGACGTGAACAGTCCCTTAAGAGTAGAAAAAGCAGCCTGGGCTTCGGGAGACCACTGGAACCGGGTGCCTTGCCTGGTTAAATTGGTAATGGGGGTGATGATGGAGGAGAACCCCTTAATAAACTTTCGATAAAAGTTTGCGAATCCCACGAAGCGTTGGATCGCTTTCTTGTCGGTGGGAGCGGGCCAATCCGTAATGGCGGTGACCTTCTGTGGATCAATTTCAATACCTTCTGCCGAAATGATTAGGCCCAGGAATTGAATGCTCTCCCGCTCAAACTCGCATTTCTCGGATTTGGCATATAGGTTATGTTGACGGAGCCGGGTAAGTACTTTTCGAACGTGTTCTTGATGGTCAGACAGAGAAAAGGGGAAGATCAGGATATTGTCCAGGTAGATTATGACAAACAGGTCAAGGTACTCTCTGAAAATGTCGTTTACGAAATGTTGGAAGGTTGCGGGGGCGTTGCACAGACCGAAGGGCATGACAAGGTATTCAAAATGCCCGAATCGGGTGCGGAATGCGGTCTTCCATTCGTCGCCATCTCTTATGCGGACTAGATTATAAGCCCCGCGGAGGTCGAGTTTGGTAAAAATAGTCGCAGCTCCAAGCCTCTGAAATAGTTCGGGAACCAGCGGAAGAGGGTACCTATTCTTAATTGTTATTTTATTTAAGTCCCGGTAGTCTACGCAGGGGCGTAGGGAATGGTCTTTTTTTTCTACAAAGAATATTCCCGCTCCGGCAGGAGATGTGGAATGACGTATGAAGCCCCTTTCTAGATTTTCGTCTATATAAGATCTTAGAGCAACCAGTTCCAATTCGGTCAGAGGGAAGATCCTACCGAAAGGGATTTCTGCCCCAGGAAGGAGCTCAATAGGACAGTCGTACGACCTATGTGGTGGTAGGGTCTCAGCGCCCTTTTTACTGAAGACGTCCAAAAAACTGTGGTAGGCTTCTGGGACTAGTAGACGGTTTTCGGCTTCATTTTCCAGACATAATAGGGGGGACGAGTTGACGACAGGTTCTTGAAGGCAATACTGGCGGCAATAGGAAGAAGGGAAATGGACCTTCCCAGAATTCCAATCAATCTGTGGGTTATGAGCCTTCAGCCAGGGCATGCCTAGAATGATAGGGAACATTGGGGACTCGATGATATCCAGGCAGAGTAACTCCCAGTGGTTATTGGAGATGAGAGCGTAGAGAGGCATGGTTTCCTGTGTGACAGGGCCGGATCTGATGGTAGACCCATCGGCTAGATGGATGGCAAGTTTCTGGCGTCGGGGTCGCAGCGGAATGCCATGTTGGGAGGCAAACGAAGCGTCCATGAAGCCGCTACAGGCAACGGAATCAATAATTGCGGGAACCTGGACGTTCCTTCCTGGGAGCTGCAAAGAGATGGAAACAGCCTGATGAGTGTCAATGTTACGTACTGTGGGAGAGAAAGCAGATGAGAGGGTTGAGCACTTACGAATCTTGACCGGGCAAGTCCTCACATAGTGGCCTGACTCTCCGCAATACAGGCACAGGTTGTTAATTCGCCGCCGCTGGCGCTCTTCCGGGGTCAGAGATGGGCGGAGCAGACCTAGCTGCATTGGTTCCGAAGTATCGGAGGAGGCTGGCACATGGTTAGGAGGAGCGGAATAAGGAAAACGGGGTACCCGTGGCATCATCCAAACTGGGCGTGCAGATGCGCTGGGATGCGTGTTAGTCGTGCGTTCAGCTCAGCGTTCCCTTAATCTCCTGTCGATCTGTACGGACAACTGGATGAGAGCTTCAAGCGAGGCAGGGATGCCAACTCGGGCTAATTCGTCTTTTAGGGGTTCTGATAGGCCCGTGCGGAACTGGTGACACAGGGCGGAGTCATTCCAAGTGGTATCGGAGCTCCATTGCCTGAACTCTGCTACGTAATCTTCTACTGCCCTGCGCCCCTGTTGTAATGTACTCAATGCCGCTTCTGCGGTCGCCGCCAGCTGGGTGTCTTCATAAATGAGGTTCATTGCTTGGAAAAAGGTCATCAGTGACTCAAGGCAAACTTCCTTACGCTCCAAGAGGCGATGAGCCCAAGTCTGAGGTTCACCTGACAACAGTGAGATAACGAATCCTACTTTTGTGGACTCGAGTGAAAAGGTCCTGGGTTGTAGGGCGAAAAAGAGCTCGCAAGCATTGCGGAAGGCTCTGTACTTGGTTCGGTCCCCAGAAAATCTTTCTGGAGTGGGGACTCTGGGCTCAGGCGGTAGCATCACGACTGAGGGGCCCGAGGAGGTTCCAGATGCGGCCGGGGCTGCTGCGGACAAAGTCTGAATGCGCCCTTCCAGGCAGGCATATCCTTCCTGCAGAGTTCTTACGGCAGTCGTGAGGCCATCCAGGTGACGGCATAAGTCCTCCATGGGAGACGCTCCCTGCGTGGGCTCGGACATGGCTGTCCTGTACTGTCACGTACCTGGTGATGGAGCCCGATGTGCAGGGAGCGGCCTCTCATAAGCCTCCGACTCAGGAGCCCCTGATAGAGTGGACAGGGGATCAAGTGCACAGAGGGGCACAAGTGCCTGGTAGTAGGCTGAGTAGTTTGCTGGAAGCAGAAGCAGGATGAAGCACTGAGGTCCTGGCAGGAAGCTGGCAGCAGGCTGGAAGCAACGGAGGCACTTGTGGAGCAGGAAGCAACAGGTCAGGCAAGCCGGGTCAACACAGATGAGCAGATCAGAGCCAAAGCAAAGCCCAAAAGGGGTAGTCAAGGTTCAGGCCAGGTCAGTATAACAGGCGAGCAAAGACAGAGCCAGGGGTTAAGCAGGTGCGGAGGTCAGACGTAGCCGGGGTCAGAGGCAGGTTGCAAACAAGAGAGGTCAGAGGAAGCCGGGTCAGGTAATTAGGAACAGCAAATACACAGGTGCAGATTATCCAGGGAAACGCTGTAGACAGGACAGCAAGTTGGTGAGGGATCAGGTTGTTTATATAGGGAATCCTTGGCGCCAAACACTGTCAACGTGCGCGCGCACCCGTACGCGCGCATGCGCGCAAGTGCGTTCCAACGCACGCTCCAACGCGCGCCTGCGCGGGCAGGCGCGCACCAATGCGCGCCTGCGCGGGCAAGCGCGCACCAATGCTCACGCGCCGGGAATGGATTCTCCTGACAACGGAAGGTCGTCCATTACAAGCGGAGGTTACCATGGGTGATGGGAAAAAGGACCCTTGGGCAGGCAGGTGTCTGGCAGCAGAGATGGTTTGTTGGCGTCTGGCTGGGGCTGATTGCAAAACATCAGACCATGCTAAGAGCAGTGGTTGCACAAACTGCGGGTTACATTCTGCCTGTCTGACAAGGGATTGTACAGAGTCAACACATTCTATTATCATCTGCTGGGAACAGGCTGTGTAATGTTTAAAAAAGTAAGGCCTTGTACACACGGGCAAACATGTACGATGAAAACGGTCCACCGTTTTCAGCGTACATGTCTGCCCGGGGATTTCTGTATGATGGCTGTACTCACCATCATACAGAAATCCGCACGTACTCGATACGCGGCGACGAGGCCGTGCCGTCGCCGCGACGATGACGCGGCGACATGCGCTGGCCCTGCCAGTTCAATGCTTCCACGCATGCGTCAAAGTCATTCGACGCATGCGAGGGATGGCGAGCGTTCGGACATGTACGGTAGGTCTGTACAGATGACCGAACATGTCCGAGCGGACAGGATTCCAGCGGGCTGTTTCTAAACAAGTTTGGAAATATTTGCCCGCTGGAAAAAGGCCCGACGGGCAAATGTACGCTGGAATCCTGTCCGCTCGGGCCTACACACGACCGAACATGTCTGCTGAAACTGGTCCGCGGACCAGTTTCAGCAGACATGTTCGGTCGTGTGTACGGGGCATAAGGAGAGTCATCTTCCAGAAGCCATACCAGCGATGTGACCTGATTAATACTGAAAGGGGGAGAAAAATCATCATGGCCCTCTGGGATGCACGGCAAAGCCAGCTCTGTGCAGATTTGAATTAAAGGAACACTAAAGGTTCGTTTTTTATTAGATCAATTGATTGTTGTAAGCTAGAGCATTTAAATATCACTTACCTCGTTTTTCCTTTTGACCTCCAAAATACAGAAATCCAGGTTTTAAAATGCCATTTCCTGTCTCTCCTCTTCTTGCTTTCCACCAGCATCTGAGCCGTTTTGCATGGTGGAAAGCAGAATGTGCTCACCCCCTCCCTATGACTACAGCCCTGCGTGAAGATGCTCTCTTATCCCTCACAGCCATGGAGGCTAAGCCTAATGGGAACTGTAGTTCCCATTAGGCTGTGATGTAGCAAGAATGAATGCGCACCGCAAACCAGGAAGTCAGTGAGAATAACGATTCAGGAGTGAAGGAGGTGAATAAAACAGCTTGATTTCAACAGGTATCAAACTAGTTTTAATGCAAAACATTACTTTTTACTTTATCAGCTACTGTCAGACTTTAATTTAAGAGGAAAATATTTTTGTCTTTACAACCCCTTTAAAGGCTGAACATCCCCAAACAGCATACTGTACAGCCCTGATCAACCCAGGAGTGAGCTAAACAAATGATTTCTAGCAGCTGATCACTGGTCCACTCTTTCAGTGTCTGGCGGAGATATGCATTACTCTCTGACACCAGCAGAGCTTAATAACAAATCCCACCCAAATTCATTTTAGCAAAGCAACCTGAACCAAGATGGTTCCTCTGTGCAGCCACTTCTGGTCGAGGATGGCCTTGGTATACTGTCACGTATCGGATAAGACCAGAACTGTGTGGACTGCAACAGAGGAAACCCAGACATGTTTAAGTGAAATATGATAATTTATTAAAGATAAGTGAAATAATATAAAAATAACAACCTCCAATACCGCACTGTGCACAACAACCAATACCAACAGAACCCACAAATAACAACAGTAAGAGACCAATATGTACAGGTAATGGGGAAAACCAGAATCATAACAGGGCCAGGCCAGGGTCGTCAATGGGAGGTCAGCAGCTGGAGAAAGAGAAAACAAACAGGACAAGGAGAGGACGGACGGATCACAGGGGGGACAGGTACAGGTACAAAGCTCAGGGTTCAGGATTTCAGGATCAGGATCGGGTAAAGATGCATAGTTGGTCAGGGTCAGGGCACATAGAGAGATACCAAGGCAGAGTATGATTGTCACTGCATGGTATTTGTTCTCATCTCCTGCAATCAGTCTCGGGTGACGCCTAATTGCAGGAGATGTCGGCCCCACACTGCCAGGAACCCCCTGCTGGTGGACGCTAGTAATGCAGGCCAAAGATCACATAATACCACCACCAGGGGAGAGCTCCCCTGGCAGTTCCAGACTGCCAGGAGATACCTGCTGGTGGACCACAGTACTGCATGCCAAATATCAGGCAGTGCCACCAGCGGAAGGAACCTTTCCTGACAGTCGGGGACTGCCATCCCCCCACAACACTTGGGTGCCATCAACACATCTCTTTTGATCCTCGGTCGTTTCCCCACCCATATAAATTTCATAAAGAGGGTACATATCTGGTGAAGGAAGGTCTTTGGAATCGTAATTGGTAACGCTTGGAGCAAATATAAAATTTTTGGAAGGATACACATTTTGATTACATTAATCCGGCCAAACCACGAGTGTAATCCGTGTTGCAATTTATCTAAAAGTGATTTTATTAGATTATATAGCGGTGGGAAGTTTATCCTAAAGGTACCCAGGTACATAAGTGCTCCCCCCCACTTAAATCCAAAGTTAGCTTGAATATTGTTATATATTAAAGGTGGAACTGCTACGCTCATGGCCTCCGACTTAGTATGGTTTATTTTTAAATTAGATAAGGTGCCATACTTCTCAATCTCTTCTACTAGATTGGGAAGCAATAAATGTGGGCAGGACATAGAGAACAGGAGATCGTCCGCATATGCCAAAACCTTATGGGTGCGTCCTCCCACCTGTACTCCTCGAATATCTGGGTTTTGATGAACTCTATCCAAAAATGGTTAGAGTGACAGAGCGAAGAGTAAAGGTGAGAGGGGGAACCCCTGACGTGTACCATTAGCAATGGCAAAGGGTCTTGAAATGACTCTGTACTCTTTCACGGCTGCGTGTGGGATAGTATAGACACTTGTAATCCAACTGATCATACGTTCCCCCAGGCCTACCTGCTTTAATACTTCAAAGAGAAAACGCAAAATTAACTCTGTCAAATGCTTTTTCAGCATCAGTATTCAGAAACACACACAGTAGTGGCCCGGATTCAGAAAGGAGATACAACGGCGTATCTCCGGATACGCCGTCGTATCTCTGAGTGTGTGTGGTCGTAACTATGCGACTGATTCAGAGAATCAGTTACGCATAGATTTCCCTAAGATCCGACCGTCGTAAGTGTCTTACACCGTCGTATCTTAGGCTGCATATTTACGCTGGCCGCTAGGTGGCGCTTCCGTATAGTTACGCGATGAATATGCTAATTTGGTAGATACGCCGATTCAGAAACGTACGTCCGGCCGGCGCATTTTTTTACGTCGTTTATGTTAGGCTTTTTCCGGCGTAAAGTTACACCTGCTATATGAGGCGTAGCTAATGTTAAGTATGGACGTCGTTCCCACGTCAAGTTTTTAAAATTTTATGTCGTTTGCGTAAGTCGTTCGCGAATAGGGCTTTACGTAAGTTACGTTCACGTCTAAAGCATTGACGATTTGCGACGTAATTTCGAGCATGCGCACTGTTTTTTTTTTACGAACGGTGCATGCGCCGTTCGTAAAAAATGTCAAATACGTGGGGTCACCATTCATTTAAATAAAACACGCCCACATCATCCACATTTGAATTAGGCCGGCTTACGCCGACACACATACGTTACGCCACCGTAACTAAGGGCGCAAGTCCTTTCTGAATACGGAACTTGCGCCCTAATTTACGGCGGCGTAACGTATCTGTGATATGTTACGCCCGCAGATAGATAGACAATTCTATCTGAATCCGGGCCAGTGTGTTTATCTCATTGGCATGATGAACCAGGTTAAGGATTTTTGTTTTATCTCTCGCTTCCCGTGTCAGAATAAATCCTACATTATCTAAGTCTACTAAGTAAGAGAGCCATGGTTGGAGACGTGCAGCTAAGATTTTAGTAAAAAGTTTTAAATCAATATTCAGTAGAGATACGTCTATAGCTTCCACATTCTGCTGGGTCCTTCCCTTCTTTTGGGATTACCGTAATTTGAGCCATAAGTGAATCATGCCGAGGTCAGGCCTACTGCATTAAAAACCTTTACCATCTGGCCACTTAAGATCGAAAGGAATTCGAAAGGAATTCCTTGTCCCCGGGGTCCATCTGGGCCCTGGGGCTTTTCCGGTTTTGACCGTTTTTAATATACCAATCAATTCCTCGGTAGAGATGGGCTTTTTTAAGGTCCGACGTGTTGGAGATGGAAGTCGAGTAAGGCCTGCTGATGCGAGATACTCCTCTATAACATCTTAATGTAAAACCATCTGGGCCCCGGGGCTTTTCCGGTTCTGACCGTTTTTAATATCCCAATCAATTCCTCGGTAGAGATGGGCTTTTTTAAGGTCCGACGTGTTGGAGATGGAAGTCGAGTAAGGCCTGCTGATGCGAGATACTCCTCTATAACAAGTGCTGGGGTAGATGTTTGTGTCAGATTATATAGTGAGGCGTAGTATTTTCCAAATGTCTGGGCAATCTCTTTTGGTGTTCGTATTAGTTGTCCCTTTTATTTGTGGTATATACGTTAGCCTATTTTCTTCTTTAGTCTTTCCTGCCAGCAATCTACTGCATTTATCACCCAGTTCGTAATTTGCTTACTTTCCTCGCTGTATTATAGCTTTAGCTTTAAAACGCAAAATATCTGTGAGCTGTCTTCTCAGATTTCCTAGGTCTCTACCTACAGGAATTGATTGTGTCACTTTATGTTGCATTTCAAGGGCATAGATTTCTTCTAACAGTTCTCTAGTTTGTTTCTCTCATTTTCTCTTCAGAATTGATCCATGTTTGATCTGGGTCCCCCTGATCACCGCTTTATGTGCCTCCCACACCATACACGGATCACTCCCAGGGGTATTGTTTACTTCAAAGTATGCTGTCATCTCTTTAGCTATGTCGTCTCTCACTTCGACATTCTGGAGTAAGCTTTCATTTAATCACCAGAATCTCTCCTGTGAGAGAGCCGTATCGGACGAGGAGACACGCAGAGTAACCGGGGCGTGATCCGACCAAGTTATAGTTCCGATAGTAGTTTCTGAAACAGATAATATCAAGTAGTGGGGCATTAGGAAGAGATCAATACGAGAATATCGTTGGTGGGGGCTGGAGAAAAAAGTCTTTCTTCTGTATGAAAGATCCTCCAAACATCCACCAACTGTAATTTATGCATCTTCCTCAGTATGTTTCTTCTAATACCCCTTCGGGTTGATGTTATTCCTGAAGATGTATTCTAGGGTCTAAAGAGATAATAAAGTCCCCACCAAGTATCAGTTTGCCTTCTGCAAATTCTAACAACTCAGAGAGAACTTTCTTCAGAAAAGCGTCTTGATGTACATTTGGTGCATATAATGTAGCCAGCGTTATTTTGGTACTTCCAATGCAACCGTTTGGATCCAAATGTTGTCTATTAAGGACCAAGGGACTCAATTAGAAATCAGTATTGAAACTGCCTTAGATTTTGCCTGTTGGTTTGGGGCATGGTATGTACATGGGAAAAAATCAATTCTGAAGAAATGCTAGTCCCCCTTCTCTGAAATGCGTTTCTTGCACATATGTAACATCTGTCTCTGAGCGCTTCAGGTCATTCAATAGCATCCTTCTTTTTTCTGGGACGTTAAGCCCTTTGGCGTTCAAAGAGGTGATTTTTATTCCCTCCATCTCAGAGGAAAAAAAATGTAACCTAAAAAGTAATCCCCTACCTAAGCCTCCTCCTCCCCCCTCCCCTAGGCCGTACCCTACTTTCTTCCCCTACTAAGCCCCAAAAGGGACACACCTTAATAGGTGATCTGAGTCATACAACTATGGCTTCTGTGGGTAAAAACCTAATAGGGGATATTTTTGTGTTTTGTGTGTGTAAATCAGCTTTTTAAATGGCAAAGTATCATTAACAATCTTTTTCCACATCTGTAGAGAGTGGGGGCAAATCCTGCATCCATCTCTGGGCAATCACCTTTCGTGCTAAAAATAGTGTTTCAACCCTTTAGAAGGACTGAATGGTCCAGAGCACACTCCTTTGTGCATCCAATGCAAGGTACACTGGCGACGCCGGCAGGATCTCACGATTAACTCACTACCCTACATTTATCCACATTCACGAAACACTTACAATTTTTCTCCCCAAATACACTGTCCCAGTACTTCTTTCAGCCATATATAGCCTCCTACAGGCTCTCACACATACTGAGCTACCCTCTTACACCAGGATGTGGTCTGCAGACTTGGGTGAGGACATCCCGCGACCTGATTGGCAGACTTCGTTTCATTTTACTCACAAATCCACGATTTTCTGCTATTCGCAGGAAAAAAAACTACACAATTTTGTCAAGATGGTACAGGGTCCCCTCGACCTTACACAAAAAAATGTCGTCCACATCGGCGTCTTGCTGGCGATGATCTACCGCTACAGGGACCTACCTACATGTCTGGTGGGAATGTGAGGATCCGCCCCTTCTGGACTCAGGTATTTGAATGCTATAACAAAACTTACAATGAATCATTGATTCCCTCTCCTAAGATTGCTCTCCTTTCTATACTGCCGGGATCGGTTACATCACAGAAGCGGAATCTCCTCCGTTTCTTTATGTCTTCAGCTAGACAGCTCTTACCATCCTATTGGAAATCGACCACCATTCCTCCCTTGTCACATTGGGTTTCGATTATGAACGTCACTATGAGAATGGAGGAGATGTTGGCTCTCGATAACGACACCTTTGATACATATAAACTACTGTGGCTCATCTGGCTCTGCTTCTCCTCCTCTGATACTCTTACGAATAAGTTAGCAACCCCAATGTGATTATCCCTACTTATCCCACAGTTCTGGGAAGGGATGGGTTCGTACCTCAGGGTCTCCTTTCTCCGCATGCCCTATATTACCTTTCTCTGATTGTCTTCTCAGCAGCTCACACTCTTCTTTCTGATCCCCTCTCGCTTACTTCTCTTTTCCCTTTCTTCTTCCCCCTCCTTCCCTCTCTTTCCCTTCTTTCCCTACCTCTTCTCATTCTAGGTTTTTGACCTCCCATTTTTATTTCCTTTTTTATTTCCTTTTTTGTCTTGTTTGTCGTTTTTTCTTTTGGTTTTGTTATTTCCCTCCCGAACATTCTGGTTGCAATTTTACTAAAAACGAAGAGGCCCATGCGGCCGTATCTAATTCTTGCTTCATGTTGCAGTCATTGATGCTCTTATTGTTTTACATAACCAAACGTTTGCAAGAGTTTGACTCTTAAGATTTTCAGGGGTCGGGCTAGCATTATATGCGGCTTCTAGGTCACTAAGTTTGTCAGAGGTTAGTTGGAGTATAGTGGTAGAGTCACGTTTACACCTATTTATTCTGGTGGATAATAGCCTGCGGGCATGTGCCTTAAAATCATCCCAGTGTGTGTTGAGGGTATAGGGCCCCTGCAGTCTATCAAAAAAGAAGAGCAGTTCCCCTGCTATGGAGTCATGGTCTGTGAGGACCGACAACCAATGGGGATTAAGTCTCCACAGCCGCTCTGGAGAGGCAGCTCGAAGAGACGGCGTAAGCCAGCACGGGGAGTGGTCTGAGAGGATCCTGGGAGTAAACCCTGAGCCCGTAACCTTAGGCAACAGGACCCTGGAAACAAGAATAAAAATCTATCCTGGACATGGTGTTGTGACTTGTTGAATGACAAGTGTACGCTCTGGTCGTGGGGTTATTATGTCTCCAGACATCAATAAGGGCAAACTCCGTCAGTGTACGGTATAGTCTAGTGTGTAATGGTTCGCCAGGTCTTGGGTCAGCTTGTATTGGGTGGTCCAGTGTTGGGGTCATCGTATTGTTGAAGTCCCCCATCCACACCACTGGCAGCGATGGTTACTGTGCTATGTAAGCAAGACCCTCCGTCACCACATCAGACTTGTAGGGAGGGGGGGATATAGCTAGCTAGGATCAATATAGGGGAACTCCCCACAATGGCATGCATAAAGAGATATCTACCCTGCTGATCAGACACCAGTTCAAAAGGAGTGGATTTTGCAACTAGCACTGTAACCCCCCTAGACATGTTGGTATGAGTGCTATGGTATGCCCACCCCACCCATAGCGCTTCAAGGCTGCCTGTAAATGACCCGTGACATGCGTTTCTACCAAGGCGATGATATCTGCCTTCTGACCCTTGAGATAGTTCAGTGCAGCCGTACGTTTGATCCCCGCACATTCCATGGTAGGAATTTAACATCAGCCATAATGCCTGAGTGCATAGGTCCGCAGGGGCAGCATCTCCATCAAAATAGGGTCTCCGGTTCATCATGTAAAGTACTGTACAGTTTATAAGAAGTAGACGTGCTGAATTGTTCATCACAGATTTAAACATACATAGTGCATATATGGTAAGTGCTTGTAAGTGATTCCAAGTAAATAACAAGTGCACAACGGTGCTAACATTCCCAATGCTCTGATCAGGAGATCCGGCATTTTCCTTCCCTCCCAGCTTCTCACCTCCCCAACTTGGTGGAAGCATGCAGTCCCTTGCAACCTTAATGTGAATTATCTTCCGGCCATCAACTTTAGCTGGAGGTACAGTACTTAGAAAATGGTAAACAGAAAAGTTCAAAATAATAAGGAAAAAGTAGGGGTTGCAAACAAATCGAGGGCGAATATTCACTGTGTAGCGCAAGATATTTTTCTGAGTGATACTCACGCTGCAAGGATACATAGCTATCTTTCTGTACCAACGTTTTTGGGGCGTTAGCCCCATGGTTTTTCTGTGGAAGTGCTGCAGGGGTAGTAGGAGGCATAGGGTGTTAGTCTCTGCAGTCCAAGCAGCTCCCGACCAAGGACCAAGTGCCCAGGAGCATCAACAAACTGAGTCCCTGCTCCCCCATGGGAACTTAAGCGTCGAGCCCCCCCCCTCCAATCTGGGGGGCCTCCACACACAGGACAAGTAATGCTCGGATTAAATAGAAGGGGAGGGGGGATAAGCAACTGAGGGGAGCTTTCGTGTGAGAGCAACAATAATGATGAAAAAATGGCTATCCCCCCGCAGTTGAGGGGACGTATAGAAGAAAGATGGGGCTTGCCATCATCCGATATTGGCAACAGTACTCACAGTAACAGGTCGTGTACATCCATCTGGGCGTCCGCGTTGATCCAGCCAGCGCGCAGCCTCCTTCGGGTCCTTAAAAAATAGGGCTCTGCCATCCTCCTCCACTCTCAATCTGGCCAGGAACAACATGGCATATTTAAAGTGGGCCACCCAGAGCCACCACTTGACATCCTGGAACTGTGCACGCTTCCTTTGGACTTAATTTGAGAAGTCAGGGAACACTGCAATGTGGCCGTTGCCCATGGCGATGTTGCCTTTCTCTTTAGTCAGCCTAAGGATTTTATCTCTGTCTCTGAAATGAAGGAACTTGGCGATAAAGGTCCTGAGGGGGGGCTCACGCAGGTGGAGGTTTAGCTGGAATCCGATGCACCCGTTCCACTGCAAACATTACAGAAAAGGCTTCTCTCACAAATTGTTGGATCAGGAGGGATTCCAAGTATTCAGCAGGGTTGGTACCTTCAGTCTTTTCAGGTAGACCGATAAACCGGAGGTTGCAGCGCCTCAATCGGAAAACAGGATGGCCGCTACTCCGGGAGTCAGGCCTAGACCGCAGTCCATCCCCGATGCTGAAGTAGGGTGCATATATACTGTGGAAGCGGCCTCCAGGAGGAAATGTGCCCCAGGGTAGCCAGGGAGGTCCGCAGAACAGCCGCCGCCCTGGATGCCCACTCTGCGGAAGAGGGAGGGTGTGGATGTGCTGCTACAGCAACCCCAGGGAGGCCGGAGGCTATTCAGGGAGGAGATGCACCCCAGTGCAGACAGGGAGGCCTGTATATCTCACCCACTCCTCTGCCGGTGTAGCAAGATGGCCGCCGTTCTGGAAGGTAGGCTGAAGCCGCGGCCCTTCCCACGACAGAAGGAGGATGCGGATGAGTCGCTGCGACGGCCCCAGGGAGACCAGAGATTAGTCCAGGAGGGGATGCAGCTCGGGCAAGCAGGGAGGCCTGTAGAATCCCCCCAAAGCCTCCGCCGGGTGTAGCAATATGGCCGCCCCGCCGGGATGTAGGCCGAAGGCGTGACCCGTCCCATGGCTCAGAGAGAATACAGAAGTGTTGCAGTGGGGGCAGCAGACAGTCCGGATGCCGCTCCAGGATGAGGCCGAGTACAAAGAAGGGCAACAAATCTAATAAAGGGTCTGGAGGTTAGTTATGAGGAAAGGTTGCGAGCACTGAACTTATTTTCTCTGGAGAAAAGACGCTTGAGAGGGTATATGATTTCAATTTACAAATACCGCACTGGGGATGAGCCGAACATCCTCCCGGTTCGGTTCGCAGCAGAACATGCGAACAGGCAAAAAGTGTGTTCGAACACGTGAACACCGTTAAAGTCTATGGGACACGAACGTGAAAAATCAAAAGTGCTAATTTTAAAGGCTAATATGCAAGTTATTGCCATAAAAAGTGTTTGGGGGCCCAGGTCCTGCCCCAGGGGACCTTTATCAATGCAAAAAAAGTAATTTAAAACTGCTTGCGGCTGTAATGTATTGTCGGGTGTTAGCAAATATAGATGAAAATCACTGGGAAAATTGGCAGTCCATTACCAGGCCCTTTGGGTCTGGTAAGGATGTTAAGGGGAACCCTGCACCCAAATGTAAAAAAAAATGGCGTGGGGGTCCCCCAGGCCCCATATACTCTGAACAGCAGTATATATACTATACGGCCTGCCCTATATACTCTGCGAAAAATTGGGCATTAGGTGTTGGTGGTACCAGAACACTGTAAGCCTACTCTTGGTGGGCGCAGGAACGGGCCCTGCTGTGAAATATAATATCAAGAATTGTAATTACATGCCCCTGTTAACCACTTGCCCACCGCAGTACGAGAATATACGTCCTCTGTTTGTGCGGTGATATCTGAATGATGCCTGCAGCTACAGGCATCATTCAGATATCACTGTCTTCAGCCGGCGATTCTGTGCACAATAAGAATGATCAAAGCGGCAGTTCCACCGCTTGATCGTTCTTATAGGCAGTGGGTGGGGACGTCCCCCACCTCCCGCCGCCATTCGGTGCTTCTCCGGGCTCTCCCGTGCCATCGGGGCCCGGAGAGCGAATCGGCCGGTGCTCGCTGCAGAACCATAGAGATGACTGGTGACCAGATGGTCACAGTCATCTCTATGACCGTCGGAGGCCATAGACCATCTCTATGACGTCACGCCCAGTACCCGGAAGTAAACAAAGCCGCAATCGCGGCTGTCGGTGTGAAGATCGGTGAATGTTTTTTCACCGATTTCATGCTTGTAAGCCTGGAGGAGAGATGTGGGGTCAATAAGACCCTCCATAAAGAGGACCTGTCACACTGATTCCTATTACAAGGGATGAAAAAGGAAAAGAGGTGGGCCCGCGCTTAGGATAAGTTGGAAAAGGAAGGGATGATTAAATAACAGACTGCAGCCCCCCTAATTAATATTCTCCGAAGAAAATATAGAAAAAAGGTAAAGCAAATGGTGGGGGTAGTGGCGCTGACTGTACACTCCCTGTGCCAGACAGGGGATATGGCTGACTAAGATAATAGCAGCTAGATGCGTGTGTGGGTTAAATACTAAGTATGGGATAAAAAGATCCCTCGGCCTTCCGGTTCCGGCGCCGCATGGAGTAGCAGCTCCTCTCCTCGGCTCCCGCAGCGCGACCTAATCCGACCTGTAAAACCTGCCTGAGAAGCCCAGCAGACCCCCCTCCACCTCCGGAGACACCCCACGGTCATCATGGACCGTTTCATGGAGAAATCGGGTGTGCACACCCAAACGGCCCAGGCGGCGCTGACGGCTTTTCCGCAAATCGAGGCCCCGGTCTCGGCCTACTCGGCTCCACACGCGACGGCGCCGCAAACGGAGATGGAGGTAAGTGGCAGCCCATCCCCCCCCCCGGCTCCACACCCCCCGGGGACACCTCTAGAAGGGGACAACACCACAGAGCGTATAGCCCAAGCAGTGGCTGCTCTTTTAACCCCTATGATCGCCGCGTCGGTTGAAAAAGCGGTGAATGCAGGGATGGCGCAGATTCACAAGCAAATCAAGGAGCATGGCGTCAGGCTCAATGATATGGAACACCGCCTATCGAATGCGGAGGAAGAAATTTACCAGGCCCAGGCCACTGAACACGCTCAGGACAAAACCAACCAGTTTATACTTCAAAAGCTGGACGATTTAGAAAATAGGTCCAGGAGAAGTAACCTTCGTTTTGTAGGGGTCCCTGAAGCACTCCAATCATCCGCTCTCGCAGACTTCTGCGCACAGCGAATATCCGAGGCCCTGGGCCTCCCGGGCCCCTGTGCAGTGGAAAGAGCCCACCGTATGGGAGCATTTAATTCAGACCGCAAAACGCCTCGACCCATCATTGCTAAGTACCTGAATTATGCTGACAAGTCCCTCATATTGCAAAAGTTTAGGCAGGCCAGGCAAGTCCAGATTGACGGAATAAAAGTCTTGATTTTCGCTGATTATTCAATGGAGGTCTCAAAAAAGAGGAAAGTATTCCAGCAGGTGTGCACTGAACTTTTTAAACAGCAAGTGAAATTCACTTTGGCCTTCCCGGCCATACTCCGCCTCAGAGCCCCTAATGGGGAGCAACTATCCTTCCATGACCCCTCAGAGGCCGAGGCCTTCTTACGCTCCCACCAACATGGTCGGCAGTCCCAGTCCCCATCAAAAGCCCCCCTGCTCAACCGTCCATTGGACCAGAGAAGCCCACGCAAAGACTCGCCTAAACGCTTCAGGGCCACGATCTCAGACCCCTCCCGGATCACCCTGAATCTGACCTGATCCAGCTTCTGTGAGCTATTGACCATTTTTGTCCTCCGTCCGGACCGGAGGGATCACCCCGGTCGCTCCTCTCCTCCTTGACCGGAATCACGCTCCTAGGTGAATCGTTCTATGGGGTTCACATTGACCCCTCCCCCCTCTCCATCTACACTGGACATGACTCCATGCGATCACCCAGTCGAGGTACACTCTTCTACATACTAATTGCCATGTCATAAGCTTATTTACTGGGCCTCGACTGCTTACCTCATTGTTGTATTCATCCCTATTCAGTCAAAATGTTTAATACTTGCATTGTTTGGGGTCTGTGTTATTGCAACTGCCAGTATGATGTTTCTTTTATGCAACCGTTCCCTGGCTTCACTGCGTGCTCTGATATTACTCTCCCTTGTACCGGCCCTTCCTAGCCGCATGAATCTGGCTACCCAGGTACGGGCTCTCAGAAATCATGCCGGCTGTGTCGTGACATGGGAGCCGGCCTTCGCAGTGATCCCATGCGGAAAAAAGCGAAGTTCTCACATTCACTGTTATGTTTGATGTTAATGTTTCTGATTTCTCCTTTCCCCCTCCCCTCCCTTGTTGTCCCCCCTATCCCAGGCACTCATGCTCACGTATGTCCTCTGACGCCAAACCCATGTGACGCAACCATTTCTCCCCTCCTCGGACGGGTAACCTTCCCACGGACCGATCCTCTCCGTGACAACTTATATGCAATGCCTTCTCAGACCGTCTCTTTCACTGACCCAATAACATGAAAATAGTATCCTGGAATGTAAAGGGCCTTAGATCCCCCAATAAGAGGAAGAAAATCCTGCGCCACCTCAAAAGACTTAAAACTGACATAGCACTCTTGCAGGAAACCCACCTATCCACTCCCGATTTCCACCGCATGCAGAAATTATGGGTAGGCACAGTCCTGGGCTCGGATGCCGTTGCCCGTAAAGCAGGAGTCCTTCTGCTGGTTCATAAAAATCTACCGTGTACGGTTCTAGCAGTAAAAACTGACACCTATGGCCGCCTTTTAACCGCTCATGTGCAAATAGGAACTAAGGAACTAATGATTTCTAATGTATATGCCCCTAATAGCCCTGGAAAGATTTTTTACAATACATTGACTACTTGGCTACTACAAAACCCTCACCTCCCCCATCTGGTAGGGGGCGACTTCAATGACGTCATTCACCAGATAGATGACAGATCCACCCCTAAACACACGGGGTCTCGAACTGTTTCCCTCACCCCTTCGCTTTTTGCGTCCACTATGGACTCCCTTCACCTCCGAGACTTGTGGCGCCTACAACATCCCGCTGACAGGGAATTCACTTTCTATTCCAATCCCCATGCCGTTTTTACTCGAATTGACTATTTCTTTGGATCTGACAATCTGATCCCCTTGATTTCTAACACTGATATCTTAGATATAGCCATCTCAGATCACGCCCCGATCCTTCTGACTGTGGACAACCTCGACCTGCCCCCCCCACCCCCGAATTTGGCGCTTCCCCTCATACCTTCACAACCTAACCGACTTCCAGCAATCCATGGAGAAGGCATGGTTAGAATACTCCTCAGCTAATGCCTCTCACTCCGACAATCCCAACCTCTTCTGGGACGCCGGTAAGGCGTTCCTCAGGGGTCAGATTATCTCCTATGCCTCTTCTTTCAAACGTAACACCTTAGCAAGATACAAACTAGCCAGGTCTAGACTACACCAAGCCCAGAGGGAATTATACTCCTCCGGTTCCCCCAACGACAGAGAGGAGTGGCTAGCAGCGAAAAGCTCCTTCGACACTTGGGCAGACACCCTTGAACTGACTAAAAAAGCAAACCTAGACGCTACCCTACACAGGTTCGGTAATAAATCGGGCAAACTCCTCTCTAGACTATGCAAGGGCTCCTTCCGTCCCACCCACATCACGTCCCTGAGAGACTCCAAAGGTACCGTGAACACCACACCACCAACTATAAATAAGGCTATGCTCCAGTACTACTCGTCCCTTTATGCCCCAGACCCAATTGATAGACAGACAGCCCAAGCCTTTTTGGAAAACTTAAACATCCCTACTGTCACCCCCTCCCAACTAGAGGCCCTTAACGCCCCCATAACCCTCTCCGAAGTATCTAGCACCATCCGCAAACTTACTCCCTCCAAGGCCCCTGGCCCTGACGGCTTCACAGGTGAATTCTACAAGACCCTTCAGACTCTGATAGAACCTACCCTTCACAAAGTATATATGGGCATGTGGTCCGGCGGCCTTTATTTGCCGTCAGGTAATCAGGCCATCATCAAATTGTTGTCAAAGAAGGGCAAGGACCCCTTAGAGCCAGGATCTTATAGACCCATCTCCCTACTTAACCTGGATGTCAAGATCCTATCGAAAATTATAGCAAATCGACTCTCTGACATCATCCCCTCCCTGATCCACCCTGCACAATCAGGCTTTGTGAGGGGTAGAACAGCCACCCTTAACATACGAAAAATTATGCTGGCCTTGGAACACGCTAAGCAACACCCAAACGGCGACTTTGCCATCATAACATTAGATGCGTAAAAGGCTTTGACAATGTCAGCTTTGATTGGCTTGCCCTGACTATGTCAAACATGGGCTTCTCGGGTCCCTTCTGTCACCTCATAAACTCCATGTACTCCTCCCCCACGGCAAAATTGGTGGCCGCTGGTCTACTCTTGGAAGAATTTCAACTACACAAAGGCACTCGTCAAGGCTGCCCTCTATCGCCACTCTTATTTAACATTGCCTTAGAACCCTTATCCAGACACCTCACTCAGGTAGCACCCCTTCACGGTATCCCGATCGGCGAATATGACCTACGCTCTTCCCTCTTTGCGGACGACGTCCTTATTTTTTCGGCCGACCCCTCCTCCGATATGTCCACCATCAAACGAGTATTTGACATTTTCCGAACCTGCTCGGGCTTACGCATAAATTATGGTAAAAGTGAAATACTCCCGCTGGGGACTGGCCCCCCCCCCTCCTGGTCCCATCACTTAATCTTCTCTGTTGCCAAGTCCCATATCACCTACCTGGGTATCTCGATAGGAAAGACGCCCTCCTCCCTGTATTGCCTGAACTATCCCCCTCTGTTAGTAAAAATTTCCCAAGAACTGGTAAACTGGATGGATCTGCCCCTCTCGCTTCTGGGTAGATGTCACCTTGTTAAAATGGTCAGCTTTGCTCGGCTGTTGTATCCGATGCAGACTTTACCTCTGCTCCTCCGCCATAAGGATGTCAAGCAACTTGAATCGGCTGTTTCCAAATTTATATGGCGGGGTAGAAGGCCCCGCATTGCTTTAAAGAAACTCTTTCTTCCCAGACGCGAGGGGGGTGTTATCCTCCCAAATGTAAGAACCTATAATTTAGCTTGCTTAATGAGAATCGGTTTGGACTGGATCACGCAATCCTCACGTTATTCTAATTACCCCCTGGAAGCTGCCATGGCTCATCCCTTCTCCCTCATAGCTCTTCTTCACAGTAAATGGAAGTCGGTCCCAGCAATATATCAACACAACCTTCTGCTAAGGGACACTGCTATTGCCTGGAGGGAAATCAGGAAAAGTCTTCGGCTGCCCCTCTACATGTCTCGCCATGTACCAATCCAAGGAAACCCAAATTTCCCCCCAGGCATGGACCATAAACCCTTCAAGATTTGGCAGGACAAAGGTCTTATTAAGTTCTCATCCCTCTGTGACGCAACAACTGGTCGACCCTTACCCTTTAAAGCGGTGTCCGCCACCTTTTCGCTCCCTCCTTCTCATGTGTTTCATTTCTGGCAATGCACCAACTATTTAAAGGCTACCTGCACTGAGGCCGCAAAACGTTTCTCCCCTAACTTCTCCGACCAGCTTCTGACGACTCATACAGAATCTCGGCCATTTACAAACCTCTTCTCCTTAAAACCACTCCTCCTTTACATGCCTCATCCGCAGCTAATTGGGGTAGAGACTTCCCAGATGACAATCTAGTCGACAAGCTACTTCAAGGCCTCAACAAGGTCCAACGTCTGACCCCTAATGAAATCTGGAGAGAAACTCAACTAAAAATCCTCCACCGGGCGCACATACCCTTTCTCTACTCCACAACGAATCCTGATGCCGCAAAGGGCCCCCTGTGTCACCATCAGAGACCTTCCCTAACTCACCGTTTCTGGTCATGCTCGTTCATATCCTCCTTTTGGGACCAGGTGCTGGCCTACATCTTTAACATTACCTTGCTAAAACTACCCAAAGACCCTCTGCTCCTTATTTTTGGTTATTGGGACCCCCTACTACTGCAATGGTCCCGACAGGCATGTCAACAAAGACTCTGCTATGTCTCCTCGTCGCACCGAGAGCTATCTTAAAAAACTGGACGTCCGCTCACCCTCCCACGGCAACCCAAGTACAGCATGAGCTCCTCCTCCTTCTCTACAAGGAACGTGCAACCACCGACTTCAACCGCGAAATCTCTAAATCTCGTTTCTTGTCAACATGGGGACTCTTTATGCAATCTACGCTATCTGCGGAGGAATGCTCCAATTTTGGACAATACACCTTCTCCTTCTTCAGATCCCCCCCACCATCCAGACCTAGGAGGAACAGTCTATCATGATGATCACTGCTTGAGTCGCCACAACACCCCCCCCCCCCGAGTGCCACTCCCCCCCCCTATGAGTGTCTCATATAGACCATTTATATACATCTTTATATACACCTACAGTATTCTTTGGCCCTCACCAATGTGTAAGATCCATCCAGAGTTACTTGTTTCATTGTAGAGTTTCAATAGTGTGTTATTTTTGTTTATAAGTGGTTCTTCTCTACATGCACACCTGGTGGGTCCAAGGTCAATTCGTGCTTTATACCTGGTATTTACATCCACCTACCCCCCCCTAATACCCGTATTGGGTATGCCCACTGTCAACATGCTTACCTTCGGAATGTATTTCCCTATGTTTCCAGAGCAAAGCACCTTTGTATGATGTATGTACTCTAATTGTACCATGTTCGGTACGCCTGCCATCACCCCATATGTGTTTTTTTCTGTTACTGCTCCTTATTCCCCTTTTTCTTTCTGTATGTCTTTTAAAACTCAATAAAAATTATTTGAAAAAAAAAAAAAGATCCCTCACGTGCATTAGTGATAAATCCACAATAAGAATAATAATAATAATAAGTGTCACCAAACAAAGTAAATAAGTCCACGGGGTGGCTGTGCCTAAGCCAGCCTGACCAACTGAAACGTGGCTAGCAATGAATAGCAAATGGATACAGTACAAGTATATAAAACCAAATTAATCCATAGTGATAATATACAGTAATAATAAGGCTTAATCCTCAACCTATATGAGGTAGCTGGGTGAAAAAATATATTATTATTATTATTATTATTATACAGGATTTATATAGCGCCAACAGTTTACGCAGCGCTTTACAACATCAGGGAAGACGTTATAGTTACAATACAATTCAATACAGGAATGATCAGATATATATAAATATAAGGTGTAACACTCTTCTTCTAGGCAAGAGAATCCACGTGCAATTAATTGAAGTGTATCATCAAAATAGAAAATAAAAATTATATAGTCCATTCAGTGTGCTGCAATTAATGTGACAAATAGTCAGTTCATTCAATAATGTGCCTTGATTGGTGAGCATTCACACTATGCCAGGTGAAATTGCTGTGGTTCCGGTGCTCCCCCTCCTGTGTCCCCACTCATCAGAGACACTCAACCCTGCAGGGGTAAAGTGCATGTAAATAATCAAATCCAGGCGCTCCACAGCACGGCTCTCCCGTCCTTAGGTTTTCCAAACTGTCTCTTTCAAGCAGTGAAGGGGGGTCTTTTTACTGCTCCATATGCCTCCGGAAAAGAAAACAGACTCCCATAGCGTAGTATGTTTAAAAAACGTCTATATTTAATAGCACTGCCAGCAGGGTGGCGCGCACAAAATCGTATACAGGAAATACAAAAATAGAACAGTGTGTAAAAACGGAAGATAAATAAAGTATAATGTCCAGCTAAAAAATTGAACAATGTTCAAAAAGATAAAAACAATGTCTGCTATCTAAGCAGTATTTCCACCGTGGCACTTGGCGTCCGGTATTGAGGCAACATGAGCTGAAGAGCGGCGTGCGCTCCAGTTGCGTGTCAGCTCGTCTCCCGGAAGTGCGTGGGGATGTGCGTGTAGCCGCTTTACGCACGTTTCGTTAGATTACGTCTTCTGAAGCGGGTACACGCCTACCTCGACTTGCAATTTAAATAGGAGACGTCAGCATGTAACCGCCCTCCCACTCCTTGGTAATATCCAATCCAGATTTAGGAGGGTTTTCCCTTCAAATCGGGTTAGTTTTGTTAATCCCTTGGACATTCTCCGGTTAGCGCTGACGTCTATTAACAACTATAAAAAAAAAAAACAACAATGCAAGTCCCTCAGCTTGTTGGTGGTGCATACTATATGACAGAATGCGGACATTCATTAAATATACAAACGGAAATCCATTAGATATGAAAGAGGAGCAAAGCAATCCCATATATTATCTAATGCAACATGCATGATATTAAAATATGCTAAATAAATAGTAAGAGGGTATGCATCTATATATGTGTAAGTCTAAACTAGGCTAATAATAACACATCCATTCCCTAACAGGATAATTAAATGCAAATATAATTAAACACTCAGATACAAATAGGAAGGATTTGAGCAAGTGAATAAAGGGGAGAACATCAGCCATAAGTGTCAAATATCCTGTATGAAAATACCTCTTGACAAACTGGTGGTAAATGAAGAAAGTTCCATAACATATCCACAGTATGGGGTCCACTGTAACCCACAAAGGATAAGGAGTGTGGCACCCCATGCATATCAGAGAATATATGTATAAACACATATAGTGAATAAATGAGGATTAGTCCTAAGAGGAACCCAGGAAGGCTCAGTTGTCGTTGAACGAGGGTCGACAGGTAGAAATTATATAGGTGTAAACGTATATTCATCCCCATCTGGGGGATCCCAATAGGAGGAGATAAGGGGGATTATAGTGGTGGGTGAACATAAGTGGCTGTAAATATACATATATATATATATATATATCCTCAGATGTATATAGTAGGGGAATTCCCCTAGTCCCCAGGTGGATTTGGTACCCTGATATGTATAGCATGGGTTGTGTATGATACCGCATACCCTGGGCAACAAAGGCCTAGTGGGTGCCATACCAGAAATCCACAGCCACTGGGGGGAGGGGGAGGCAAAGCCTATAACAGACATGGGGTACATAAAACAGAGAAAACTACCAGGAGGTGGTTGTTATTCTACAAGACCAGGTCCATCCCCATACAGTGGAAGGGGTAATACATCGATCCAACTGGTCTCGTTCTGCGAGATGGCAATAGTTTTATTGCCTCCCCTCCAGTTGTCCTTAACTAGGTCAATGCCATAGAAAATAAGCCCTGATGGGACTTTCTGATGGTATTTCTCGAAATGGCGTGAAAGATTGTGCTTAGGGTATCCATTTTTAATCCTATTAATATGTTCTTGAATCCTCACTTTCAGAGGTCGGGTGGTTCTGCCAACATATTGTAAATGGCACGGGCATTCAATGACGTAGGTTACATGTGTGGTATTGCAGGTAATGAGTTCTTTGATTTTGTATTCTTTAAAATCATTCCGCGATTTAAAACTCGTTTTTCTTCTTGGCTGTTTCCTGCTAACCCGGCATGCCAGGCACCTTTGGCATTTGAAAAAACCTTTGAGCTCAGGGCATAAACTAACAGGTTTAGGCGGGTCAAGGACATTGTGCACGAGATGGTGGCGTAGAGATGGAGCGCGTCTATAGATGAATGTTGGTTTCTTCCCTAGAACACTGGTCAAGGCATGGTCTTCCTGCAAGATAGGCCAATATTTTTTGACTATGTGTTCAAAATCTCTGTACTGGGAATTGAACCCTGTGAGGAATGCCACATCAGTTTTTTTCTGCTTCATCTTTATCTTTGGTTCCAACATATGGTTCCTATCCATATTCAAGACTTGCTCTTTTAGTCTAGTCAAATGTTCCTCATTGTACCCTTTTTCTTTAAACCTGTCGACAATCACATCAGCTTGGGTTTCAAAATCTGCGATCGAGTTACAGTTTCTACGGAGTCGCATCATCTGCCCTTTGGGTATGTTAGCTTTCCACCTAGGGTGGTGGCAGCTGGCTGATGGTATATAACCATTGCGGTCCGTGGATTTGAAAAACGTTTTTGTGTGTAGCTTAGAACCATGCTTGAAGATCTGTAAGTCTAGGTAATCAATACATTCATTGTCACACTTCACGGTGAACGTAAGCCCATACCTGTTTCTATTGAGATCTAGTAGAAATTTTTGGAAGGTGTCAATTGAGCCATCCCATAAAATTATGAGATCATCGATGTATCTTCGATATAATTTAATTTGGGGAATATTTTGATTGTACACATATTCTTCCTCCCAGCAATCCATTAGCAGGTTCGCGACACTAGGGGGATACCGTGCCCCCATTGCCACCCCCTTGGTTTGAACAAAATAGTTTTTCTTATACCAAAAATAATTGCACTCCATCGCCATTTGGAGTCCTTCAATAATAAAATTAATCTGTTCTTGCTTGAGTTCGGTATTTTGGTGTAGGGCTTTTTCTACCCCTAGGACCCCATCTTCTTGGGAGATGCTGGTGTAGAGTGAATTAACATCAATGGTAGCGAGTAGTAGTCTTTCTGCCCCATCGACATGCTGTAATTTGTTAATAAGTTGCAGGCTATCACGGAGATGTGATCTCCCCTTCTTCACTATGGGTTTAGGAAGGTGTCCAAATACTCCCCCAGTCTTGAAAATATAGAGTTAATCCCACTGATTATGGGTCTTCCGGGGGGTTTATCAAGCCTTTTATGTATCTTTGGGGTGTAATAGATTACCAGTGTTTTTGTCGATTTGGACACTAGATATTCAACTTCACTCTTGTTCAGGATCCCCATGGATATGCCCTTCTTCACATATCTCTCAAGCTTTTTAGTGAACCGTATTTTGGGGTTACCCTTAAGTTTTTTGTAGGTGCCTTCAACCTTAAGTAGGTTTTCCATCTCCCTTTCGTAGTCTACTTTGTTAAGGATGACTAGGCCTCCCCCTTTATCCGCTGGCCTGATGATCACCTCATTTCTTTTCCCAATTGCCTTGATGGTCTCCCACACATTTTTATTTTTGTTTTTGAATTTCCTCTGCAGTTTCCTTAGATCTCCTTCCACCATCTTCTTAAAGGCCCCTATACACTGGTTGCCCGGTGTATTAGGATTGAACGTTGAATTGTTCCTCAGATTGGTTTGGGTATATTCTGATGGTTCCGACCTCACTTCATCAGTATTATTTAAAAAGTGTTTACGTAAATTGAGTTTTCTCAAGAATTTTTGAAGGTCAATGTAGACTTCAAATTGATCAATCGCCTTTTCAGGTGCATATTTTAAGCCCAAGTCTAAAATCTGCAATTCTTCCTTAGTTAGTTGAACATCACTAAGGTTGAATATGCCTTTGCCTATTGGTGCCTTGGGCGTTTTCTTCTGCCCTCCATGGCACCCTCTCCTGGGCCTTCTCTTTGATTGGGTTCCACTTCTCTGTCCTGATAGTGGGGCCTGTTGGTCCATTGATTGGAGTGCGTTCCTTGTTCTCGATAGCTTTGATTTCCTTGGTATTCTCCTCTTCCTGATGGCCTTCCATGGGTAACCCCTCGGGTGCCATTCATCCCCCTCCAGTTGGGATTGCCGTGCCCTGTACGTGGTCTCCATCGTCCTGGCGGTCGGGTGTTGGGACCACCCCTGTGAAAATCCCTATTATCCCTCGTGCCTCTCCCCTGGTTATAATGGGCATCGTAGGGATAGTAATATCTCCCTGGGGAGTTTCTATTTCGGCTTTGCGACCTCCATCTAGGTGGATTTGGACTCCTGTAATTTTCTGTCTCCTGGTAACGGACCCTTCTGTTTTCCGGTCTTCCCTGTTGCCATCTAGGTGTGTGTACCGCACCTTGCATGGGTTCCCTCGGGCCAGTAGATGGTCCATGGGTAGTGGTGTAGCTGGATGTGACACTCCCATTGTTGGCCATCAGTGTTAGTTCACTTTCCTCCATAAGTGTGTCATCTAGCCCCTCTATTGGTTCCTCCATTGAGGCCTGCCATTTGTACACTTGCATGTTTTTATAGTCCAGTACATCCCTTTTAAATTTCTTTTGTTTCTTGATCTGAATGTCACTGTCATATTTTTTAATCACATCCTGTAATTCCTTTGTCTTATCTTTGTAGTCCTGTTGGCTAGAAAATGGTGCCAATAGATTCTGTATTTCTGCAATACTGTTCTCTATTGCTTTAAGTTTGAACTTCCTCCTCTTCACTATATTGTGTGCAGGAGCTCATTCTCGCATGTGTTAAAAAAAAACATACCACTCATTCATGAGTGCAGCATCCTCTATGTTGTCATTTGGGTGCACATCCCACCGTAGCCTCCTGGGCGTCATTTTCTCTTTAATGTAGGTCTCTAGAGTTGCGATGTCCCACCACACTCTCAATTGTTTCTCCATTGTGTGTCTCAACTGTTTGACCAATCCTTGCATATCCTGCCTATTGATAACTTCTTCCTGGCTGAAAATGCCACCAACATCTATGTTTCTGTTACTCATGTAACCAAATAGTTCCATAGCAGCGGGAAAATTCACACCAAAGGTGTAAAAAAGTAAGGAAAAGAGGTGGGCCCGTGCTTAGGATAAGTTGGAAAAGGAAGGGATGATTAAATAACAGACTGCAGCCCCCCCTAATTAATATTCTCCGAAGAAAATATAGAAAAAAGGTAAAGCAAATGGTGGGGGTAGTGGCGCTGACTGTACACTCCCTGTGCCAGACAGGGGATATGGCTGACTAAGATAATAGCAGCTAGATGCGTGTGTGGGTTAAATACTAAGTATGGCATATGGAGCAGTAAAAAGACCCCCCTTCACTGCTTGAAAGAGACAGTTTGGAAAACCTAAGGACGGGAGAGCCATGCTGTGGAGCGCATGGATTTGATTATTTACATGCACTTTACCCCTGCAGGGGTGAGTGTCTCTGGTGAGTGGGGACACAGGAGGGGGAGCACCGGAACCACAGCGATTTCACCTGGCATAGTGTGAATGCTCACCAATCAAGGCACATTATTGAATGAACTGACTATTTGTCACATTAATTGCAGCACACTGAATGGACTATATCATTTTTATTTTCTATTTTGATGATACACTTCAATTAATTGCACGTGGATTCTCTTGCCTAGAAGAAGAGTGTTGCACCTTATATTTATATATATTTTTTTTTTCACCCAGCTACCTCATATAGGTTGAGGATTAAGCCTTATTATTACTGTATATTATCACTATGGATTAATTTGGTTTTATATACTTGTACTGTATCCATTTGCTATTCATTGCTAGCCACGTTTCAGTTGGTCAGGCTGGCTTAGGCACAGCCACCCCGTGGACTTATTTACTTTGTTTGGTGACACTTATTATTATTATTATTATTCTTATTGTGGATTTATCACTAATGCACGTGAGGGATCTTTTTATCCCATACTTAGTATTTAACCCACACACGCATCTAGCTGCTATTATCTTAGTCAGCCATATCCCCTGTCTGGCACAGGGAGTGTACAGTCAGCGCCACTACCCCCACCATTTGTTTTACCTATTACAAGGGATGTTTACATTCCTTGTAATAGGAATAAAAGTGATCAAAAAAAATTAAAATAAAAAATAAAATGTGTAAAAATAAGAAAATGAAGTAAAATAAAAATTAATTTTTTTTTTTTTAAACGCCCCTATCCCCGGTAGCTCGCGCGCAGAAGCAAACATGCTTGCATAGTCCCGCCCACATATGTAAACGCCTTTTAAACCCCACATATGAGGTATCGTCGCGTGCGTTAGAGCGTGTGCAACAATTCTAGCACTAGACCTCCTCTGTAACTCGAAAATAGTAACCTGTAAAAAAATTAAAGCATCGCCTATGGAGATTTTGAAGTACCGAAGTTTGGCGCCATTCCATGAGTGTGCGCAATTTTAAAGTGTGACATGTTGGGTATCTATTTACTCGGCGTAACATCATCTTTCACATTATACAAAAAAATTGGGCTAACTTTACTGTTTTTTGTTATTTTTTAATTCATGAAACCGTTTTTTTTCCCAAAAAAAGGTGTTTGAAAAATTATTGCGCAAATACTGTGCGAGAAAAAAAGTTGCAATGACTGCCATTTTATTCCCTAGAATATCTGCTAAAAAATATATAATGTTTGGGGGTTCTGATTAATTTTCTAGCAAAAAAAATGTGATTTTTACATGAAGGAGAGAAGTGCCAAAATAGGCCCGGTGGTCAAGTGGTTAAACAGGGGCAGAAAAATTGGGTCTTTGGTGGTGCCACAACACTGTAAGCCCTCACAGTTACTTGAGGTGGGTGCAGGAATGGGCCCTGCTGTGAAATATTATATCAAGAATTGTAATTACATGCCCCTGTTAAACAGGGGCAGAAAAATTGGGCCTTAGGCAGTGGTGGTGGTGCCTAAACCAAAAATGTTCTTGGAAGCTAGCAACATCAAGATTTAGGAGGAATAGGATAGTTACTCAGCATAGGCAGTCTTCAAGGGATCCCACATCCATAGAAAATTCAAATGGTTACATCAGCATCAGAAGCTGCTGATCCAAGACTGATTTATTTTTATGAATGTGAGCCTATCAATGGAGTCTGTGGACAGGTGCACTCTATGATCCATTACAAACCCTCCAGCAGCACTGAATGTGCGTTCAGAAAGAACGCTGGATGCAGGACAGGCCAGTACCTCAATTGCATATTGAGCAAGCTCTGGCCAGTGGTCCATCCTCAAGACCCAGTAACCCAGTGGATGCTCTGTTGGAAAGGTCTTCAAGCGTGCTCTTTCCCCTAGATATTCCTGCACCATATAATGCAGACACTGGCGATGGTTGCTTGAACCGATCAGACCTTGGTGCTGAGGACTGAAAAATTGTCTGAAGGCATCGGTCAGCCGGCCACTTTCTCCACCGCTCTTTCTCTGACTGAACGAAACCTCAGCAACACGTTGTCCAGCACCAGGAAATTGTAACCTCCCAGTGTCTGGAAATGCTTTGCTCAAACCTTTCTTCAAGGCTTCCTGAAGATGTTTCATCCTCTGCTCCCTCTGCGAAGGCAGGATGGGTTCTGCAACCTTACCCTTGTAGCTTGGATCAAGAATAGTGATGTCGCGAACCTAAAATTTTCGGTTCGCGAACGGCGAACTTGCGCAAATGTTCGCGAACGGGCGAACCGCCATAGACTTCAATGTGCAGGCGAATTTTAAAACCCACAGGGACTCTTTCTGGCCACAATAGTGATGGAAAAGTTGTTTCAAGGGGACTAACACCTGGGCTGTGGCATGCCGGAGTGGATCCATGGCAAAACTCCCATGGAAAATTACGTAGTTGTCGCAGAGTCCGTTTTTAATCCATAAAGGGCATAAATCACCTAACATTCATAAATTGTTTGGAATAACGTGCTTTAAAACATCAGGTATGATGTTGTATTGATCAGGTAGTGTAAGGGTTAGGTTTAGGGTTACAGATAGGGTTAGGGTTACAGACAGGGTTAGGGTTAGGGTAACAGATAGGGTTAGGGTTACAGATAGGGTTAGTGTTACAGATATGGTTAGGGTTACAGACAGGTTTAGGGTTAGGGTAACAGTTAGGGTTACAGACAGGGTGAGGGTTACAGATATGGTTAGGGTTAGGGTAACAGATAGGGTTAGGGTTACAGACAGGGTTAGGGTTACAGATAGGGATAGGGTTAGGGTTACAGACAGGGTTAGGGTTACAGACTGTAACCCTAACCCTAACCCTATCCCTATCTGTAACCCTAACCCTGTCTGTTAACCTAACCCTAACCCTATCTGTTACCCTAACCCTGTCTGTAACCCTAACCCTATCTGTAACCCTAACCCTGTCTGTAGTAAGGTTAGGGTTCACAGTGACAGACCAAACTCTAACAGACCAAACTCCCCATTTAACGCACCGAAAAACACCTGCAAACAGTCCATTTGCACAACCGCAAACTCCCCATTTACACAAGGTTGGATACCAAGCTAGCCATGTCCCGTTCCTTGTCCTCACTGATGTCAATGAACGTTTTGGAGATTGCAGGCGATGGTGGTTTTTCAAAGCCTATGGTCGTGCTGAGGTAGTTCAGTGACAGCTAAGTGACCCAGCAAACAATGATTCTGCAGTGTGGGCCCATTGTTGGCCTAGTAGGCTTTAATGATCACCTTAGATGTGAGGCAATCTAGACTATTTTGACCTAGGCGACTTCTCTTCTCAGTGACAATACCTCCTGCTGCACTGAAGGTCCTTTCTGAAAGGACACTTGAAGCAGGGCAGGCCAGAAGTTCTATCGCAAATTGGGATAGCTCAGGCCACAGGTCAAGCCTGCACACCCAGTAGTCAAGGGGTTCATCGCTCCTCAGAGTGTCGATATCTGCAGTTAAGGCGAGGTAGTCTGCTACCTGTCGGTCAAATCGTTCTCTGATGGTGGCCCCCGAAGGGCTGTGGCGATGCATAGGACTGAAAAAGCTCCGCATGTCCTCCATCAACAACACGTCTGTAAAGCGTCCTGTCCTTGCCGGCGTGGTCATGGTAGGAGGAGGATTACTTTCACCTCTTCCACTGTTAGATTCCCGTTGTGCTGTGACATCACCCTTGTATGCTGTGTAAAGCATACTTTTTAATTTATTTTGGAACTGCTGCATCCTTTTCGACGGTAATTTGGTAACATTTCAGGCACTTTCTGCTTATACCGGGGGTCTAGTAACGTGGCCACCCAGTACAGGTCGTTCTCCTTCAGCCTTTTTATACGAGGGTCCCTCAACAGGCACGACAGCATGAAAGACCCCATTTGCACAAGGTTGGATGCCGAGCTACTCATGTCCCGTTCCTCGTCCTCACTGATCTCACTGAAGGTCTGTTCTTCCTCCCAGCCACGTACAACACCACGGGTACCAGATAGGTAACAACAAGCACCCTGGGATGCCTGCTGTAGTTGGTCTTCCTCCTCCTCAAAGCCACATTCCTCCTCTTACTCCTCTTCCTCACACTCCTCTTCCAGCGTTTCTGCAGGTCCAGCAAGTGATGCTGATAAGGCTGTTTCTGGTGGTGACCACAACTCTTCCTCTACCTCTCGCTCATCTACGGCCTGATCCAGCACTCTTCGCAGGGCACGTTCCAGGAAGAAAACAAATGGGATGATGTCACTGATGCTGCCTTGAGTGCGACTGACTAGGTTTGTCACCTCCTCAAAAGGACGCATGAGCCTACAGGCATTGCGCATGAGCGTCCAGTAACATGGCAAAAAAATTCCCAGCTGCGCAGAGGCTTTCCTAGCACCCCGGTCATACAAATACTTGTTGACGGCTTTTTCTTGTTGGAGCAGGCGGTCGAACATTAGGAGTGTTGAATTCCAACGTGTTGGGCTGTCGCAAATCAAGCGCCTCACTGGCATGTTGTTTCGCCGCTGGATATCTGAAAAGTGCGCCATGGCCGTGTAGGAACGCCTGAAATGGCCACACACCTTCCTGGCCTGCTTGAGGACGTCCTGTAAGTCTGGGTACTTATGCACAAAGCGTTGTACAATCAGATTCATCACATGTGCCATGCACGGGCATGTGTCAACTTGCCCAAATTCAATGCCTCAAATTGCTTCCGTTGTCACACACCACTTTGCCGATCTCCAGTTGGTGCGGAGTCAGCCACTGATCCACCTGTGTGTTCAGGGCGGACAGGAGTGCTTGTCCGGTGTGACTCTCTGCTTTCAGGCAAGTCAACCCCAAGACGGCGTGACACTGTCGTATCCGTGATGTGGAATAGCCCCTGGGGAGCTGGGGGGTGCAGTTGATGTGGAGCAAGACGCAGCAGCAGAAGAGGACTCAGCCGAGGAGGTTATCGAAGAGGATGGAGTAGGAGGAGTAGAGGAGGTGGCAGCAGACCTGCCTGCAAGTCGTGGCGGTGTCACCCAATGCGCAGTGTAGGTGATATACCTGCCCTGACCGTGCTTTGCAGACCAGGTATCAGTGGTCAGATGGACCCTTGCTCCAACACTGTGTGCCAGGGATGCCATGACTTCCTTTTGCACAATAGAGTACAGGTTGGGGATTGCCTTTTGTGAAAAGAAATTTCGGCCAGGTACCTTCCACTGCGGTGTCCCAATAGCTACAAATTTTTTTAAGGCCTCAGACTCCACCAGCTTGTATGGTAAAAGCTGGCAGGCTAAGAGTTCCGACAAGCCAGCTGTCAGACGCCGGGCAAGGGGGTGACTCTGTGACATTGGCTTCTTATGCTCAAACTTGTCCTTGACAGACACCTGACTGTGGGCAGATGAGCAGGAACTGCTCTAGGTGAGAGACGGAGTGGCGGATGGTTGAGAGGGGGCAAGGAGGACAACAGTGGTTGACGTGACTGAAGATGCTGCACCAGTAGGAGGATGGTGGCTTTGAGCTTGTGTGCTGCTTGTACTCGTCATAATGTGTTGATCCCATAGGCGTTTGTGATGTGCGATCATGTGCCTTCACAAAGCAGTTGTACCTAGGTGGGTGTTGGATCTCCCACGACTCAGTTTCTTTTGGCACAGGTTGCAAATGGCATCACTGTTATCAGAGGCAGACACACAAAAAAAATGCCACACTGCTGAGCTTTGCAATGACGGCATTCTGGTGGTGGCAACAGCATACGTTAATTGGCGTGCTGTCTGGCTGACCCCGGGTGCCGATACATGCTGTCTGACTGTGCCACTAGCTCCTTGCGACGACCTCCCCCTGCTTCCATCTCGTCTCCTCCTTCTCTCCCCATCTGAACTTTCCCCCTGTTCTTCTTCTCTTCGAGCGGGCACCCACGTGACATCCCCGGACACATCGTCCTCATCAATCGCTTCACTTGTATCTGACAACTCAGCAAAGGAAGCAGCAGTGGGTACATCATCATCACACCATACGTCCATGTGTGTAATGCTGCCTGACTGAGTCATATCCCTTTTATCTACAACCTCTGGCAATAATGGTTGCGCATCACTCATTTATTCCAACACATGTGTAAATAACTCCTCTGACAGATCAAGTGAAGCAGCTGTGCGTCAAGGTTGCGAGCGGAAGCTGTAGAAGATTGGGTGTCATGTGTTAGCCAGTCAACTATGTCCCCAGAACTTTTCGAGTTCAGGGTACGTGGCCTCTGAACACTGGGCATTATTCTAGGGCCAAAGGGAATCACAGCACCACGACCACGACGGCCCCTGCGGGGTGGCCTACCTCTGCCAGTCATTTTTTTTTTATTCGTTTAGTTGTACTATGCGTGCAAGCTACTGTGACACCAGATATGAATGGCACTGTGCACTGGCAGAAGTTGGCAAAGTAGACGCTGTAGGCCTGACACACGCCTGCAGACAACTGACTATTGCAGTCAAAATGTTTTTTTTATTTTTTATTTAATCTACTATGCCATGAGTGGTGGCACTGGGCAAGTGGGCACAGTATACACTATGAGCCTGACACACGCTGGCAGCCAGGCAACTGACTACTATTCTATTGCAGTCAAATCTTTTTTTTTTTTAATGTTATGTACTGTGCCACCAAGATAGATGAGTGGTGGGTGGCACTGGGCACAGTGTACGCTGTACCCCTGACACACGCTGGCAGCCAGGCAACTGACTATTATTCTATTGCAGTAAAATATATATATTTTTTTTAAATGTTATGTACTGTGCCACCAAGATAGATGAGTGGTGGGTGGCACTGGGCACAGTGTACGCTGTACCCCTGACACACGCTGGCAGCCAGGCAACTGACTACTATTCTATTGCAGTAAAATATATATTTTTTTTTAAATGTTATGTACTGTGCCACCAAGATAGATGAGTGGTGGGTGGCACTGGGCACAGTGTACACTGTACCCCTGACACATGCTGGCAGCCAGGCAACATACTACTATTGTATTGCAGTAAAAAAAATGTTTTTAAATGTTATGTACTGTGCCACCAAGATAGATGAGTGGTGGGTGGCACTGGGCACAGTGTACGCTGTACCCCTGACACACGCTGGCAGCCAGGCAACTGACTACTATTCTATTGCAGTAAAAAAAATGTTTTAAATATTATGTACTGTGCCACCAAGATAGATGAGTGGTGGGTGGCACTGGGCATAGTGTACGCTGTGATCCTGACACACACACGCTGCCAGCAGGCAACTGCAATAAGATTACAGAGAAAAAAAAAGCAGACTGATATACTAGCCCTAAAAGGGGCTTTTTGGGGTGCTGTCCTTACAGCAGAGATCAGATGAGTCTTTCAGGACTGGAGTGGACACTGAAAACACTAGCCTAGCTATAGATTTTCCTATAAATTCAGCAGCAGCAAAACTCTCCCTCCTCCTACTAAGAATGCAGGTTCAGAATGAATCTAAAATGGATGCTGCCCGAGAGGTGGGAGGGTCAGGGAGGGTGGGTATGCTGCTGATTGGCTGGAATGTGTCTGCTGACTGTGAGGTAGAGGGTCAAAGTTTGCTCAATGTTAATTAATAGGAGGAGGATCGAACATCGCATATGTTCGCCCGCGGCGGCGAACGCGAATGCGCGAAAATCGCCACAAATTATTCGCCGGCAAACAGTTCTGTACATCTCTAATCAAGAAGTGTTGCCAGCCAGAAATGATCCCTCTCCTTGATACCACAAATTCTAGGGTCCTTTCCCAGGCTTTGCAGAATCAGGGAGGCCATGCAGAGTAAGTTTGCCATGGCATTCGATTCTGAGTCCTTTGGGTCACTAAGGATCACATGATCTGCAACTACCTCCTCCTAGCCATGTACAACTCCTTGAGTTTCTGGGCACTAAAAACGATCCCTTGAAGACTGCTTCTGAGTGTTATGCTCCACATCCATGCCGAAACAATCCTCCTCCTCTTCTTCCTGTGTTTCGCAGGCCCGCAGGAATACTATCTGAATAAAGGAGGCCTTGAGAGGCAAGGAAGTCCTCCTCTTCCTCCCACTGTTCTGCCTCAAGTTCCCTGTCCATTATTCCACGAAGTGTGTGCTCCAACAGGAAGACAAAAGGGACAGTATCACTGATGCATGCATTGCCACTGCTCACCATCCTTGTGGCCTCCTCAAATGGTGACAAGACAGTGCCACTGGCATGGCAAAAAAAGCTAAGCTCCCCTGACCCTGTCCTGGTGCCATACCTCACACAGGTAGTCTTTAATGGCCCTTAATGCTACTGCACCATTGCCAACGTTGAGTTCCACCTGGTGGGCATGTAACAAATGAGGCGATTGGTGGGCAGGTTGCATTCCCTTTGAATGTCAGCCAGCCAAGCACTGGCATTGTATGACCAGCATAAATGACCACAGACTTTTCTGCCCTGCCTCAGGAGATCCTGTAAGCCTGGGTACCTGCTCAAGAACCTCTGTCCCACCAAAATTCAGGATGTGAGTGTCAGAACCTGTACTCACCGAGACCGAGATGCTGAGGGCGGCTCACCCTTGCGACCCTGTGCAGACCGCTCCCTGGAGTTGGGACAGAGGAGGGACGGCACAAGGAGGCACCGGTGCCGGGAGCTGGTAGGCAGACTTGGTGCAGCTGACAGAAGCAGGGCAGGTGCAGAAGACTGGAGTAAGTCTGGTAGGGTCCACAGGAAGCAAAGGCAAATCCGAGTCACAGGCCGAGGGTCAAGAGCAGGAGAGTTCAGAGGGAGTCCGTGAGAGCAAGCCAAGGTCAAGGGGCAGGAGACAACAGCAATCCGGGTCACGTTAGCCAAAGGGTCAGAGGTTCCAGGTGAGAGGAGAGTCGTCAAGAATTCCGGGTCAAAACAGGCAGGTACGGCAACAGGTAAACACATAGGAGCTGAAGACAAGCCAGCAACTTGTTCAGGGGATGAGGCCAGTTTAAATAGGAGAGTCAGTCCTCTGATTGGCCACAGAGCTGTCACGTGCACGCTCGTGCGCGCGTCCACGCACACGGCGCGCCGCTGTACCGCGCATGCGCATGCGCGCGCACATATTGCGCCCGAACGTGCGCCAGTGCCCAGTTGCCCCGCGCATGCGCGGGAGCTCAATGGAGCCGGGAATGGAGCCCTGACAGTGAGCCAAACATTGAACATGGGTCAAGTGTCCCTGTTGGAGGGCGGAGAGAAGGTTGGTGCCATTGTCGCATACAACCATTTCTGGCTAAAGCTGGCATGGCGTCAACCAGCTCTGAGCCTGCCCCTGCAGAGCTGACAGAATCTCTGCCCCAGACCAACTCAAGTACCGCATGGCATATTTTTGCCTGAGTGCTTGCGTAGCCCCTTGAACGCCTACAGAGCACCACTGGTTCAGAGGACAAATCTGCAGAAGAGGCCATAGAGGAAAAAGAGGAGGGGGTGGAAGAGAGCTGTGGCAGAATCACCACTAGCATTTTGGAGGGGTGGTGGCGGAACAAGTTCCAACCATACCGAACCCTGTCCTGCAGCCTTTTCAGCTGCCAGCAGAGTTACCCAGTGCACTGTAAAGTAAAGGTAATGTCCCTGTCCATGCCTGCTGGACCATGAGTCAGCGGTAATATGCACCTTACTGCTGACCGCCCTGTCCGAGGCCAAAACATTGCTTTCCACATGCCGGTAGAGAGCCAAAATGGCCTTCCGTGAAAAGAAATGGCGTTTTGGAACCTGCCACTGAGGTACAGTACATTCCACAAATTCACGAAAGGGGGCAGAGTCTACCAGCTGAAAAGGCAGCAGTTGCAGTGCTAGCAATTTGGCCAAGCTACCTATTCACCTGGGGCTTTATGACACCACGGCCAATAGTGTAGCCCAAATACTTGGTTTCCTCTAGACCAAGGGGTTGGCAAGCTGCGGCTCCGGAGCCGCATGCGGCTCTTTTGAACCTTTGCCGCGGCTCTGGGACACCTTTTGAGGGTAACGAGTAATCTACCTGATTACTCTTACATCTACCGCGCGGCGGGGAAGGGGGGGTCATGTGGCCACAGGCCTGAGCTGGCCTGGGATTCGGTGACGGCGTGTCATGTGACTGGCCACAGAGCTGGCCTGTCTGTGCTCGCGGCCCGGGTGGCGCTGGCACATGCACGCGCCTGGAGTCTCCCGCCTGTCACGACTCGAGAGCTCTTAGCTCAGCCCCCGAAATATCCACCGCGGAGGCTCCGCTCTGGATTAAAGACCGTGGCCCTGCGAAGAGATATAGACAGACGACGAGTGACACAGACAGTAAGAGCACTAGAGCAGGCAGCGCAGGTGAGGACCGGCATCATGTGTGGATTGGAAGTATCTGGGACTGGGGGGGGGGTGGGAGAGCGGCCTAGTCTAGGGCTGGGGGCTGGGGCCAGCCTGGGCATGTGGAGGTGGAATCTTATCTGATATATTGTACAGTATTGCATTTGCTGGGCATGTGGAGGTGGAATCTTATCTGATATTAATTAATATTAATAATATCAGATAAGATTCCACCTCCACATGCCCAGCAAATGCAATACTGTACAATATCAATGATATCAGATAAGATTCCACCTCCACATGCCCAGCAAATGCAATACTGTACAATATCATATTGTACAGTATTGCATTTGCTGGGCATGTGGAGGTGAAATCTTATCTGATATTGTACAGTATTGCATTTGCTGGGCATGTGGAGGTGGAATCTTATCTGATATATTGTACAGTATTGCATTTGCTGGGCATGTGGAGGTGGAATCTTATCTGATATTGTCAATATCTGATAAGATTCCACCTCCACATGCCCAGCAAATGCAATACTGTACAATATATCAGATAAGATTCCACCTCCACATGCCCAGCAAATGCAATACTGTACAATATCGGATAAGATTCCACATCCACATGCCCAGCAAATGCTATACTGTAAATATATGATATTGTACAGTATTGTATTTGCTGGGCATGTGGAGGTGGAATCTTATCTGATTGATATTGTACAGTATTGCATTTGCTGGGCATGTGGAGGTGGAATCTTATCTGATATATTGTACAGTATTGCATTTGCTGGGCATGTGGAGGTGGAATCTTATCTGATATATTGTACAGTATTGCATTTGCTGGGCATATGGAGGTGGAATCTTATCTGATATTAACAATATCAGATAAGATTCCACCTCCACATGCCCAGCAAATGCAATATTGTACAATATCAATTATATCAGATAAGATTCCACCTCCACATGCCCAGCAAATGCAATATTAATATTAATATTAATATATTTTTCTCAAATATATTGCCATATATTTGAAATGCTACAATTTTGGTCAGATTCAATATATTTCAAAAATATATTCCAATATATTTGTGAATATATTGTGGAATGCATTGTGAAATATGTTGCAAATATATTCATAAATATATGTTAAATGTACTTCTGAATGCATTTAGCAATATATTTATGCAACCATAAATATATTGCAATTTGCATTTTGGAATGTATTGTTAATATATTCAGAAATATATTGCTAAATGCATTCAGAAGTACATTTCACATATATTCATGAATATATTCACAATGCATTCCAAAATGCACTTGAAATATATTTTTGAAATATATTGAATCTGGCCAAAATTGTAGCATTTCAAATATATGGCAATATATTTGAGAAAAATATATTAAGAATGTTTTTTAAAATATATTTAAAATATAAATGTAAATGTACTTCTGAATGCAAAATTAAAAAAAAATACATTCCTATTACATTTTGAAATGCTGTGTATTTATATATTGTATTTTATATGTTGTAGGCCTATATATGGAAGAGCCCTGGGGCCATCATAAAAAAAAATACTAAATTCTGAGTTTCAAAGTCAGAATTCTGAGATTAAAAAGACAGAATTCTGTGTTTCAAAGTCAGAATTCTGAGATTAAATGTCAGAATTCTGAGATTCTAAATATAGTAGTCTCTATTAGGAGGATTTTAGGAGCAATTAAGAAAAATGTAGTAACACCCATAGACCATCATTCTGCAGACATACAAGTCTTTTGCTCTGTATATAGATCTGTAAATCTGGGAAGCAGGCAGTGCTGGGCTCTCTGGTTCCTCCATTTGCTGTCATCTGCTCTGACATAAAGAGTCATGCTGAAAACGAGTGTATTCTGTGTGTGAGTGGGTGGGGGGGGGGGGGTTGATGACACAGCTTCCATAGATAACAGAACACAATGCACCCCAACTTTAATGAAACATTGCACTGTTGCCCCAACATGAGGGAATTGTGAATGGCTAGAAGGCAGAAGGACAATGTGTGTCTATGGTCAGAACAGCTTGATCATAACAATTACATGTCTGGACTAATTCTTACAGAGAATGAACCCCATATTAAACCTAAAAAAACAGTATAGTTTTATGATTTGGGTTATAGCTCAATGGTTAGAGTTATAGACTTCTGTGTTTCTAAGTTTTGGGTTCGAATCCAGCTCAGAGCTTAATTTTTTGAAGACATATACATTTTCAATATATTGATTTACTAATATTGGTATTGGGACATCTCTATTTTAATCTAAGAGCAATGTATAAAATAATATGTATATATACATATAACTTAAAAACAAATTGTGCTCTCTCCTGGATTCGAACCCACAAAATATGAAACACAAGTCTGTCACCCTATGCATTGAGCTATTTCTCAAGCTATATACCTGTATTGATTTTTATGTGTAATATGGGGGTCATTCTCTGTAAGAATTAGTCCAGACATGTAATTGCTATAATCAAGCCGTTCTGAACAAAGACACACATTGTGCTCACAATTCCCTCTTGTTGGGGCAACAGTGCAATGTTTCCTAAAAGTTGGGGTGCATTGTGTTCTGTTATCTATGGAAGCTGTGTCATCCCCCCCCCCCCCACTCTCACACACAATACACTCGTTTTCAGCATCCCTCTTTATGTTAGAGCAAATGACAGTAAACTGTGGGACTGTTAATACAGTAGAGGAACCAGAGAGCCCAGCACTGCCTGCTTCCCCATACTGTATGCTGTAAATAAGATAGATTTACAGATCTATATCTAGAGCACCAGACTTGTATGTCTGCAGAATGATGGTCTATGCTGTTACTACATTATTGCTAATTGCTCCTAAAATCCTCATAATAGAGACTACTAGATTTAGAATCTCAGAATTCTGACATTTAATCTCAGAATTCTGACTTTGAAACACAGAATTCTGTCTTTTTAATCTCAGAATTCTGACATTTAATCTCAGAATTCTGACATTTAATCTCAGAATTCTGACTTTGAAACACAGAATTCTGACATTTAATCTCAGAATTCTGACATTTAATCTCAGAATTCTGTCTTTTTAATCTCAGAATTCTGACTTTGAAACTCAGAATTTAGTATTTTTTTTTATGATGGAAAAAAACAATAACACAGTACAATACACACAACTTTATTATCATGTAAATATACAAAAACTTCAACACAGGGAATAGAAAGTGGTGTTAACTGTGGTAAATGACATTAATGACATAAAAGTTTATTTGTGGTATTCTGATGAGGTTCCTGATGTTTCCCTTCAGGTGATATTTCAACGCCGCAATTTTTCTCGTAACAGCGTCACTGATCGCACCTTGTGAAGTCCCAGGAAACTTTGTCAAAGTAGCAGCTTTAAAAAGTAAATGGAAAATATTAGACTTATTAGATTTTCCCTGTGAATCAAAAGCCATATAAGACCCCTTTCACACTGCAGCGCTGCTAAAGCTCCGGCGGTTTTTGCAGTGTTTTTGTAGCACTTTTTAGGCGTTTTTTTTTTTTAAAGGGAAAAAGTCCAGTTTTTAATGCGCTTTTAAGGTGCTTTGGAAGCGCTGTCCATTAATTTCAATAGACAGGTGCGTTTTAGGAGCGCTCCCAACCCGCCCCAGATGCTGCTTGCACGACTTTTTCTAATGTTGCGCAAGCGCACTGCCCCAGTGTGAAATTACTCATTGCACTGAAAGGGATGCAGTTTTATGAGCTTTTTAGAGGCTATTTCTAGCGCTAAAACGCCTGAAAACTGCCTCGTGTGAAAGGGGTCTAACAGATGCAGCTGAGTAAATAAAACTAGCAAAATTAAGCATGTATAAAAACATCAAAATATTGTAGACTTTTCAAAAATAAGTATAAAAATCAACATCTTGCCTACAACTTGCCTTATTAGTTCAGACTACTACCAGACTGAGCACGATATCTCATTTTGACACAACAGTCAAATTGGCTTACAGTCTACATGTGAAAGCTGATGTTTTCATAGGGTCTAACTGTACCCGCTTCTCTCCATCTGTCAGCCGCTTGGAGGCACCGCCTTAAAAGTTACTTTTTATTGAAGTGGTTGCATGTGCCAGTGCATGAAGTTAAAAAAAAAAAAAACTTCTGTGTGCAGCAGCCCCCCTATACTTACATGAGCCCCCTCTCGATCCAGCAATGTCCACGAGAGCCTTGCTTCTCCAGGGACTTGCACTGCTGATTGGCTTTCTGTAGTGGTGGGAGCTATTGGCTCCCGGTGCTGTCAAACACAGCCAGTGAGCCAATTAGGAGATGGGGCCAGGGCAAGGCTCAGTGTGTGATTGGACACACAGAGCTGTGGTTCAGGAGCACCGCCATGGGACCTGAGAAGAGAAGGATCCGAGCTGCTCTGTGCAAAAATCCTTACACAGGGCAGGTAAATAGGACATGTTTGATATTTAAAAAAAAAAAAAAACGATGTTTTAACGTTGAATGTTTCGGTACCAAAAGAAAACCTACCTGTTTAGGTCTAGAGTACGACACTTGACAAGCAGATGAGCTCAACTCTTCAGATGGGTGTATCGTGTGCATCACCTTCTGTGCCACACAGTATGAACTGCCACCTTCAGTGCTATTAGCTGCGCTCTTGTGGTTTTCAAAGTATCCATTACGCTAGGAAAATCTATGGTAATGCATAAAAACATTTTAAGTAACATAATGGCCTATTTTCTCACTATACCCATACATTTCATTTGTTAGAAATTGATTACTTGTGGAAAATGTACTTTTAAATGATTAGAGGGTTTCCTCCAGTCTGCTGCTGACCCCCCCACCAGATCAAAAATATTCCAGGAGGGTTTCACCCAAGGTAAAAGCAAGGATGTTCCACAAAACAGAAAATCTTACTTGTGCATATAGTATGTAGTTACCTCAGTGCACTCACTCATATTATAATGAATGTAGTACAGTAAAATCCCAGTTACCCAACGATCCCCATTGGTACTGTTGTTTCTGGTTGCTTGAGAGCTAATAGTAACTCTCAAGCATACACCTCCCATGGCACCCTGCCCCCCCCTCCCCCTTAGCAGCTAACGAGGGTAACACCCCCAAATTCACATGTGAATGAACCTTAAAGGGCTCATTCACAAGTGCGGTATGCAATGCTCCTCTGAAAAATTCTGCAAGGTGGTGAGGAGGCAAAATGTTTACACCAGTAATTGCAGTGAAAGGCATGTGATTGCAGCGCGGTAGTACGGCAATTATATGTTTAAATCAGGTGTGAGGAGGCAACATTGGAGGACACTGTGCCCAGTGATCTTTGACTTCTCCCATGTTGTTCAGGTAGATCTCCACCTCTCTAAGGTTGCCCAACTCTGCCTTAAAACACTGTATTATGAAAGGGCAAATGATTGGTCAAATTTGTCTATTTCCACCTGCCTGGCTTTCAGAAATGTAACTACCTAGCTGAGAGGTAGGTATATTGACTTGCCTGTAACAGTTAGTTGTCTCAGTTGTTGGTTTTCTTCTTCCAAGTGCTTATTCCGGTTTTCCATTCACCAGTTGTCAGTCTTTGTCAGGTGCTTTCACAGCGGCTGGCGGCCCATCTGTCAGAATCACAAAAAATATATATTCAGCCTTCCACCTCCACACCCCCCCCATACACACTCCCCCCCCATACACACAGACACCGCTAACCTCCTTCTGCACAATTCATTTGATGGCAGCTGAATGTAAACAGCAGGTAGTGGTGGAACCATAGCCAGACTGCCATTGGCTGTTTCAAATTATAATAGCCAAAATTAGGCTGAATATTGCGCCCCCTTCCCACTGCCATTCAGCAGAGGAAGACCTGAAGAAGAATGTTCTCCTTCAAATCCTCTCCTTTGCTGATTGACAAAAGGCAGTGGGCGGGTGCAATAGCCCACTAGCTATTGGCTACTGCAAATTAAAATAGTCAATAGTAACCTGGTTATTGATTTCCCTGCTATCTGCTCTTTTTTCCTGTATTCTGACAGTGGCCAGTGGCTGTTAGAATACAAAAAAAGGCTAGGTGTCAACTGATATCAGGCTACTTCTGGGGCAGCTGGATGTAAACAGAATATCAGTACCTCATATGCAGCATCAGGGGCGGGCTGCTTTTTGCTCATTGGCCGTTGCCAGAGCCAATGAGAGGGAGGAGTCAGCAGGAGAGGATCATGGGACATGCAGTCTCGAGTACCAGTGGCCAAATGGGGATTGCCTGAGAGTGGACTGTAGTCCGCAGCATGCCCGGGAGAAGGTAGAGAACACCAGGAGGCTGCAAAGGAGATCGAGGGAAATGAGAGGGGATCAAGAAGTGGTAAGGACAAGTTGGAGGGAGTCTGAGAGGGAAGAATTATTTCCCTTTTCGATGCTGGGAAGACTTTGCAGCTGTGCAAGGTGTGGACCCTTTCCTGGAAGCAGCAACACGGTCGGCAGGGCCGGCCCTATGATGGGACCGGGTGGTACCATGGGTACCAGGCAGCACTTTTAGGGGGGCAGCATACTGATGCCCACCAGCCCGTTCCACCAGCTCCGCTACCCAAATAAAATTGATGTCCTTTTTTTCCCCCACAATTAGAGCTTTCTTTTGGTGATATTTGATATTTTTTGTGCTATAAATATATATATTTTTTAACTTTTTGCTATAATAAATATCCCCAAAATTTAAGAAAATAAACAAAAAAAAACACAATTAGCGTACATTGATTAGTTTGCGCAAAAGACATTGTGGCTGCCAGCAATTCACAGATTCCTTTATACTCCTGGATACATGTATAGAGCCATGGCAGGTCCTTTTATACGCCTATATGCATGTACAGAGCCATGACAGGCCCTCTTTATACATCTATAGAGCCATGACAAGTCCTCTTTATACTCCTTTATACATGTATAGAGCCATGACGGGTCCCCTTTAGTTATCATGATATAAAATTAATGAATGTGGGGGCCTTTTGGTTGGCATGATTTTTTTTCTGGGGGGGGGCAGCATTTTATTCTTGGTCCCAGGCAGCACAATGTCTTGGGCCGGCACTGACGGTCGGCCACAGGTTACTTGACCCTAATCTCCTGTACGGGGCAACAATACAAATGTGGCAGCCCGTGCATTGTGGGCGAATGGGTATCGCTCCCCAAATCCCTGCCAGGATCGGCATTTTTTTTTAAAAACATGCTTTATGGCGCCAGCCGCCAGGCTAGGGGGCGGTTGCGCCGTTGAAGACATTAGCAGCGGCAGTGAGAAGATAAGGGGAGAGAGCTGGGACTACAAGGAGCAGCCAGCCGGAAGTGCTGCATGATCGATGGAACCGGCCAGGGGGGGAGATGGAAGCCCTGCATGTAAGTCCGGCCTGGGCTTGCTGTGATATCCGATTCCCCCTTTCTCCTGGTCGCTCGGGGAACTGTTGAGAGGAACAGAGGACAGGCAGACAGGATAGGAGAGGACAGGCAGCATCGCCGCTCTCCTTGAGTAAAGCCTTCACCGCCGCTGGCTCAGGTACTGAGGTACATAGTGGAAGCACAGGCAGCACGCTCTGTGTTGCAATCCTGCACCCTGTCACATGAAATAAAAAAAAAAACTGACTTTGCTGTCAAGTTTTTAGTGCCTTGTGTACGGGGGGGGGATCTATATCTGTGTGTGTGTGTGTGGGGGGGGGTGGTTCAGAGGGGGAACTGGTGTGTGTGTGTGGGGGCAGATGTGTGGGGGTACAGAGAGGGAACTGGTGTGTGTGTGTGTGTGGGGGCAGATGTGTGGGGGTACAGAGAGGGAACTGGTGTGTGTGGGGGGGGGTACAGAGAGGGAACTGGTGTGTGTATGGGGGGGCAGATGTGCGGGGGTACAAAGAGGGGACTGGTGTGTGTGGGGGGGCAGATGTGTGGGGGTACAGAGAGGGGACTGGTGTGTGTGTGTGGGGGGGGCAGATGTGTGGGGGTACAGAGAGGGAACTGGTGTGTGTGTGTGGGGGGGCAGATGCGTGGGGGTACAGAGAGGGAACTGGTGTGTGTGGGGGGGGCAGATGTGCGGGGGTACAGAGAGGGAACTGGTGTGTGTGTGTGTGGGGGGGCAGATGTGTGGGGGTACAGAGAGGGAACTGGTGTGTGTGTGGGGGGGGTACAGAGAGGGAACTGGTGTGTGTGTGTGGGGGGGGCAGATGTGTGGGGGTACAGAGAGGCAACGTGTGTGTGTGGGGGGGCAGATGTGCGGGGTACAGAGAGGGAACTGGTGTGTGTGTGTGTGGGGGGGGGGTACAGAGGGGGAACTGGTGTGTGTGGGGCAGGCAGATGTGTGGGGTACAGAGAGGGTACTGGTGTGTGTGTGTGTGGGGGGGGGGGGAACTGGTGTGTGTGGGGGGGGGCAGATGTGTGGGGGTACAGAGAGGGAACTGGTGTGTGTGTGTGTGTGGGGGGGGGGGTACAGAGGGGGCAGATGTGCGGGGGTACAGAGAGGGAACTGGTGTGTGTGTGTGTGTGTGTGTGTGTGTGGGGGGGGGGTGGTACAGAGGGGGAACTGGTGTGTGGGGGGGGGCAGATGTGCGGGGGTACAGAGAGGGAACTGGTGTGTGGGGGGGTGGTACAGAGGGGGAACTGGTGTGTGGGGGGGGGCAGATGTGCGGGGGTACAGAGAGGGAACTGGTGTGTGGGGGGGGGTACAGAGGGGGAACTGGTGTGTGTGGGGGGAGGGGCAGATGTGCGGAGGTACAGAGAGGGAACTGGTGTGTGTGTGGGGGGGGGGCTAGAGTGACCACGTGTCCCGGTCTACCCGGGATCGTCCCGTAATGTACATATTTGTCCCTGGTCCCGGACACCTTCATTGCGGGACAATACAGTGTCCCGCAATAGAAACTGACAGTCTGGGAACAGGGGAGGACCGAGCTGCCATAGTTCTGGCTCTGGCTCTGCTTCCACCTGATCACTGGTTGCTATAGCCGCTTGGCGTCTGGCAACCAGTGACGTCACTGCCCACGTTGAAAGCAGAGGAGGATTTCACTTCTTCCTCCTCCTCTGCGCTAGTGCTGCTGGGGAGTCACTGCTGGTTCTCTCTCTCAACTCCGCTCCAGTCACTGGCTTGCTGCTTCTGTTCCCACAGCTATGAGGCATCTCTCCCTCTCACTTCCTCCCCCCTCCTGCCCTGCCCACCTCACACTAACACACAGACTGAAGCCCCCCTTCTCCTTGGCTCGGATGTCAGGAGGGAAGGAGGGGGAGGAGAATGGACACAGCACTCTGAGGTTAGTACACAAAATCTTAATGCTTGGCACTAGCAGGAGAAGGAGACACTTGCAGTGATTTTGGGAGATAAGAGCATGCTGTATGTGATAGGGGGGCACTTTAGGAGGGGAGAGAAATTGTTTTTTATTCACCCCCCCCTTCCAGAACAATTTCTCTCCCCTCCCAAAGTGTGCCCCCCCTAGCACATACAGCATGCTCTTATCCCCAAAATCACTGCCAGTATTCTTCTTTGACAACTTGCCCCCTTCCCCATCTTCAAAGACAAGCTGTCTGCTATTGAGGGGGGAAACTTTGCTAGACATTCAGGGCAATTTCTCCAGGTGCCAATGCCCCCCTGTCAGGCAAGTTAGTGAAGCCAAGTGCCTGACCTTTTTTCAGCAATGGGCTCCAAGACTCAGGGCTGGTTCACACCACAAATCACATAGGAACACGCTCTGCGTTCCTTTGCGATTCACGTGCCTTCCAGATTCTGTGCGATTTCAGCCCTTTCATTTGAATGGGCTGAAACCCATCAGTCTGCACCAAGAGCTGTGCATGCGCTACTTTACAAAACACACAGCAACTGGATCACATGGTACTGCTGATCATACAAACACTACATTTGCTACCTGCATTTGGGTAGTCATTAACCCCTTAGTACCAGCCACAAACAAATATGCGGCTTCTCTGTGCCTGGGCCTTGGCACAGAGAGGTCACATATTTAAATGAATTGCGATCAGTAGCGCTGTGCCGAGAGCGCACTCCCTGAGCACCCCCTTCACAGTTACCGGCGTCTAAGTGAAAGCTTGCGATCGCTGCAATCGATCAGGAGTTTTTGAATCGTGTGTGCCAGGAGGTAAAGAGGTTAAGTTGACACCCACAACAGATCACTATGGGACACAAAACGCAGGATTCCCTCACAGCATTCTGGTATAAACAGACCCTTAGTCCGGATACACAGGATTTCATTTGTATCTCAGAAAGGTCCCACCAAAATCTTGCACATGGGCCCGCTGATTTCATACGCCCCTGCCCCAAAAATCGGCAAAAAATATGTCAAAAATCATCTTTTTGTGGGGGGGGGGGGGGGATGTCCCTGAATGGCAGTTTGGAAATGTGGTACAGAGAGGGAACTGGTGTGTGTGTGTGTGGGGGGGGTACAGAGGGGGAACTGGTGTGTGGGGGGGGCAGATGTGAAGGGGGGTACATATAGGAACTGATATGTGTGTGTGTGTGTGTGGCTGGCAGATGTGCAGGGGGATACATATAGGAACTGATATATATGTGTGTGTGTGTGGTGGGGTTTAAGGGGAACAAAGGTGGGGGGTGCAGAGGGGAACAGGCGTTCAGGATGATACAGTGATGGGGTGATCTGAAGTGTGGACGTTCAAATCCACTTTTTAAAAATAAATGAATGCAGATCTTTTTGCAGATCAAAAAATGTGCATTTAGTATTGTTTTAGTAGGAACATGTAAAGCATTGACAGTGTATCTTTCGCTCGTACAGACAGGCAGTTACACAGCCTACACAGCTAGCGTGAGGAAGTGAGCTGGTGCTATCCTCTAGTTGTCTTTGGGCCAGGTCAGGTGCAGGCATGTGGACCATGGCTGAAGTATAGGTGAAGAGGCACCGCAAAAATCTCAGTGAGGGGAGGAGCGAATGGGGGGGGGGGGCACAAAATGAGGCTTCGCCTAGGGTGTCAAAAATCCTTGCACCAGCCCTGCATGAACCTCTCAGTGTTCAGGATGTGTCACAAACCCCCTCCCCACTAGTGAAGAACTACAGGTCACAGCATTAATCCGTGAGATCTAAAGGGGTCACATCCTTAGATCTCAGGAGTTCATGCTGGGACTTGTACTCCATCATTAATTGGGGGGGGTCACATCTTTAGATCTCAGGCGTTAATGCTTGGACTTGTAGTTCTTCACTAGTTGTGAGGGGGGGGGGGTCAGGTCCTCAGCTCTGAGGGATTCATACAGGGACTTGTTTACACTTTAGTTACTGGAGGCCATGATGGTACAATCCCCCAGGGGCCATGGAGGGCCACATTGCCCTCCCTGCCCCTCCCCCACCTTTGTGATAATGTAAAACCTTAGACTGTTTTACCTGATCCATGGGCACCTTGACTGGACTTGCTCCCCAGGCCTAAGGCTGCCAGCTCTCCACTGTGCAGCATGGTGACATGTTGTGGAAGAGGAGATATATATATATATATATATATATATATATATATATATATATATATATATATCTTCCTTTTAGCACTGTGCACATGCTGTATGCTAACTGGGAAGATACAGAATGAGAACTATTTAGCAGGGAATAGACAAATAAAACTTAACTCATACACCAAACTTTATCAAATGTTATGTGATAAAAGACACTTACCTGATACAGAGAGTTCTCTCCAAGCATGGTTCCAGCCTGAGCCTTCCACAGACTAGGCCTTAACAGGAAGTGAGAGGTGAAAGTTCACCCCTCTGGTTCCCCCTTCATCTCACAGACTTGCTGTATTGATTCTGAGTGCACTGCAGTCTCTATCATCCTGTTTAATGAATTTTCCCCCAGAGCTGGATTTACATATTAGGAGATTGTTGGCACAGAAATCATCCCCCATCCCAATAAAAGGAACAAGAAAAAATAAATGGGGACAATATTTATACATGTAAGTGATGGGAGATGCATTCTAGCGATATATAATGTACCTTCATTCTGCTATATATGTGTGTGTGATAAATATACTATGTGTGTAATTGTATATATATGTACACACACACACACAAGAATGCAGCTCTCATCACTTACATATTTATCTTCCAGCCCAGCCCAGTATTGACACACGGCAGCAGTGCAGCTTGGGCAGGGATATGACACTTAAAGCGGAGTTCCACCCAAAAGTGGAAACTTCACTTATCTGCCTCTTCCCCCCTCCATTGTCAAATTTGGCACCTTTCGGGGGAGGGGAGCAGGTTCCTATTATTCGCAGCGGGGAGATCAGTCAGAAGTTCGTCCCCCTCCTCCCCCGCTGCTGGGCCATTCAGAAAGTGCAGAACACTTCGGGCATGCGCAGTAGGGAACTGGCTGGTAAGCTGCAAGGCCAGTTTCCCTTAGGGCCAGTTCACACCATAGAACCGCAGTCCGCATGCATTCCAGATGCTTTTCTGCATGCGTGTTTTTAATGCATTCCAGTGCATTTTCCCCCCTCTTTTTTCTTAACCTTAAATAAGGACATATGTGTTCCAGTGTGTTCAGGTGCGTTTCAGTGCGTTTTTCATGTGCTTTACAGTGTTCCAGTACAGTCCAGTGCAGGAAAAATGCAGCATGTTCTACTTTTTTTCTGGAACTGGAACGCACTGGAACTGCAGGCACTGGTGTGAACTATGCCATTAAAAACCATATAACCTCCATGCAGAAAAAAAATGCACTGGACTGCATGTGGTGTGAATTGGCCCTTATAGGCAATGGCGGTGGCAGCACCCGAGAGCCGATGGAAACATTGGCTGGGGTACCAACATCGCCGGATTCCCGGACAGGTAAGTGTCCAAAGATTAAAAGTCAGCAGCTTCAGTATGTGTACAGTGTGTGTTTACAGTGTGTGTGGACAGTGTGTGTGTGTGTGTGTACAGTGTGTGTGTGTACAGTGTGTGTTTTTGTGCTGGGGGGGAACTTTAATATCCCAATTTCTTTTAATGCTGGAATTACCCTTCGGCAGGTACCAAGTCCAAACATTGGACTTAGTATAAAAAGAATATACCGTATATATACTATATTGGCAAAAGTATTGGGATGCCTGCCTTTACACACACAGGAACTTTAATGGCATCCAAGTATATAACGGCTTCACCTCTTCTGGGAAGGCCGTCCACAAGGTTTAGGAGGGTGTCTATGGGAATGTTTGACCATTTTTCCAGAAGAGCATTTGTGAGGTCAGGCACTGATGTTGGATGAGAAGACTCCACACAAATTCATCCCAAAGGTGTTCTATAAGGTTGAGGTCATGACTCTGTGCAGGCCAGTCAAACCAAACCAAACCCAAACTTGCTCATCCATGTCTTTATGGACCTTGCTTTGTGCACTGGTCCAAATCATTTGGTGGAGGAATTATGTTGTGGGGGGAGGGGGGATTATGGTGTGGGATTGTTTTTCAGGGGTTGGGTTGGCCCCTTAGTTCCAGTGAAGGGAACTCTTAAGATGTCAGCATACCAAGACATTTTGGACAATTTCATGCTCCCAACTTTGTGGGAAGAGTTTGGGGATGGCCCCTTCCTGTTCCAACATGACTGCGCACCAGTGCATAAAGCAAGGACCATAAAGACACTGATGAGCGAGTTTGGTAATAATAGTGTAACTACTGATTCATGGATTAAACAGAACATTGAAGATTTATATCCAGAGTTTATCTCGGTACTCTGTAAGCAGACAAGATCCTTGGATTGTGGATGTGGATATCTGAAGGTTCTCATTCATTCAGGTCAATCAAAAAATCAAGGTAACTGGACTTGCTGTATTTCAAGACGTTTTGCTGGTCCGCCGACAAGCGTTCTCAATTCAGAATGACGTGTACAAGAATTCTTTGGGAATAGAAAGTGGATACGAGAGGTTTATCTGCTTTGTATTAAATGGATTATGTGCTTAAAATCTTATAAAAAAAATTATATTTTATTTGAATCTTTTGGTTTTTATGTTTATTTTATTTTAAAAGAGTAAAACAAACACAATTAAAATGGGAGTGGGTCTCTTATAAATGTATTCAGAATGTTATCAATGTTATATTTGTTTTTTTCTTCCAAGTCAATATTACAAAAATATCAGAAAAAATATATTTTAAAAATATATTTTCTGATAGATATCTTTGGAAAATACATTTAAATTATATTTTTGGAATGCATTTACAAATATATGTTGAAATTACTTTTGTATATGTTAAAAAAAGTCTCAAGAATATATTTAAAAAATATATTTCCAATATATGTGTTAGGAAATACATTTAAATTATATTTTTTGAATGCATTTACAAGTATATTTAAAAATATATGTTTAAATGCATTTTTTATATGTTCAAAAATATCTAAAAAATATATTTACAAACATATATTTTCAAATATATGCCTTTGGGAAATATATTTAAATTATATTTTTGGAATGCATTTACAAATGTATGTAAAAATATAAAAGGAACAAGAAAAAATAAATGGGGACAATATTTATACATGTAAGTGATGGGAGATGCATTCTAGCGATATATAATGTACCTTCATTCTGCTATATATGTGTGTGTGATAAATATACTATGTGTGTAATTGTATATATATGTACACACACACACACAAGAATGCAGCTCTCATCACTTACATATTTATCTTCCAGCCCAGCCCAGTATTGACACACGGCAGCAGTGCAGCTTGGGCAGGGATATGACACTTAAAGCGGAGTTCCACCCAAAAGTGGAAACTTCACTTATCTGCCTCTTCCCCCCTCCATTGTCAAATTTGGCACCTTTCGGGGGAGGGGAGCAGGTTCCTATTATTCGCAGCGGGGAGATCAGTCAGAAGTTCGTCCCCCTCCTCCCCGGCTGCTGGGCCATTCAGAAAGTGCAGAACACTTCGGGCATGCGCAGTAGGGAACTGGCTGGTAAGCTGCAAGGCCAGTTTCCCTTAGGGCCAGTTCACACCATAGAACCGCAGTCCGCTTGCATTCCAGATGCTTTTCTGCATGCATGTTTTTAATGCATTCCAGTGCATTTTCCCCCCTCTTTTTTCTTAACCTTAAATAAGGACATATGTGTTCCAGTGTGTTCAGGTGCGTTTCAGTGCGTTTTTCATGTGCTTTACAGTGTTCCAGTACAGTCCAGTGCAGGAAAAATGCAGCATGTTCTACTTTTTTTCTGGAACTGGAACGCACTGGAACTGCAGGCACTGGTGTGAACTATGCCATTAAAAACCATATAACCTCCATGCAGAAAAAAAATGCACTGGACTGCATGTGGTGTGAATTGGCCCTTATAGGCAATGGCGGTGGCAGCACCCGAGAGCCGATGGAAACATTGGCTGGGGTACCAACATCGCCGGATTCCCGGACAGGTAAGTGTCCAAAGATTAAAAGTCAGCAGCTTCAGTATGTGTACAGTGTGTGTTTACAGTGTGTGTGGACAGTGTGTGTGTGTACAGTGTGTGTACAGTGTGTGTGTGTGTGTACAGTGTGTGTTTTTGTGCTGGGGGGGAACTTTAATATCCCAATTTCTTTTAATTGGCTGCTGGAATTACCCTTCGGCAGGTACCAAGTCCAAACATTGGACTTAGTATAAAAAGAATATACCGTATATATACTATATTGGCAAAAGTATTGGGATGCCTGCCTTTATACACACAGGAACTTTAATGGCATCCAAGTATATAAGGGCTTCACCTCTTCTGGGAAGGCCGTCCACAAGGTTTAGGAGGGTGTCTATGGGAATGTTTGACCATTTTTCCAGAAGAGCATTTGTGAGGTCAGGCACTGATGTTGGATGAGAAGACCTGGCCCGCAGTCTCCACACAAATTCATCCCAAAGGTGTTCTATAAGGTTGAGGTCAGGACTCTGTGCAGGCCAGTCAAACCAAACCAAACCCAAACTTGCTCATCCATGTCTTTATGGACCTTGCTTTGTGCACTGGTCCAAATCATTTGGTGGAGGAATTATGTTGTGGGGGGAGGGGGGATTATGGTGTGGGATTGTTTTTCAGGGGTTGGGTTGGCCCCTTAGTTCCAGTGAAGGGAACTCTTAAGATGTCAGCATACCAAGACATTTTGGACAATTTCATGCTCCCAACTTTGTGGGAAGAGTTTGGGGATGGCCCCTTCCTGTTCCAACATGACTGCGCACCAGTGCATAAAGCAAGGACCATAAAGACACTGATGAGCGAGTTTGGTAATAATAGTGTAACTACTGATTCAGGGATTAAACAGAACATTGAAGATTTATATCCAGAGTTTATCTCGGTACTCTGTAAGCAGACAAGATCCTTGGACTGTGGATGTGGATATCTGAAGGTTCTCATTCATTCAGGTCAATCAATAAATCAAGGTAACTGGACTTGCTGTATTTCAAGACGTTTTGCTGGTCCGCCGACAAGCGTTCTCAATTCAGAATGACGTGTACGAGAATTCTTTGGGAATAGAAAGTGGATACGAGAGGTTTATCTGCTTTGTATTAAATGGATTATGTGCTTAAAATCTTATAAAAAAAAATATATTTTATTTGAATCTTTTGGTTTTTATGTTTATTTTATTTTAAAAGAGTAAAACAAACACAATTAAAATGGGAGTGGGTCTCTTATAAATGTATTCAGAATGTTATCAATGTTATATTTGTTTTTTTCTTCCAAGTCAATATTACAAAAATATCAGAAAAAATATATTTTAAAAATATATTTTCTGATAGATATCTTTGGAAAATACATTTAAATTATATTTTTGGAATGCATTTACAAATATATGTAGAAATATATGTTGAAATTACTTTTGTATATGTTAAAAAAAGTCTCAAGAATATATTTAAAAAATATATTTCCAATATATGTGTTAGGAAATACATTTAAATTATATTTTTTGAATGCATTTACAAGTATATTTAAAAATATATGTTTAAATGCATTTTTTATATGTTCAAAAATATCTAAAAAATATATTTACAAACATATATTTTCAAATATATGCCTTTGGGAAATATATTTAAATTATATTTTTGGAATGCATTTACAAATGTATGTAAAAATATATGTTGGAATTACTTTTTTATGTGTTAAAAAAAATCTGAGAAATATATTTAAAAAATATATTTTCCAATATATGTGTTTGGAAATACATTTAAATTATATTTTTGGAATGCATTTACAAGTATATTTAAAAATATATGGTTAAATGCATTTTTTTTAGATTTTCAAAAATATCTGGAAAATATATTTAAAACAATATATTTTCAAATATATGCCTTTGGAAAATATATTTTAATTTACATTTTTAGAATAGATGTACAAATATATTAGCGTAGGCCAATATATTGTAAATATATTTAAAATATATATATTTTTTTAATAAATATATTGGAAATATATTTTTCTTCCATATGGGTTGGGCCTGCAGTAAGTGTTCTTTTACCACGGCATGATTTCTGTAATCCTCTCCTGCATTTAAACGATATGCTCAATGACACTTTTGTGGGGTGTCTGTTCCCCCTCCCAAGTTTCCTTGGCTATGTCTAAGAGTCCTCGAGGGTGTCTCCCATAAAGCAGCTCAAATGAAGAGTACCCCGTAGAGGACTGGGGAACCTCCCTGATGGCGAACATCAAGTATGGTATCAGAAAGTCCCAGTTTTTTCCATCCTTGTCAACAACCTTTTTTAACATACTCTTTAATGTCTTATTGAAGCGTTCCACCAAGCCATCCATTTGAGGATGATACACCGAGGTTCGCAACTGCCTCACCTTAAATAACTTGCACAGCTCCCTAGTTATCCGTGACATAAATGGGATACCATGGTCTGTAAGGATTTCTTTAGGGATGCCAACCCGACTGAACACCATAAACAGCTCTTTGGCAATGTTTTTAGCAGACGCGGCGCGTAAGGGAACGGCCTCAGGGTAACGGGGTAGCGTAATCCATTATCACGAGGATATGCTGATGACCACGGGCAGATTTGGGGAGCGGACCCACAAGGTCCATGGCAATCCTCTCAAAGGGCACTTCAATAATGGTCAAGGGCACTAAAGGACTTTGGAAGTAGGGCTGTGGGGCTGACATCTGACACACAGGACAGGATTGACAATAATTCTCAATATTTTTCTGTATCCCAGGCCAGTAAAATCTTTCAGTGGTTTTCTCAACCCCCAAATGGCCTTCCAGCAAGTGCCCATGGGCAAGTTCCAACACCACCCTTCTGTATGGCTTAGGGACCACCAACTGCTCAACCACTTTATCATTCATTTTACATACATGATACAGTAAATCCTCATTGCTGCAGAAATAAGGAAAACAGGTCCCATCCCCTGGTTCGACAGGTACACCATCAATCACCATCACATTTTCCCAGGCCCTGGCAAGGGTAGGGTCTTTTCTCTGCTCAGTATCAAAATTTTCCTTGTGCACATTAAGGTCAGCAAACTCCAACGTAGGCTCAGAGTCAGCAGACGGCTGTCTGGCTCAACTGGTTGTGGGGACTCCCTCAGGCATCCCCAGCTCTCCTGCCATAACTGAGAAAGGAAAACCCAGAGAGCCCTGAGAGGAGACCCCTGAACCCACAATATCAGAAGTAGCCAGGAGTTCAGGCTCTGCGACTGAGTCAGGTACTACGACCGGGTCGGGACGATCCCACAGTTCCCAAAACTTAGGGAAGTCCCTACCAATGATGGCCTCGTGCACCAAGTGGGGCACAAGTCCGACCGCATGGGACACCGTACCTAAGCCAGTTTTAAACTGAACAGTGGCTATAGGATACTCTCGGGTATCCCCATGTACACAGATCACAGCAACTTTTTTAGCATTAAAATTCACAGTTTCAACCATCTCAGCTGTAACCAAATTAACTAGACTTCCAGAGTCCAGCAAGGCCGTAATAGGCTTATTATTAACAGTCATTTGGGGGGCGTAGCCAGACCGAGCTAAGAGATGGACGCTTGAGCTCTGAGCTCCTGCCACCTCGGAACGGATTTTATCATTTCTGCTGTGATTTCTGGCCCCGTTCCTTCACACAAAGATGGGCACAGCATCGAGACAGTCCTCAGCATCCCGTTCCCGTTCACCTAGGGAGCAGACCGAAGCACTCAGCCAGCACATCCCAGAGATGTTTCGTGAGGGCCGAGGAAACATGGCGTCTTCCCGCCAGGGAGCGCCTCAGGGCCACTCGCAAGCCTTACCTAATCCCTCACCGGAGATCGTCCTGTCAGCGGCTCAGATTGCTCCCCCCCCGGTATCGAATGGGGGAAACTGTGCGATGCAAGCCTCCTCGATGCCGCATCTGACCATACAGGACCTGAGGGCTGTAGCAACAGACATCAAAGACACACTCTCAGCTGCCATTGCTGAACTGCGCCTTGACATCTGTGCTCTAGATGATCGGGTCTCGGCTACTGAGAGGGTGATAGATGATCATGACCTAGTCCTCCAACGCTCCACGTGGAAAATAGACGACCATACCCTTCAATTAAGGGAGGTTAACCGCCATTTGGAAGACTTAGAGAACCGGGTCGGCGCCATAACCTGCGTGTGAGGGGGATGCCCGAGGCCATCAAAGGTGAGCAAATCCTACAGGCGGTAACTGGACTGTTTAATTTGGTTCTTAATAGACCCCCCTCAATGGCCATCGCAATGGAACGGATTCACCGGGCACTGCGCCCTCGAGGTCGGGACACAGACCCCCCTAGGGACAGCTGTTGCCTGATAGACTATGGGTTGAAGGAGGAGATCCTGAAACAAGTGAGGGGCCAGCGACTCGATCATGGCTGATCCCCTGTTCAGATATTTCAGGATCTTTCTGGGATTACCCTTAAACACCGCCGCGACCTCAAGCCTCTGCTGGATGTCTTGCGGTCCAGGGAGATTCGCTACAAATGGAAATTCCCGTTTTGCCTGTCCCCATCCCACCAAGGCCGCACCGCACTACTGAAAGTACCGGAGGATTTGCCCAGCTTCTGCGAGACTTTGGGAATACCGCTGGTTGCGGTCCCGGACTGGTACGCCATTTTCCGCCGTTCTGTGGGCAGGTGGAGCAAAACCCCAGGAAGAAAGGATGGAGACACAGGCCACCAGGTCCCGCATCAGAAGATCCCCATCTGGATCCCGCACCTCGACCAATGCTGCCACCTCCAGGAGGGGGACCATGATCCACTGTCCTCTCCTGGCGCGAGGAGAGCCCGCAGAGATTACAGAATGCCCTAACAAACGACCGGCGGCACTGTTTGTCACCATACTCCGAGTTTGGTACGTTTACTTTTATTTATGTTCAGTTTTGCTGTTTTTTACTTTTTGGTCTTGTTTTAAGTCAACCCGGGCTTCTCACTACTGGTTGGATTGTATCCTGAGTGTTTTCCTGCACTTTTCTCGTATATGACACGGATGGTTCCCTCCCACGGCTATACGATTGGCCCACCACAAGCCCACCTCTGAGACTACAATACCCATGTCGCACCGAGACAGGAAGTCACTCCTGACGCAACGGATGGAGCCCCGGAGCATCGATCTTCTGGCGGAAATGACTATTTTACTTGGGGTTCCGTGCGGACTTGGTTTGTTTCTGGTGGCAAACCGGTACCCTGTCTAGGTATTACAGACCGCCTCTTCGCCACGGCCCGGGGTTCACCGCACTCTGCTGACAGCTTAGACATTGAGCTGCTGCAGGGCCTCGGATTTTGGTGTGGTCTGCCTAAGCCGCGTGGGTCAACTCTCTCAAAGTTGCATGCCTGTGTTGGTTTTGACTCAACCTCTTTCCTCCTCGCCACGGGAGTCACCCTCGCTTTGTCTAGTAGCTACGGAAGAGCATCGGATCCTTTGCTGTGCCCACCGAATGAACTCACTTCCACCCTACTCTCCCGTTGGATGTGGGCCATGTTTAGGATTTGGTGGTGCGACTATCGACACAGGTCCTCCGATGCCTCCACGTCGTACCACAGACGGCTCTGCCATAAACTCCCACCGGACGGATCCCATGAAGTTTGCTTTGCAGCTCCTCACATCCTCTCTGGGTGGTACAGTAGGTTCCAAACTGTTACACGGGAACGGAGATCCATTGTTGTGCAGTTTACTGCTCTGCTACTTAATAGATTGCTAGCCTTCTGCCATTGATATTGACTGTCTAGTTATTATTTGCTATAGTGCGTTCATTTAACCTTTTTATTTTTGTAGGCTGTGTTTCGGTGCGGCACCGCATGCATCTCTCCCCGGGCTGCCTCCATGCCCCGGGCTGCCAATGACCCGAAGGTTTTTGCTTCTTACCCTCTATCGGCTGGGGGGGGGGGATTCATGCGGTTACTTAGCTGCATGTAATAATAGATTGCTTTAACTGTTATTATTGATGTTGCCTGCAGCCATTGTACATTAGGTTCCCTCTAATGTGGGGTTGGGGGCGGAGACTCCTTTGGTTCTCCCCTCCCCATGACAAGTTTACAGGTCAGATTTCACTCCTGTTTAGTTTACTTAGTTATCCGTTCTGGGGTGGCACGCCACCTTGATTTACGAGTACTTTAGCTTCATTATTCTCTGGTAAGGCCCCGGTCAACCCCCACACGGAGGCGCGCAGAGGTGCTTGTGCTCTGTGTGTGACGCAGGCGCCTTGTGCGTGCTGTACCCCACCGATTGGATTCTCCCCACCTCAGGTGAAGGGACCTTGTCCTACCACCTAATCGGTTTTCGATCTACCCCCCCCTCCCTTTTTTTTGTGTTCTCTTCACAACTAATTGCTTTTGTTAACTCACCCTGGGATACCTGATAGACCCCTCTCATACAACTACTCCTTTTGATATACCTGCCCGTTCTCCCTCCATCCCCTTCTGGTTGAAGCTTAGTTCATCCTGGATATCCGTCTAGTACACTTCAATGCTCAGTTGTTTTGGTAGGGGGGGTAGTCTCTATCTTTCAGCCTATTCTCTTACTCCTTTACCCTACCCGCGATCAGCCCCCTAGATGCCTGTCCCAGAGAACTGTATATCTCTGGGCTCCGGGGCCAGCTTTGATTTGTTTGGGGACCGTAGGGTAGGTTTCCCGATGAAACCTTGAATATTCTTGGGTTTGGTTATGCTCCATGGGTCCCCCCCTCCCGCTCACAGTCTGTTCCCTTTAGGGGTGGGCGGGCCCGGGGGACACGCACTTGGTTCCCATGACTATCGTTAGCTACACGGTCCCCTCTACAATACTCAGATACCCAGACTCCATACTGTGGCAGCTCGGTCCGCTTAGATGTTGAACTATAAGTTCCCCTCTTTTGAGTCCTGCATGATATGTACGTAATTCTTTGTTTGTATGTTTAACGTTCCATATTGCAACAGTACAACCTTGATTGTATGACTGTTTTTGACTTGCAGAACTGCCATGACATTGTATTTGTTTTTGTTATTGTATTCAAAAAGATCTTAATAAAGTGTTCAAAAAAAAAACCAGTCATTTGACACATGTGTTTCCCCACATTTGGCGCTGCAGCGCATGAAACAGCAGCAAACATAGACTACCTTTTAATAGATAGATCACACTGCATTGGTTCATCTGTCAATGGACAGTTTGCTGCAACATGTCCCAGTTCTTGGCAACGAAAACACCTGATGTTTCCCCAGTTTGGTTTGCTGACAGGCAGTGGTTTCCCTTCTTTGGGACTCCAAACTTCAGTCCTGGCACCAAAAATCCTCCCCCCTACTTCCTTGCCATGCTTACCACCCACTTCCTCTGGAACAGTCTTACCGGTTGCCTGGGGAGACCGTGGCTTTGGGTGGAAAGTCTGTGCGGCTGTTGGGGTGGTGACCAGGTTCTCTGCAGCAAAGTACCTTTCAACGAGTTCCACCAGGTTATCAGCCGACTTGGGGTCTCCTTGACTCACCCACTTCTGCAGGGGAATTGGCAGTGACCTCAGGAATTGGTCCATGACCACACGCTCCACTATTTGTGGCACAGACAGGGACTCCGGCTGTAGCCATTTCTGCACCAGGTGGATTAGATCAAACATCTGCGATCTTGGGGGCCTCTCAACTTGGAAGAACCAGCTGTGGACCCGCTGTGCTTGAATGGCCAAAGTGACACCGAGTCGCGCCAGGATTTCCTGCTTGACCTTCTCATAGACTCCCGCTTCTGCCGACTCCAGATCATAGTAGGCCTTCTGCGATTCACCAGAAAGTAAGGGGGCGATCAGTCCTGCCCACTGGGTTTGAGGCCAACCTTCCCTCTCAGCGGTCCGTTCAAATGTTAGTAGGAAGGCCTCATCATGGATCATCATTCGCAGTCATCTAAGACAGAAACCGACCCACATGGATGGCTGAGGGCTTGTCTCCAATATCATTAATTTTCGCAGGTGCCCACTGTGCTAGCGTCTCTGCAACCTCAGTCAGGGTTTTCCTATCCGCCTTTTGCAGCAGTGGCAAGCTGTTCAAACAGCCTTTGCAATTGCTCCTGTACAGCAACAAGTTGTTGGCACAGCGCCTTGGTTTGCTTCTGTGCGACAGCATTGGCTTGCTGTTGTGCAGCATTTGCTTGCTGCAGTGCAGCATTAGTTTGCTGTTGTGCAGCATTTGCTTGCTGTTGTGCAGCATTGGAAAACACCATTTGTTTGAGGATTTCCTCCATGTTGTCACTTTAGGTACTGGCCTTTTAAATAGTAACTTACTACTGCTAGTCGCAGCCTCCACCATTTGTAACCTGGGGGATAGGTAGCAGGTACAAAAGCTCCCTGGGATGAGCAGGCACAGATACCAAGTCCATAGGATAAGTGAAAACAGTGGAGTGTTTATTGGTGCTATATACAAAGTCTTATTTACAGGTGCTGTACAGTGTGCAGAAAAACAAACAGAACAAAAATAGTAGCTGTGTCTCGGCTCTAACTATACGGTCTATTTACAGGCCCTCACTACCAGGCTGAACAAGCCTACAGCTTGTCAGCTTCCACATAATCTGCTGAACAGTTTTTACCAACCTTCTTGCTCTCACAGACCAACACTATCTGTGTTTCCCAGGCAGAGCAAAGGCTGTCTGCTCAGGTGAGCTTAAATTGGCCTGGGGAAGAGGGCCAACACCTGAACTGGATCAGAGATCCCTGAATGTGTAAGAGAGGAGCCTGGGAGACGTATAAACCCCGAACAGGACTTTCCCAGGCTCTCTCTGGGATGCTCTGCTACAATATATATGCAGCGGGGTCATCCTGTCAGAACCTTACGACAGGCTATTCCCGCTGGAACTTTATCCACACCATTGTAAATATGCAAGTTACCTTTAAAGAGTTGTGCATTGTGGGATGGCAAGTAGCAGGACATATGGACTCCATTGACTCTGAGGAGAAACAGACTACATTTCCCACAATGCCCTGTGTTATTTGAACATGTGACACACCTCCGCACAGACTTATGGGGGAGGTTACTTGAAGAAAGGGCGCGGCTGATTTCGCTCTCTCTGGACCTGCACTTCTCTCCTCTTCGGAGCTGCTGACAAACTACAGCCATGCTGCTAGGCCAGAAGACTAGGCTTAAACCCACCGAGAGACCAGCCGTCCGGAAGGAAGCAAGACTCCAGCATCCAGCCGTGTACCCGGGGATCGTAGAGGTAATCCAGCTGTCAGTTGAACCAGTGGAGCATCCTCGTCCGGGATCTCTGTGCTGTGGAGCGGTGATTCACCAGCGTGCCTCCTGAGGAGAATTCAGGCGGATCGGCCTGTCGGGTGAGAGAGCACATGCTCAACCTCTGACTCTCCGTTTACACAGACACCTAGAGCCACCTCACAGGCCGGAGACACGTTCTCGGTCTCAAACCGAAACTTAGAGGCCCAGTTAACTGTTCGGGTGTTCATAGAAGTGACTGACACTGACGAGTGTCAGTTCACCAACGTTCACCGTTCTAGACATTCTGTTGGTTAAGTTCCCTCATTAATTGCCACCTTGGATTACAATTTCTTATGTGCACCAACCGGCCGCGACGTTATCATTAACTGTTCCGTAGGACTGCCCGCTAGAGGGCGCTCGCGAGCATAGACTGTTCACCTTAGTTTAAATGAGTGGTACCATTCCTAGCTAAGTTTTACTGTCATTAATTGCTGATTCCTGCAAGGGCCCTTGCGAATCATAGTGAGTCATTGTTCATCAACTGTGTCCACAATTAAGACCTATGCTTGTTTCCTCAAGTTTTCACAAAGTAAACTTATTCTTTTCATTTAAATATATTCACTGTGTAGAGTGTATTTTTCTTGCCTGGAGGAACCACCCTTTGATAGGTAATTCTATTGTTGTATTATTACTGCTATTGTGACCCCAGTTCAACAGAGGTCACAATATCTCAACCACCAGGCTTCTGATGTGTCAAGGAAGGGTTCGAGCTAGTTAATAGGGGTGAGCTGAGCCAAAAAGAGAGTAGATCCCAAATCAACCAGCGGCTTCTTTGGGGGTAGCGATACACGTGGGGGCTCGTCCGGGATTACTTCTCCCTCTATTGAACTTCACCCTTACCAAGACCAGCCATGGACGCAGCTGCCGCATCCAAGTGGTGCAAAGATGAGAATGTTCCTGTAGAGAGAGGCTTAGTGATAGAAGTACGGGGAGAAGCATGGGATGAAAAAGAAGCATGCTCAGTCTTGAGAACTTTGTCCCAAGGATGGAAGTTTTGGATGATGCAACTGGAGGTGGACAAGACTAACTTACGTACCTATGTGAGTGGCGAGATGAGGTCCCACAATTCCTGAGAGTACCTAGCGTGAAGACCGCTGATGGTAAAGAGTTTTTCTTGATACAGCCTGAACTAGAATCGGCTGGCCCCTCCTCTTCTACTGCAGCCTCTTCCACCTCCTCTAGCACCCGGCCCCCAATGGGGCCCCGGGAAAACCTACAAAGGGACCCTCCAAAACACCACTCAAAGATCTCAACCCGGAACTATGTGCCGTTCTGGAAGAAATCATAGCCCAGTGCAAAAAGGATTCTACAGACTGCTTGGTTACAGGATACAAAAAACTCAGAGCCTTCTCGGGAAGACACCCTGTGCCATGCTCAGAAGATGGTTTTGAAGAATGGATGGACCAGGCCAACCAAGCCCTGGAAGAGTGGGGAATCCCAGATAGGAATAAGAAGCAGAGGATCATGGAAAGCCTCAGAGGACCAGCATTAGAGGCTATACGCAACCTCAAGCTTAGTAAAAGTAATTGCACTGCCCAGGATTATTTGGACGTCCTACAGAATGTGTTCGGGAAGATCGAAGATATCAGTGAGCTTTGCTGCCAACTGGAACACTGCTTCCAAAAGAAGGGAGAAAAACTCTCTGAGTTTGTCAGTCGCCTAGACAAGATCCTGCACCGGATGCTGTTAAAGAAAGGAATAGAGGCAAAAGATGTAGACAAGACACGCTTCCAACAGGTGGTGAGGGGAGCCCAACCCATGGATCCTATTGTCATTCAGTTGCGCACTCAGAAAGAAAGAGGAGTGTTGAAATATCCTGACTTGATCAGAATCATTCGACAAGAAGAGGACCTCTTGGATCAAAAGAACAAATACCAAGCCACAGAAGCTCCTGCGTGAGTGCGTGTTGTGGCCACTGAGGACAAAGACCCCCAAGTTGAACTTTTAAAGACCCAAATATCTCAGTTGACGGAAATAATAGATGTCTTATCTGGTCAAGCGGGGTTTTCTCCATTCCAACCTAGAAGAGAAAAAACTGAGAGGCCTACCTATGGGCCCTACGACCCGCAAAACAAACCAAAAAGGTCTAATGCCTGCTTCAACTGTGGAGGGATAGGGCACGTCAAAGAAGTTTGCCCCAGCCCGGTTAATGCTCACCAATTGGCTTCCCAGCCGGCGGAAAACTTCAGAGGGCCCGGGTGAAGGAGTCGACCGGGGGCCCACCTACTACAGCTGGCTCCAGAGAAAGACGAGAAGCGGAAAGACCAAAGGAGAAAACCCCTTCTAGGGCTTCCCTTAATTCCCGCTCAAGTGATTGGGTAGGACCTGAGAGAAGCACTCACAAGAGGAGGGTGAGAGTTCGAGTTACAAGGGAAAAGGAGAAGGCCACGTTTCAAAAATTCCCTGTGACTTTAGTGGGGCCTTCCCCACTAGTGCCCATTCAAGTAGAGTAAATCTATACTAGGGCCCTCCTGGATACCGGAGCACAAGTAACTCTGCTATATAGAGACTTTTACGACAAGTATCTCCCTCACCTGCCTTTGCAGAAGTTGAAAGAGCTGGAGATATGGGGCATTGGGACTCAGAGTTTCCCTTATGATGGGTATCTACCGATCTGCCTGACTTTTGACCCCTCAACCGCTGGGGTCGCTGAGACTTTCGATACCCTGACTATAGTCTGCCCTCGGCCCCCAGGGGCCCATAAGAGTTCCCTCATCGTAGGGACGAACACGGCTTTAGTTCAAAGACTCCTGACCCCTTTGACCGGAGCGACAGAGGCCTCAATTCAAAGGGTCCATCCAATGTTAAAGAGGGTGTTCCACCAGCTGGTGATGGAGAGAAAAATCCCCTGAAGAAGGCGTGGGAAGTATCTGGCGGTTAGGGAAATCCATGAGAACCCTACAGCCTGGAGAAGTGACCTGCCTCAGGGTTTCAGTAAAACTTACCTGGTCTCAGCCAGGCCCGTTTCTTGTCCTTGAACCCAACCCGGCTGGAACCTCAGAGGGATTAGAGGTGATACCTGAAGTGATCCCATTGAAGGTACTGGAGAAAAATCGTGTATGGGTATCTGTCAACATCCAGAACCCCAACAACCCTGTGAAAATGCCAGCCAGAGTGCTACTGGGCAGGGTCCATCAAGCCACCCCCGTTAGCCCTTCCGATCTGGCGGACAAAAAAAACCCAGAAGACCCAAAGAAGAGTCAACAGCCTGATGGCGTTGAACTTCCACCAGAGTGGAAGAAAAGAATGGAAGCTCAACTTGGTAGGTGGCAGAAGATCTTCTCCAAGTCTGAGTTTGACGTTGGATGTACCAAGAGCGCCACCCACCGAATCCGACTAAACGAAGACAAGCCTTTTAGGGAGCGGGTCAGACGGGTCCCCCTGACGGATTTGGAAGATCTCAGGGAGCAACTTGCAGAGTTAAAAAGGGCTGGAACCATTCGAGAGTCCAGGAGTCCTTATGCCTTCCCCATAGTGGTGGTGAGGAAGAAGAATGGTTCCCTGAGGTTGTGTATCGATTACAGGACCCACAACAAGCGAACCATTCCGGACCAGTACACTACCCCTCGGATCGAGGATGCATTGCAGAGCCTGTCAGGAGCTAAGTGGTTCAGTGTAATGGACCTGAAGAATGGTTATTATCAAATTCCTATGCATCTAGAAGATAGAGAGAAGACAGCTTTTATCACCCCAGTGGGCTTCTTTGAATTCAATCGCATGCCCCAAGGATTGTCGGGTGCCCCGGCCACTTTTCAGAGATTGATGGAGAAAACTGTGGGTGACATGAACCTGATCAAAGTGTAAGGCCCCGTACACACGACCAAACATGTATTCTGAAACTGGTCCGCGGGCCAGTTTCAGCATACATGTTTGGTCGTGTGTAGGTGCGAGCGGGCCGAATTCCAGCAAACATTTGCCCGCCTGGCCTTTTCCCAGCAGACAAATATTCCTGGACGTGTTTTAAAACCGTCCGCTGGAATCCTGCCCGCTCGGACATGTACGGTCGTCAGTACAGACCTACCGTACATGTCCGAGCGCCCGCCGTCCCTCGCATGCGTCGAATGACTTCGACGCATGCGTGGAAGCCTTTAAATGGCAGGCCCGCCCACGTCGCCGCGTCATCGTCGTCGTACAGAAGCCCTCTGGCAGGCATGTACGGTGAAAACGGTCCGACGGACCGCTTTCATCGTACATGTTTGCTCGTGTGTACCGGGCCTTAGTGTATCTGGATGATGTCATTGTGTTTGGGAAGACTTTAGAAGAACATGAACAGAGATTGCAAAAGGTGTTGAAACGACTGCACGATGAAGGTCTGAAATTGTCCAGAGAAAAATGTCAGTTTTACAAACCATCTGTTCACTACCTGGGACACATAGTCTCTGCGGAAGGGATATCAACAGACCCATAAAAATTGGAGGCAGTTACCTCCTGGCCCAGGCCCACCAATGTGACTGAGTTCCAGTCATTCCTGGGGTTCTTCTCTTATTACAGGAGATTTGTTGAGGGATTCGCAAAAATAGCCAGACCACTAAACGAGTTATTGAAGTCTGAGGACGAAGATGACATTTCTGAATCGGCAAAGCCGGTGAAACTTCACCCAGGCCCCCGAAAACCCAAAGAATCCATTTGTAGTCAATGGACTCCTGAATGCGAGGAGGCGTTTGTTCAACTTAAGAAGAACCTGACTACTGCCCCTGTTCTGGCCTATGCGGATACATTAAAGCCTTATGAGCTGCATGTGGATGCCAGTAGAGAAGGATTAGGAGGAGTGCTATACCAGGAACACAGTGGTGGTCTACGCCCAGTGGCTTATGTGAGCAGGAGCTTAACCCCATCTGAGAAGAATTATCCCACCCAAAAACTCGAGTTTCTGGCATTAAAATTGGCCGTAGTAGACAAGCTGAGAGATTACTTATACGGAGCTGAATTCGAGGTGAGGACCGACAACAATCCACTCACCTATCTGTTTACCAACGCTAAGTTGGATGCAACAGGACACCGATGGCTAGCAGCTCTATCCGGGTTCAACTTCGGCCTGAAATATCATCCAGGGGTGGGAAATAAGGATGCCGATGCCCTCTCCAGGAGACCCCATGGTGTTAGTGTCTCAGAGAAAGAATGGACTCAAGTATCCTCCGAAGGAGTGCGGGCGCTGTGTCAAGGGACTGAGTTACAGGAAAAAGGGGGATTCCGAGCTGAAGAGATAGGGATTTTGACTGCAGGAGTGCCCAAGTGCTATTGTGATGTAACTCAAATGAAGAGGAGTGACTTACCACAATTGACCAAGAAGGAGCTAAGACAAGATCAAAAGGGAGATCCTTTGGGTAAACTAGTCTTAGAGGCTTTAGAGAATGAAGACCCGAAAATGCTCCTGGCCAGTTTTTCGAAAGAAGCACGATTGGTACATAAAGAGTGGGACAGATTGCAGCTCCATCAGGGGTGGTCTACCGAAGGGGCCCCTCTGATGGTCCTGAAGAGAAGTGGCAGATGTTCCTGCCCGGTAAACACAAAGAGACTGTACTGGCTGCACTTCATGACCAGCGTGGCCATCTAGGCCCTGAAAGGACTTTCCAATTGGTCAGGGACAGATTCTACTGGCCCGGCATGAGAGCTGAGGTTGAGCGATATTGCCATTCTTGCATCCGATGTATCCAACGGAAAACGTTACCTCGCCAAGCTGCCCCAATGGGCCATCTTCAAAGTCAGGGCCCGCTAGAGCTAGTATGCATAGACTTTCTTTGTGTGGAACCTGATCTAAGCAGGATAGGGAATGTTCTGGTGGTGACTGATCATTTCACCCGGTATACTCAAGCTTACCCGACCAAAGATCAGAAAGCCTCAACAGTAGCCAAAGTCTTGGTGGAAAAATTCTTTGTCCATTATGGATTGCCCCAACGAATCCACTCCGACCAAGGGAGGGACTTTGGGAGTAAACTAATACAAAAACTGTTGGGTCTACTGAACATAGACAAGACCAGAACCACCCCCTACCATCCCCAAGGGGATGCTCAGCCTGAACGTTTTAATCGGACTCTTTTGAATATGCTGGGGACATTGAATTCAGAAGAAAAGCAACACTGGAGCAAGCACATTGCAGCCATTGTACACGCATACAATTTGTCAGGGACGTACTGTTCGCTCCCCTCGGCGTGCGCCTACGTGCATGCGCCAACCACGCACCTTGCACGCAGCTATGCAGCCGTTGCGCGCACCTTCGCTCATGCGTCAAAAACATACCTAACCAGCCATTGCGTGCGCATGCGCCTATTAGACGCATCTTTTGGCGCCCAGCAAGCCTATAAAAGACACTGTGGTGATGCTGCACCTCGCGGCTTGATCTGTATCTGTTCCCTGTATCTGTTGCTGTTTGAAAGCATTCTGTTCCAAGTGTATGACCCGGCTTCCTGACTCTGCTTCCTGCTCCAATCCTGACTCCGGCTTGTTGACCTTGCTCTGTTCCCTGCTTGATTACCCGTTGCCAAGACCCGGCCTGGACTCTGACTACTCTTATGCCTATTGCTTCTGCTATGACTCCAAGTGTATGACCCGGCCTGCCTGACTCCGCTCACCTGCACCTGTTGCGCTGCTAACCTGCATCCATGCCTCTGCTAACCTGCATCCACGGCTCTGCTGACCTGCATCCACTAAGTCTGCAAACCTGCATCATCTTCTTCCTGTCTCTCGGTTCCCATCTCACCAGCAGCAACAACCAGAACAGGCACCTGTACCCCACCGCGCTCCTACCACCACTGTCTCCGAGCCGGGGTTGTACGGGAGGTCTCCCTCCACGCGTCAGGCTCACACCCAGGTATGTAACACAATTGCACCATGAGTGACACAACGGGATACTCATCATACTGGCTGATGTTCGGGTGAGAAGCTTGATTACCAGTCAATTTGGCTTTCGGGCTATCATCAGATCACACTTCCGTAGCCTCCCACAAAGGCTATGTAGATCGCCTGAGAAGGAGCCTGAAAATGGCCTATAAAAAAGCACATGCTAGTTCCGAGCAACGGGAGCAAAGAAACAAAAGGAACTTTGACTTGAAAGTCCGAATCCAGGATCTGCAGCCGGGGGACCGAGTTCTGCTAAGAAACCTCGGCATTCCAGGAAAACACAAACTGGCTGATCGCTGGATGCCCCAGCCTTACATCATCTGTAAATAGCTTCCAAACCTTCCCGTGTATCAAGTCAGACCTGAAGGAAGTGTGGGCCCCCTAAAGACCTGGCACAGGAATCACCTACTGCCTCTCACTGAGGCTGTTCGCCTACCCCCGATCTCTAACTCTCTGGATTTACCCTCTACATCCAAACCCCCTGGGCTGATCACTAGATCTCAAACTTTGCATCCAGACCCAGAGGATGATGAGTCCTCAGAGGAATGGATAGGGTCAGAGTGGTTATGGCCTTCTCACGAATCAGAGCCCAGTGCTTCGTTCCTGCCCTCATCTGAAGCGACCAGTAGTGGAACACTTCGGCCAGAGGCCCCTGAATTCATACCTCAGAATGTACTTAATGAAGAACTTGAAGATGAGGTTAATTTGTACTCGGCAGAAGATCTCATGGAGACCCCAAGCCCACCAAATAGGGATTTGGATGACTCTGGGGATGAGGAATCTGTTGTGCCAGAAACCGAGGATGATGCTGCCACTCAGAACATTGAAATAGACCCGGTTCTTCTTAACTCTCTAATGCCAGAAGAACCAAAGGAAACAAGAGTCATCCATCCTCCGAAGAGACTGACTTATAGTCAATTGGGAGAGTGTTCTGAGTGCCATCCTCAAAAAGATCCAATGTTTTGAGTGATCCTCGAACTGCCACTTTAGTGGAGGTCAACCCCTTCTCACCCTCTGACGCATCTGAATCTAGCACCCTAGTGTTGGTGGTGGGCAGGCTGTCCTGCCCATGATTTCCTAACGATTGGTGGGAGGTTCCCCTGTCCGATTTATGCCAGTCAATGAGTTGTTTAGCTTTAAACAAAGTACAAAGTGATGCCCTGAGTTTGTTGCCTTGCATGTTCTAACAACCCTTTTTCTCCGCTTGTATTGTGAAAGCATGTATCAGGATCCATACTTTTGTCCTCTTTGGGGACCAAAGATTTCAGGTGGGGGGAGTGTGTAGCGGGGTCATCCTGTCAGAACCTTACGACAGGCTATTCCCGCTGGAACTTTATCCACACCATTGTAAATATGCAAGTTACCTTTAAGGAGTTGTGCATTGTGGGATGGCAAGTAGCAGGAGATATGGACTCCATTGACTCTGAGGAGAAACAGACTACATTTCCCACAGTGCCCTGTGTTATTTGAACATGTGACACACCTCCGCACAGACTTATGGGGGAGGTTACTTAAAGAAAGGGCGCGGCTGATTTCGCTCTCTTGGGACCTGCACTTCTCCCCTCTGCGGAGCTGCTGACAGACTACAGCCGTGCTGCTAGGCCAGAAGACTAGGGTTTAAACCCACCGAGAGACCAGGCGTCCGGAAGGAAGCAAGACTCCAGCATCCAGCCGTGTACCCGGGGATCGTAGAGATAATCCAGCTGTCAGTTGAACCAGTGGAGCATCCTCGTCTGGGATCTCTGTGCTGTGGAGCGGTGATTCACCAGCGTGCCTCCTGAGGAGAATTCAGGCGGATCGGCCTGTCAGGTGAGGGAGCACTTGCTCAACTTCTGACTCTCCGTTTACACAGACACCTAGAGCCACCTCACAGGTCGGAGACATGTTCTTGGTCTCAAACCGAAACTTAGAGGCCCAGTTAACTGTTCGGGTGTTCATAGAAGTGACTAACACTGACGAGTGTCAGCTCACCAACGTTCACCGTTCTAGACATTCTGTTGGTTAAGTTCCCTCATTAATTGCCACCTTGGATTACAATTTCTTATGTGCACCAACCGGCCGCGACGTTATCATTAACTGTTCCGTAGGACTGCCCGCTAGAAGGCGCTCGCGAGCATAGACTGTTCACCTTAGTTTAAATGAGTGGTACCATTCCTAGCTAAGTTTTTCTTCCTTACTGTCATTAATTGCTGATTCCTGCAAGGGCCCTTGCGAATCATAGTGAGTCATTGTTCATCAACTGTGTCCACAATTAAGACCTATGCTTGTTCCCTCAAGTTTTCACAAAGTAAACTTATTCTTTTCATTTAAATATGTTCACTGTGTAGAGTGTATTTTTCTTGCCTGGAGGAACCACCCTTTGATAGCAGGTAATTCTATTGTTGTATTATTACTGCTATTGTGACCCCAGTTCAACAGAGGTCACAATATCTCAACCACCAGGCTTCTGATGTGTCAAGGGAGGGTTCGAACTAGTTAATAGGGGTGAGCTGAGCCAAAAAGAGAGTAGATCCCAAATCAACCAGCGGCTCCTTCGGGGGTAGCACTACATATAAATATATATATATATATATATATAAATATATATATATATATATATATATATATATATATATATATATATATATATATATATACACACACACAGTATATATATGTATACAGTGTATATATATATATATATATATATATATATATATATATATATATATATATATAATTTGCCAGACTGTGTATGTATGTATGTATAATAATATATATTAGAAAAAGTACACCAGGAATGCACTGCAGATATAGGCTACACTGGATGCAAAGTGTGTGTGTGTGTGTGTGTATGTATGTGTGTATATATATTAGACTGGCTGTGTGTAGGTGTGTGTGTGTGTATGTGTGTGTGTATATATATATATATATATATATATATATATATATATATATATATATATATATATACAGTACAGACCAAAAGTTTGGACACCTTTTCATTCAAAGAGTTTTCTTTATTTTCATGACTATGAAAATTGTAGATTCACACTGAAGGCTTCAAAACTATGAATTAACACATGTGGAATTATACATAACAAAAAAGTGTGAAACAACTGAAAATATATTTCATATTCTATGTTCTTCAAAGTAGCCACCTTTTGCTTTGATTACTGCTTTGCACACTCTTGGCATTCTCTTGATGAGCTTCAAGAGGTAGCACCCCGTCACTCTCCTTCTTGGTCAAATAGCCCTTACACAGCCTGGAGGTTTTTGGGGTCATTGTCCTGTTGAAAAATAAATGATGGTCCAACTAAACGCAAACCGGATGGAATAGCATGCCGCTGCAAGATGCTGTGGTAGCCATGCTGGTTCAGTATGCCTTCAATTTTGAATAAATCCCCAACAGTGTCACCAGCAAAGCACCCCCACACCTCCTCTTCCATGCTTCACGGTTGGAACCAGGCATGTAGAGTCCATCCGTTCATCTTTTCTGCGTTACACAAAGACACGGGGGTTGGAACCAAAGATCTCAAGTTTGGACTCATCAGACCAAAGCACAGATATCCACTGGTCTAATGTCCATTCCTTGTGTTCTTTAGCCCAAACAAGTCTCTTCTGCTTGTTGCCTTTCTTTAGCAGTGGTTTCCTAGCAGATATTCTACCATGAAGGCCTGATTCACACAGTCTAATCTTAACAGTTCTAGAGATGTGTCTGCTGCAAAAGGTGGCTACTTTGAAGAACCTAGAATATGACATATATTTTCAGTTGTTTCACACTTTTTTGTTATGTATAATTCCACATGTGTTAATTCATAGTTTTGATGCCTTCAGTGTGAATCTACAATTTTCATAGTCATGAAAATAAAGAAAACTCTTTGAATGAGAAGGTGTGTCCAAACTTTTGGTCTGTACTGTGTGTGTATATATATATATATATATCTATATATATATATATATATATATATATATATATATCTATATATATCTATCTATATATATATATATATATATATATATATATATATATATATATATATATATATATATATATATAATATATCACATACACTGCACCTTTTCCTTCTTCTCCCATAGTGCAATAACTTCCTCTATATTAATGCCACAAGGTTGGATATTATCCATTTGTCCTTTAACTACTGTACTTAAGCCCCGGACCAATATGCAGCTTAATGCCCAGAGGTGTTTTTACAATTTGGTACTGCGCTGTTTTAACTGGTAATTGCGCGGTCATGCAATGTTGTACTGAAACAAAATTTGCGTCCTTTTCTTCCCACAAATATAGCTTTCTTTTGATGGTATTTGATTGCCTCTGCGATTTAATTTTTTTGCGATATAAACGGAAAATACTGTAAATTTTGAAAAAAATTGATTTTTCTTAAAACAAAAAGTAAAAAATCGAATAAACTAAATTTTAGTCAAACATCTAGGCCAAAATGTATTCAGCCACATGTCTTTTAGTAAAAAAAAAATCGCAATAAGCGTATATTTATTGGTTTTCGCAAAAGTTATAGCGTCTACCAGGCCCGGACTGGCCATAGGGCATACCGGGCATATGCCCGGTGGGCCGCGGCGGCCCGCGGGCCGGTAGCGGCCCGCGAATGGCCATTGGCGGCCCGCGGGCCGATCGCGGCCCACGAACGGCCCTCGGCGGCCCGCATGTCACTTCTACCCAGAGGTGTACCAAGGCCCTTGGGGCGGACTGGGCTGGGTTGCAAGAATGCATTTGCCCCATGGGCTGCTCTAATGTCCTGCAAAAAGGCCACTGAGCTGGCCGAGTGCGCCACCTGCTACAAGTTGTGGATTGTCCACTGGCCACGTCACCTGCCATGTCACCTGGCCACGTCACCTGCCACAAGTTGTGGATTGTCCACTGGCCACGTCACCTGCCACGTCAACTGGCCACGTCACCTGACCACGACACCTGCCACAAGTTGTGGATTGTCCACTTGCCACGTCACCTGCCACAAGTGGATTATGCACTTGCCAAATCACCTGGCCACGTCACCTGCCACAAGTTGTGGATTGTCCACTGGCCACGTCACCTGCCATGTCACCTGGCCACGTCACCTGCCACAAGTTGTGGATTGTCCACTTGCCACGTCACCTGGCCACGTCACCTGCCACGTCACCTGGCCACGTCACCTGGCCACATCACCTGCCATGTCACCTGGCCACATCACCTGCCACAAGTTGTGGATTGTCCACTGGCCACGTCAACTGGCCACGTCACCTGCCACAAGTTGTGGATTGTCCACTTGCCATGTCACCTGGCCACGTCACCTGCCATGTCACCTGGCCACATCACCTGCCACAAGTTGTGGATTGTCCACTGGCCACGTCACCTGCCAAATCACCTGGCCACGTCACCTGCCACAAGTTGTGGATTGTCCACTGGCCACGTCACCTGCCATGTCACCTGGCCACGTCACCTGCCACAAGTTGTGGATTGTTCACTTGCCATGTCACCTGGCCACGTCACCTGCCACGTCACCTGGCCACATCACCTGCCATGTCACCTGGCCACATCACCTGCCACAAGTTGTGGATTGTCCACTGGCCATGTCACCTGCCAAATCACCTGGCCACGTCACCTGCCACAAGTTGTGGATTGTCCACTGGCCACGTCACCTGCCATGTCACCTGGCCACGTCACCTGCCACAAGTTGTGGATTGTCCACTTGCCATGTCACCTGGCCACGTCACCTGGCCACATCACCTGCCATTAGGGGTGTAACGGATCGTCACCGATCCGTGATCCGAACGGGCCACCCCGTTCGGATCGGCACACCCCGCGATCCACGGAGCGCTCCGGAGCCTAGGCCTAGGAAAGTCCCCGGCTTCGGCCTAGCTCCGGAGCGGCGGCCAGTCTGCTTGCCAGAGCCCAGCGTGACACGCCTCCCCGCCTCCCCGGGGAGGCGTGTCACGCTGTGCACTGGGCTCTAGCAAGCTGAATGGGAATGTTAGCAGTGAAGCACTGGTGTGAGAGGAGGGGGGGGGAAAAGGGGGAAAAAAGAGCACAATAGCAATTCACAGGGGGTGGATTAAAGAGGAAGCAGGTGAGGCTGTTTGGGACTTAAAGTACAATCTTGATGTTTTTACAGCAAAAAAAAATAATAAAATATATATATATATATATATATATATATATATATATATATATATATATATATATTTTGCTGTAAAAACATCAAGATTGTACTTTAAGTCCCAAACAGCCTCACCTGCTTCCTCTTTAATCCACCCCCTGTGAATTGCTATTGTGCTCTTTTTTCGGATCAGCAAAAAAAAAAAAAAAAGGTTCCTTTTTTTAATTGGTCCAAAAAAAAAAATATTATTTTATTTTATTATAATATATATATATATATATATATATATATATATATATATATATATATATATATATATAATTTTTTTTTTTTGGACCAATGAAAAAAACGGACCCTTTTTTTTTTTTTTGCTGATCCGAAAATGATCCGATCCGTGACTCCTGATCCGAGGATCGATCCGATCCGTGAGTTTTTTGATCCGTTGCACCCCTACCTGCCATGTCACCTGGCCACATCACCTGCCACAAGTTGTGGATTGTCCACTGGCCACGTCATCTGCCAAATCACCTGGCCACGTCACCTGCCACAAGTTGTGGATTGTCCACTGGCCACGGCACCTGCCATGTCACCTGGCCACGTCACCTGCCACAAGTTGTGGATTGTTCACTTGCCATGTCACCTGGCCACGTCACCTGCCACGTCACCTGGCCACATCACCTGCCATGTCACCTGGCCACATCACCTGCCACAAGCTGTGGATTGTCCACTGGCCACGTCACCTGCCAAATCACCTGGCCACGTCACCTGCCACAAGTTGTGGATTGTCCACTGGCCACGTCACCTGCCATGTCACCTGGCCACGTCACCTGCCACAAGTTGTGGATTGTCCACTTGCCATGTCACCTGGCCACGTCACCTGCCACGTCACCTGGCCACATCACCTGCCATGTCACCTGGCCACATCACCTGCCACAAGTTGTGGATTGTCCACTGGCCACGTCATCTGCCAAATCACCTGGCCACGTCACCTGCCACAAGTTGTGGATTGTCCACTGGCCAGGTCACCTGCCATGTCACCTGGCCACATCACCTGCCACAAGTTGTGGATTGTCCACTTGCCATGCCACCTGGCCACGTCACCTGCCACGTCACCTGGCCACATCACCTGCCACGTTACCTGGCCACGTCACCTGCCACAAGTTGTGGATTGTCCACTGGCCACGTCACCTGCCACATCACCTGGCCACGTCATCTGCCACAAGTTGTGGATTGTCCACTGGCCACGTCACCTGCCACGTCACCTGGCCACGTCACCTGCCACATCACCTGGCCACGTCACCTGCCACAAGTTGTAGATTGTCCACTGGCCACGTCACCTGCCACGTCACCTGGCCACATCACCTGCCACAAGTTGTGGATTGTCCACTTGAAACGTCACCTGCCTCAAGTTGTGTATTGTCCACTTGCCACGTCACCTGCCATTTCACCTGACCATGCCACCTGCCACAAGTTGTGGATTGTCCACTGGCCACGTCACCTGGCCACGTCACCTGCCACAAGTTGTGGATTGTCCACTTGCCATGTCACCTGGCCACGTCACCTGCCATGTCACCTGGCCACGTTACCTGCCACAAGTTGTGGATTGTCCACTTGCCATGTCACCTGGCCACGTCACCTGGCCACATCACCTGCCACGTCACCTGCCACAAGTTGTGGATTGTCCACTGGCCACGTCACCTGCCACGTCAACTGGCCACGTCAATTGCCACAAGTTGTGGATTGTCCACTGGCCACGTGACCTGGCCACGTCACCTGCCACATCACCTGGCCACGTCACCTACCACAAGTTGTGGATTTTCCACTTGCCACGTCAACTGGCCACGTCACCTGCCTCAAGTTGTGTATTGCCCACTTGCCACGTCATCTGCCACGTCAACTGGCCATGTCACCTGCCACAAGTTGTGGATTGTCCACTTGCCACGTCACCTGACCACGACACCTGCCACAAGTTGTGGATTGTCCACTTGTCACGTCACCTGCCACAAGTGGATTATCCACTTGCCAAATCACCTGCCACAAGTTGTGGATTGTCCACTGGCCACGTCCCCCTCTCTGCATATTAAGTGTTATATTACAGCAGCCTGTGACAGTTTCTTGCCCTCCTAGATGTTATGATGTGGGTTCACACTGGCAAGCTGCAGTTTAGCTGCAGTTCTGGCATGTTACCCTCCAGTCCCATAGACTTCTATTAGGTTGTACATTTTTGCTGCATGTCCTGAAAGTGCACAAAAAGTCCTGCATGCCGCATCTGTGGTGCAATTCCAAAAAATGCAGCAAAAACGCACAATTTCTAATTAGAAGTCTGAGGGACTGGGGCTATGGAAAACCGCCACAGTGGCGGCCTGTCCATTAAGGGCACACAGGCACTGCCCCCTCCATTATGCCACCCCATATGTAAAATGGATAGATTCATGCCTGACCGGCCACTAAGATGGGGTAAGTGTCGGTCAGACAGCGAGTGGGTGGAGGGTGTGTCACAGTGGCTGCATTTGATGGGACAAAGTGGCTGCATTTGATGGGACAAAGTGGCTGCATTTGATGGGACAAAGTGGCTGCATTTGATGGGGCACAGTGGCTGCATTTGATGGGGCACAGTGGCTGCATTTGATGGGACAAAGTGGCTGCATTTGATAGGACAAAGTGGCTGCATTTGATGGGGCACAGTGGCTGCATTTGATGGGGCACAGTGGCTTCATTTGATGGGGCACAGTGGCTGCATTTGATGGGGCACAGTGGCTGCATTTGATGTGACACAATGGCTGCATTTGATGTAGCACAGTGGCTGCATTTGATGGGGCACAGTGGCTGCATTTGATGGGACACAACAGCTGCATTTGATGGGACAAAGTGGCTGCATTTGATGGGCACAGTGGCTGCATTTAATGGGGCACAGTGGCTGCATATAATGGGGCACAGTGGCTGCATTTGATGGGGCACAGTGGCTGCATTTGATTGGGCACAGTGGCTGCATATAATGGGGCACAGTGGCTGCATTTGATGTTTTTGTTCAGTTTGATTGCTTCCCCCCAAAAAAATGTTGAGCACCAGTGTGAGCCAAAAGGCTTGCACTCACAGATACTCCACTGAAAAGTTATCAATTCTCATGTCACTTTTCAGAGGCATTTGACAGACAGTAAGGAGGTGATGCCTAATTTCCTCCCTGCCTGTTTTAACCTCAGCCAGTCCCTCCAGATATTTCACTTTGTACTCCACCTTATTTTCATTACTCTTTATAGGTATTAGATGTTCTCTCACCTTATTCTTTGCACATCTAATACATAATGAGAGTTCTGGAAATAAGGTGGAGTTCAAAGTGAATTTCTTAACCTAAGTTGAGAACCCCTTTCAGAAGATTTGAGGATATTATTAAACTCAGAGACTGGTGGACTAAGGCCATCATAAATAGATTGAAAATCTGCCAGTTCAGCAGAAATTTCAATCTATCAATGTGCAGACTGGTTATACAGACTCCGATCTATCAACTGACTTCAGTACAACAATGGGAAATGTCCAACGACTTCTCTCTGTTCCAGCAATGTGGAGTGATTTCTCTCTCTGTGCCACAAATGTGGAGCAGTCTCTCTCTCTGTGCGGGCATCCCATCATTAACCCCCGCCGCGTGACGCCCCCCCCCCCCCCCCGGGCTGCTTAGTCTAAAATGCCCGGGCCTATTTTTTGTCCCAGTCCGGGCCTGGCGTCTACAAACTAGGGTACATTTTCTGGAATTTACACAGCTTTTATTTTATGACTGCCTATCTCATTTCTTGAGGTGCTAAAATGGCAGGGCAGTACAAAACCCCCCCAAATGACCCCATTTTGGAAAGTAGACACCCCAAGGAAACTGCTGAGAGGCATGTTGAGTCCATTTGAATATTTTTTTTTGTCCCAAGTGATTGAATAATGACAAAAAAAAACAAAAATTACAAAAAGTTGTCACTAAATGATATATTGCTCACACATGCCATGGTTATATGTGGAATTGCACCCCAAAATACATTCTGCTGCTTCTCCTGAGTACAGGGATACCACATGTTTGGGACTTTTTGGGAGCCTAGCCGCGTATGGGGCCCCAAAAACCAAGCACCGCCTTAAGCATTTCTAAGGGCACAAATTTTTGATTTCACTCCTCACTACCTATCAAGGTCTCGAAGGCCAAAAAATTCCAAAATAGCACAAAACCCCCAAAAATGACCCCATTTTGGAAAGTAGACACCCCAAGGTATTAGCTGAGAGGCATGTCGAGTCCATGGAATATTTAATATTTTGACACAAGTTGCGGGAATATGACAAACTGATTTTTTTGGCACAAAGTTGTCACTAAATGATATATTGCTCACACATGCCATGATTATATGTGGAATTGCACCCCAAAATACATTCTGCTGCTTCTCCTGAGTACAGGGATACCATATGTGTGGGACTTTTTGGGAGCCTAGCCGCGTACTGGGCCCCGAAAACCAAGCACCGCCTTCCAAATTTCTATGGGCATACATTTTTGATTTCACTCCTCACTACCTATCACAGTTTTGAAGGCCATAACATGCCAAGATGGCACACAACCCCCCCAAATGACCCTATTTTGGAAAGAAGACACCCCAAGCTATTGGCTGAGAGGCATATTAAGTCCATGGAATATTACATTTTTTTTGCCCCAAGTGATTGAATAATGACCAAAAATAGTTTTTACAAAACGTTGTCACTAAATGAAAAATTGCTCAAACATGCCATGGGCATATGTGGAATTACGCCCCAAAGTACATTCTGCTGCTTCTCCTGAGTACGGGGATACCACATGTGTGGGACTTTTTGGGAGCCTAGCCACGTACGGGACCCCAAAAACCAATCACCGCCTTCAAGATTTGTGTGAGTGAAATCAAAGATTTATGTGCTTAGAAATCTTGAAGGTGATTGGTTTTTGGGCTAGGCTCCCAAAAAGTCCCACACATGTGGTATTCCCGTACTCAGTAGAAGCAGCAGAATGTATTTTGGGGTGCAATTTCACATATAACCATGGCATGTGTGAGCAATATATCATTTAGTGACAACTTTGTGCAAAAAAAATCAGTTTGTCATATTCCTGCAACTTGTGTCAAAATATAAAATATTCCATGGACTCGACATGCCTCTCATCAAATAGCTTGGGGTGTCTACTTTCCAAAATGGGGTCATTTGGGTTTTTTTGTGCTATTTTGGCATTTTATGGCCTTTGAAACTGTGATAGGTAGTGAGAGTGAAATCAAAAATGTACACCCTTAGAAAGCCTGAAGGCGGGGATTGGTTTTTGAGGTCCCGTACGCGGCTAGGCTCCCAAAAAGTCTCACACATGTGGTATCCCAGTACTCAGGAGAAGCAGCAGAATGTATTTTGGGGTGTAATTCCACATATGCCCTTGGCATGTTTGAGCAATATATCATTTAGTGACAACTTTGCACAAAAAAATATATTTATTTTTCCCGCAACTTGGGTCAAAATATAAAATATTCCATGGACTTGAGATGCCTATAAGCAAATAGCTTAGGGTGTCTACTTTCCAAAATGGGGTCATTTGGGGGGTTTTGAAATGTCCTGGCATTTTATGCACAACATTTAGAAGCTTATGTCACACATCACCCACTCTTCTAACCACTTGAAGAAAAAGCCCTTTCTGACACTGTTTGTTTACATAAAAACATATTTCTTTTTGCAAGAAAGTTAAGTTGAACCCCCAAACATTATATATTTTTTTAAAGCAAAGGCCCTACAGATTAAAATGGTGGGTGTTGCAATTTTTTTTTCCACACAGTATTTGCGCAGCGTTTTTTCAAATGCATTTTTGGGGAAAAAATACACTTTTTTTTGTTTTAAAGCACTAAAACACACTATATTGCCCAAATTATTGATGAAATAAAAATGATGATCTTAGGCCGAGTACATGGATACCAATCACGACATACTTTAAAATTGTGCACAAACGCAGTGGCGACAAACTACATACATTTTTAAAAGCCTTTAAAAGCCTTTACAGGTTACCACATTAGATTTACAGAGGAGGTCTACTGCTAAAATGACTGCCCTCGATCTGCCCTTCACGGTGATACATCACCTGCATGGTGCAATTGCTGTTTACATATGACTCCAGACCGACGCTTGCGTTCGCATTTGCGCAAAAGCAGGGGGGGGACAGGGATGCTTTTTTTTTTTTTATATATATTTATTTAGCTTTTTTTTTTATTTGTAAACTGTTCCTTCCATTTTATTTATTTTTTACCATTTTTATTGTTATCTCAGGGAATGTAAATATCCCGTATGATAGCAATAGTTAGTGACAGTTACTCTTTTTTTTTTTAAATGGGGTCTATTAGACCCTAGATCTTTCCTCTGCCCTCAAAGCATCTGACCACACCAAGATCGGTGTGATAAAATGCTTTCCCGATTTCCCAATGGCGCTGTTTATATCTGGGGGAGGGACATTCCCTCCCACTGAATGTAAAAGCAGTCTAGAGGCTAATTAGCCACTAGGACTGCTTTTACATGAAAGCCGACCGCTGGCTGAAAAGAATGATACCAAGATGATGCCTAAACCCGCAGGCATCATTCTGGTATAACCATTCAAAGTCCAGCAACATACCAGTACGTTGATGGTTCTTGTTGGACATGTATTGTAATCTTTTTTTTTTTTTATGCAGCCTGTTGGCTGAACGAAAAAAAGATTGATCGGTGGGTATGCCCACCATTAGAATACCTCCCTTCATTCACCCACTTCTAATGATGGGCATGCATGCACCATTTATATATGCCGAAGCATGGGGGCATCCTCCCGCAAAAAAGTTATGCCGCGTACACACGGTCAGACTTTTCTATGCCGCGTACACACGGTCGGACTTTCCTATGCCGTGTACACATGGTCAGACTTTTCCACAGGAAAGCCTCCATAGGAATGTCAACCGTATGTACGCGGCATTAGGAGCAAAATCGCTCCTCCGCCCCTAATGCCCCCATGCTTCGGCATATATGCTCTTTTTTTAACTGTGGTGGTGAAATCACCTCCTACAGCATTGGAGCCCCAGCTTTATATATTGTGGGAGCAAACGCTGTTGCTGTCACGCTAAATAAATCCGCACTGCAACTGAATGGCGTACCTGCTAAGCAAATGATGGTTAACATTAAAACAAAGTAACATTACAGTATAACAGTAAGATCATACCATACCTGCAAAGCAAATACCAAAAAAAAAACATAGTAACAAATAAAACATTTAACGCAACCTGTGCCTAAAATATATATATATATATATGCCGAAGCATGGGGGCATCCTCCCGCAAAAAAGTAATGCCGCGTACACACGGTCGGACTTTTCAACAGGCAAGCCTCCGTCGGAATTTCGACCGTATGTACGCGGCATAAAAAGTTATGCCGCGTACACACGGTCAGACTTTTCCACGGGCAAGCCTCCGTAGGAATGTCGACCGTATATACGCGGCATTAGGAGCAAAATCGCTCCTCCGCCCCTAATGCCCCCATGCTTCGGCATATACTCTTTTTTTAACTGTGGTGGTGAAATCACCTCCTACAGCGCTGGAGTCACGGCTTTATATATCATGGGAGCAAACGCTGTTGCTGTCAAGATAAATAAGTCCGAGCAACAGCTGAATGGCGTACCTGAAAACAGTAAATTACATACCTGAAAAGCAAGCATGAAAAAAACATAACAACAATAAAACTTTGCAGAATAGAATACAGTAAAAAACAGCAGAGCAATAGAGAGAGAATAGAGAGGGAGAGAACAATAAAACGTGTTTTTATTTTTTACTTTTTTTTTTAACACTTTTTTTTCTAACTGTAAGGCCCCGTACTCACGACCAAACATGTCTGCTGAAACTGGTCCGCGGGCCAGTTTCAGCAGACATGTTTGGTCGTGTGTGGGCGCGAGCGGGCCGAATTCCAGCAAACATTTGCCCGCCGGGCCTTTTCCCAGCGGACAAATATTCCTGGACTTGTTTTAAAACAGTCCGCTGGAATCCTGCCCGCTCGGACATGTACGGTCATCAGTACAGACCTACCGTACATGTCCAGGCGCCCGCCGTCCCTCGCATGCGTCGAATGACTTCGACGCATGCGTGGAAGCATTTTAAAGGCAGGCCGCCCACGTCGCCGCGTCATTGTCGCGGCGACACCGCGTCATCGGCGCGGCGACACCGCGGACACGCCCCGCGTATTGTTTACGCGCGGACTTCTGTACGATGGTGTGTACAACCATCGTACAGAAGCCCTCTGGCAGACATGTACGGTGAAAACGGTCCGACGGACCGCTTTCACCGTACATGTTTGTCCGTGAGTACCCGGCCTAACTGTTCAACTTTTCGGTTCCAAGTTTGGGTCTCTCAAAATGCGATGGCATCTTGGGAGACCCTGTGTAAGTGTGCCTAGCCTGTGAAATGTTTTACCCTACGCTAATACTTCACTCATGTGTGGAAGCGTTCAAAACATTCACCAATACAAAGATCAGGATCGGCAGGACATTGGGGACACGCCTAAATCCGCGCTTGGTACAGACACAACATTTTCTTTGGGGGGCTCGTTGGGTAGGGGTACTCTCGAGGGCATATGAAAAATGCCTCTAATGCAGTCGGCTTACTGCATTTGGTAGGGGATGGTGAGGTGTAGAACCGCCTGGATACAGGAGTTCTGTGATGATATCCTCCTGGAATTGAAGGAAGGATCCATTCCGTCCTGAAGCTTTGTATAAGACAAAAGCATTCAGTAAAGTCAATTGGAATAAATATAGAGACACTTTTTTGTACCAGCGTCTCGCCTTACATGCAATATGATACGGCGTCATCAACTGGTCGTTGAGGTCCACCCCTCCCATATTTTGGTTATATTCGTGGACACAGAGGGGTTTCTCCACAACACCAGTCGCCGTACGAATTTGTACTGTCGTGTCTGCGTGAAGGGTGGTAAGAACGAAAACATTTTATTGTCCCGCCACTTCACAGTGAGCAAATTATTACACCTGCAGCAGGCTCTCGCCCCCAGCCTAAGACGAGAATCTACAAGCCTCTGGGGAAAGCCCCGGCGATTAGGTCGCACGGTGCCACATGCTCCAATCTGATGATTAAACAAGTGACTAAAAAGTGGCATGCTGCTGTAATAGTTGTCCACATACAAGTGGTACCCCTTTCCCGAATAAGGGTGACACCAAGTCCCACACGATCTTGCCAGCGCTCCCCATGCAATCTGGGCATCCTTCCGGCTCTACCTCACTATCTTTGCCCTCATAAACCCTAAAGCTCCATGTGTACCCTGTTGCCCTGTCACAAAGCTTATAGAGCTTGACCCCGTATCTGGCACGCTTGCTGGGAAGGAACTGTTTGAAAGACAAGCGGCCAGAAAATTTAATGAGGGACTCATCAACGCATACAACTTGCTGGGGATTAAACAAGGCTGCATAACGTTCGTTGAAATGGTTTATGAGGGGCCGAATTTTGTAGAGCCGGTCAAATCCAGGGTCTCCACGCGGACGACAAAGTGCATTGTCACTGAAATGCAGGAACCGCAGGATCGCCTCGTATCGATTCCTGCCCATGTGAGCAGAGAATATGGACATATTGTGAATTGGATGTATGGACCAATACATCCGCAACTTCGGAAATTTGTGTATGCCCATGTTGAGGGTAAGGGCCAGAAAGGTCTTAAATTCAGAAACCGTAATTGGTTTCCATTCTTTGGCAAGGAGAGACTGGGAATTAGCGGCGATGTAGGTACCAGCATATAAATTACTCTGGTCCACAATAGATCCATAGAGATCTTCCGTGAAATACAGCGAATAAAAATCAAGTGACGTAAAATCAACTGTATCCACCTATTTACCGGGTTGGCCAGTGAATGGGGGAAGTACGGGTGCTGCAGAAGTGGTGGGGACCCAATCAGGATAGGCAAATTCTACAGGAAGAGCACTATGGGCACGATGGGCCTGTCTCTGTCTTCTTCTTGGTGGCAGCGGGACACTACTTGTGCTTGCCACATCGCCAGCTTGAACTGCACTTATGGGACTCGCCACGTCACCAAGTGTTACTGCAGTGCTGGATGAACGACCAGGGTGTACTAGGCCGCTGGTGCTTGCCAGTTCACCAGAAGGAATAGCGGCGCTAGTACTTCTCTGCTCCATACAAGGGTCCTGCGGTTCTTGCTGCTTAACAACATCAGAATGGGGTCAGGTACGCCTGGCTCTAGCAGGGACCACAACTTCGTTGTCAGAGCTATCTAGCATGGAGCCGCTGTCGTAAACGGGTTTGTATTGTATGAAGGCCTCTTCACCAGTGTACATTCGCTTTGCCATTTTGGGCTCTAAATTTAGTCGTACACTGGTGATGATTCACAGGTAAAAAAAGCACCTGATCTGTAGAAAAGAAAACGTAGAAAACGCTTAAAAAAAAAACTGTTAGCGATCACAGGGATCAGGCCTGTCTCTGCGAACGCTGCAGTTATGTGTCTTGTGTTTTGTAAGTGACAGTGACGCAGACCCTGACTAACGCTAAAATTTAATTTATATCACCCGCCGGGCGATCAGGGGGTTAAACCTTTATTGGGTTATATACGGCGGGTGCCCTGATGCTATAAACAGCAAACTAACCAACCAGCGTCAACCGCAACACTTATACGGTGATCACTGGTGAAAGGGTTAACTAGGGGGCAATCAGGGGGTTAAAACCTTTATTAGGTAATATATGGGGGTACCTGACGCTTTCTAAAAACCTGGCGGCGAACCTAAAATAACAAAATAACTAACTGGCTAACCCGCGTCACCAGTGACACTTATACGGTGATCACTGGTGAAAGGGTTAACTCTAGGGGCAATCAGGGGTTAAAACCTTTTTTTATGGGGGTACCTAACGCTATAAAAACCTGACGGCGAACCTCAAAAAAAAAAATAGCTACCTAGCGGCAACAGTGACACTAATACAGCGATCAGAAAACCGATCGCTTAGTGACACTGGCAATAGGGGGTGAAAGGGTTAAACCTTTATTAGGGGGGGTAGGGGGCTACCCTGGACCTAAAGCTAACTGCCCTAACACTTTTTTCTGTCACAAATGACACTAAATGCAGTGATCAGAAAATAAATGATCACTGCAATCAGTGACACTGTGAAAGGGGGGTGATCGGGGGGGTTATGTGCCTATGTGTGCTGTGTCAGTGTGGTGCTTGGTGCAACTCACTGTACTGATGTCTTCTCTCCTCTGGATCTGGACTGAAAAGACCGCCAGAGGAGAGATGACATCACTTCCTCCCTGCCTGTGTTTACAGTTACACAGGCAGGGCGGGCACAGGTGGAAGCGGATTCGCTGGGAGCGATCGCGAGGGGGTGGATAGAAACCAATAGCCGCCCCCTCATCCCGGATCGCTCCCACGCGGTTAACGGCCGCCGTATGTACCGGAGGGGGTCCCGATCGGACCCCCGACCCTGGGAAAGGCGGGGACGTACATGTACGCCCATATGCCTGTATGTGCCATTCTGTGGACGTACATATACATGCGGCGGGCATTAACCGGTTAATGTTATGAAGGGCACCTTGCACAGACGATATATCTTTTTCTCTCTGCATTTAAGGAGTGCTTTCACCAAAACGTTTTAAATACTGTAATGCCGCACACACACGATCATTTTTTGGCATGAAAAAAAGGACGTTTTTCGGCATGTAGAAAAAAACGATGTTTTTCCAACTTCATCATTAAAACGACATTGCCCACACACCATCGTTTAAAAAAAATGCTCTAGTAAAGCGCGGTGACATACAACGCGTACAACGACACTATAAAAGGGAAGTTCCATGCGGATGATGTCACCCTTGGGGCTGCTTTAGCTGATTCCGTGTTAGTAAAAGACGATTCGCGCTTTTCTGTCTGTTACAGCGTGATGAATGTGCTTACTCCATTATGAATGGTAGTTTTACCAGAATGAGCACTCCCGTCTCATAACTTGCTTCTGAGCATGCGCAGGTTTTTAACGTGGTTTTAGCCCACACACAATTGTTGGGGTGGCAGACTGGCGCTGGTTGTCCTTTTGCAGTCTCAGTGTGTTTGGTTCGGATGATCATCCATGAGAGAGAGATCTCAGTACAGGAAAACAACAAGACACAGACGCGTTGTAGCTGAAATCATCTCTCTAACTTTTACTGATAAGACTATGAGAGTATATGCATTACAAAAAGGGGAGGGAACATAATACATTAATTTGGGTAGTGAACAAAGAAATATTATGTTAGCAATATGTGATTGGTTAATACAGAACAGCGTGTCCTGTAGACATAGTGAAATAACACCTGCAAAAGAAAGTTACAGAAGGGAGAGAATGTTCTCACCATGAGATAAGAAAGTATACAACATTGTTAGTTTCAACAGTTACCAAGAAATGTCCCACAGTACATAACATCTGTGAGAATAAGAAGCAGAAAGATGCATCTTTTTAGTAATAAGAAAGAAATGCTGCATGTATAATCTTTTCTCAGAGACAAAACCTTACAAGAAACTATTTGTACAAGGCCATTTAGAATTCTACTAAAATGAGTGAAATAATATTCACTCTAAAAATCTCTTAACTCTTCGCAACCATATGTATAGTTAAGGAAGGATCCTAACTATAGAACCTTAACCCCTTGCATTTCCCTCTTAAATCAAGAATTTGATTTCTCCTAAAGAAGTGGGATCAAGGGTACTGAGGGCTCTTTTCCACCCACCTTAGATAATAGGATTCTTCTCCCTTAATTGTCTGTATCTCTTAATATATTCAGCATAGCTTGATGGAGTGGGATCAAAAAGGAATATTTGATCAGGGAGTAAGGAGGGGTACATAGAAAAATTATCAATTCCTTTGCTGAGCATCTTCCTTAGACAAGGGAAAATGCAGCACACTACGATACTTATAACTGTAAGTATGATAACTATAATGATCCCTAGCTGGATAAGAGCTTGTTTCCAGCTGGTGTGGCTTTGAATTCATTTGGGACCACTCTTGGCACCCCTATTGCATCTATGTATACATGTGGGTGAAAGCTACCTATAGGGACTCCTCTTTTCCTTCCTGAAGGGGAGTCTGTATGAGACTCAGCCTGTCCTTTAGAAAGGATGTGTAGGGGCATAATAATTTTAGCCAATACACACTCTCCCTTCCAAGGAGTATCTAGCTTAGTTCGGATTTTCATATCACCACATATCCAGTAAATGTCTCCCAGTGATCGGGTCTGATTGGCTATGATTGTTTTTCTATATTCGAAGCAGAACCCTGAAGAAAAAGACTTAAGGTCTCTGCCCCTCGTTGTGTTACTCACGTAGCAAGTGTAATTCCCTGGACATATGGTGATTCCATACCCTGGATTGGAATTCTTTGATATGATGGGGTACTCTGTGTGTGTGAACAGGCTCAAAAAGTATTTTCCTGGTCCACTGGTATGTGTATGGGCACAGTTCCCAGGTGAGGCCTGGCCCTACCACACACATAGCAGTTAGACTTATTATGTTGCTTCCCACATATTCCCTGTATCACCCCCAACTCTTCTAGGTGATATATGTAGTTAGCTGCAATCCAGACAAGGGAAAATACTGAAAATGAAATCAGTCCTATCAGTAGCCACAGTTTGCCAGATCCGGTGATAACAGGATTGTCCTTTTTTACAGGGTCAGGGCTGTCTGCCCCCGTTAATACCCCCTTTTCTTCACTGTCCTGTTCGAGGTCAGGGCTGTCCGCCCCTGTTAGCACCTCCTTTCTTGGCTGTCCTGTTTGAGGTCAGGGCTGTCCGCCCCCGTTAGCACCTCCTTTCTTGACTCTGGTTCCTCTGACTCAAACGTACCAGTTTTACTCGAGCAGCATGGATCCAGGTAGGACTGTGTTCAGTTAGGATTGCAGCAAAATCCTGTTGTTTATTTCCCTTCTTCAGCTGTTTTATCACCACTACATCTCCTTCCTTGGAAGGGTGAGTGTTGCCCTGTGGAAGAAACGGAAACTTGCGAGTAACATTGTCTTTGACTTCTATTAAAGTTTCAATCAACTTTCTCATATATTCATCCCTAATTTTGTCAAGATTGTCTTGTGTCATGAATGTGTGTCTGGCCCAAGGTGTTGGGAAAAACCTACCCATCAGGATTTCAAAAGGAAAATATCCTAGGGTTGCATTTGGTCTCATTCTTATCTCAGCAAGGATAGCTGGGAGGTATCTTTTCCAGTTTCCAAACGTACCTCTCGTAGCATTCCTCAGCTTGTCTCTGATTTGGGAAGTAAATGCTGGGCCTTGGCCTGAATTTATTTGTAGTGGTATTCGGGAGAACATGTCTGTAATCATACAGACTGGTTGTTGTCCTTCTTTTCGCTGTGAAATGTAGGTGAAATCAATTTGAAGGTGTGTGAGCGGGGTTGTGGGGTGGAGCAATCCGATGTGGGTTATTGGGGTTACTCCTGATGCATGTAATGCACCTTTTGACATAACTTTCTACCAATTGCCTGGCATCTGTAACATAAAATGTCTATCTTCTTTTTGTTGTTTTAGAGTACGTTTTCAACCTTGGTGTCCTATCCCATGATGATGTGCAATGTATATTTGGGCACTACACTGTGGGATGCATGGTCTCCTCTCTTTGCAGATCAATCCGGTTTTAGGATTTTTCTGCAAAACAGGATAACACCAGTCCTTGGGACGCTGAGCGCTGGAGATCAGCGACCAGTGGGGCTTCTTCTGGGAGAATAGGGACCAGGGCGGGCATTTGCAACAAGGTCTCCCCTCTTTGGGCCGCTCGCTTTGCCTCCTGGTCAGCCAAGGCATTTCCTTTGCTGATCTCATCAGTACCCCCAGTGTGTGCTCTGCAGTGTATAATGGCAAGTTCACTGGGAAGGTTGACGGCTCTGATAAGTTTGTCAATGAACTGTGAGTGGGAAGTTCTTTCCCCATCAGCTCTTTCGTATCCCTCTAGGGACCACCGTTCCCCATGACCAAAGGTGTGAATAGTCACTGATTGGTCTGTGTAAATTTCACATGCTCTAATGAGAGCAATGAGTTCAGCTGCTTGAGCTGACTGGTAAGGGAGGGACTTGGCTTCTAGAACTTTAACTACTGCAAACCCTGCCAGGCAGGTGTTGTCACTGGGCTCGGTACATAAACCATGTACAAAGACAACATCTGCACCCGGGATGGGTGTGTTCATCATGTCCAGTCCGGGGGAGGCAACCATTTCAATTCCCTCCAGACAGTCATGACAATCGGGTCCTTTATCCCCAGATGACTTCATACCTAGAAGTGCATCTAGGATCATGGCCGGGCCCGAGTTACTGGCACTATACTCAATGTACAGCTGTGGATTACTGAGGAGAATAAGCTCATACTCACTTAATCTCTTAGCTGACATGTGTTGGGTGTGTGTGCCTTTAAGTAGGGTTACTACATCATGTGAGGTATATAGGGTTGTAGGATGTCCTAATGTGAACACAGATGCCATTTCTACCACCATAGCGCATGTTGCCAGAGCCCCTAAACAGGACGATAAATCCTGGACTTGTAGAGGCATGACCTTTGAAAAATAAGCTACAGGTCGTAGCTTGCCCCCGTGTTCTTGGGCCAGAACACCCGCCACGGTTGTACAATTGTCTCTAGCATACAAATGAAACATCAATGAAAAGTCAGGGAGGCTCAGTTCAGGACTCATTAGCATAGCATTCTTTAATGCCTCAAAGGCATGCAACATTTCATTAGACCATTCAACATTTACAGGAGCATTTTTCAGAGTGGCTTGTCTCAGAATATTATCATAAAAGGAGCAATCAGGAATCCACTGCCTACAACAGTTTATCATGCCAAGAAAAGACAGCATTTCTTTCTTGGTGTGTGGGGTGACCAGGCCCACTATGGCATGGATTCGAGAAGGACTGAGGCTCCTTTGACCCTTTGAGAAGACAGCGCCTAAGTATTCAACCTTTTCACTGCACCATTGCAACTTTTGCTTAGAGACTTTATGACCACATTTGCATAACCATAACATCAGTGATTCACTGTCTTGCTGACAGGCCTCCCTTGACTTACTACAGACCATCAAATCATTGATATACTGTAGTACTACCGAACCTTGGGGTGATTGCCATGGCCTGAGTGTGGACTGAAAAACAGTACTGTATACCACGGGGAAGTCCACAAATCCTTGAGGCACTTTTATCCAGTTTAACTGGCGTTCGCCATCAAGGGAAAAAGAAAATAAAAGGTCTGGTCTCCTTGTCAACAGGGACACTAAAAAAAACATTCTTTGAATCTATAACAGTAAAATGTGTGGCATCATGCGGTATGTTGGCAAGCACAGCATGGAGGTCAGGTTTCAGAGTGACCCTGTAAGGGGCACAGAAGATTAGGCCAGTGTCATATTCTCCTGTGGCCAAAACATCTTCAGACAGGGTCCGGAGGATCCAGATATGCCTGCATGTTGTACATGGTCATAATGTATGATTCAGTGAAAGCGTCAATGGGTAACACAGAGGATTCAACAATTAATCCTCCTGTCTCCTCTCTCGGGAACGGGTTACAACTGTCCATTATTGGGACATAAAACCGCTGAAACAATCAATGAACAGTTGTAATCGACCCAGAGTCTGCCCAATGTAATGTTTAATCGGTACAGAAAAATAACAATTAAGCTTATATAATACTTGGTCTTTGTAACAGCGTTTTGGGCGGTCTACTGCAGGAAAAACATGGTGTAGGTTATATGGTCTCTCGCTAATATGTCTAACAATGTGTAAGTTACTGTCAGATTCAGTTTGCTTAAGTACAATTCCACAAACACAATATTCCACAAATACAGTATTCACAAAACATAAGTTTCTATATCATGTAACGCTCACAGTGCTCGACTGCCAAAATTCAGGTTTTACCCCGAATAATGCGTCTTCCCAAAACGTGAGCTAGTCACAGAGTTTCAGCCAAGCTGACAACATGGATCGGGTCGAGTGAAATGTGACCACCTTTTCACTCTCAACAAAGGGAGAGAAGAACAACAACAACAAAAGAACAACAATTTCAGTGATCCTTGTCTGTACACTCACCAACCAGACATTTGTATCACACAAACAGATTATCTTATACTTTATGCGATAGAAAAGAAAGCACAGGTTTTAAACACAATGAGACTGCCAGTCATATCTCTTTCCCAGAAAGAGATCAAGTTTCCCTGAAACTTTTTTTGGTGCCTCCTCGAGACACAGTTGCAAAAGATTAAGTTTCCCTGAAACTTAACGTATTTCCCTGAAATACAATTTGCAAGAAAATAGGTTTCCCTGAAACACAAATGTTAGCCGGCTATGAAGGTGCCTCCTCGAGACACGGTTGCAAAAGATTAAGTTTCCCTGAAACTTAATGTATTTCCCTGAAATACAATTTGCAAGAAAATAGATTTCCCTGAAACCTATGGTGTTTCCCAGAAACACAAATACTAGCCGGCTAAGCCTTTGCGCCCTCTCCCCCAAATCAACACACACTATCCACTCCCGGAGTGGATCCCCATGTGTGTTGATTTATTTTAGCTCTAGATCAGAAGTCTGATCAGAGCTCCGGTGATCCTGGCAGACAAACAGCAAAAGAATGTGTATATCTTACCGGGAATTCCGGAGATGATCTTCCGATCTTGGTGGGACCTCCAAATCGTGGGGGTGGCAGACTGGCGCTGGTTGTCCTTTGGCAGTCTCAGTGTGTTTGGTTCGGATGATCATCCATGAGAGAGAGATCTCAGTACAGGAAAACAACAAGACACAGACGCGTTGTAGCTGAAATCATCTCTCTAACTTTTACTAATAAGACTATGAGAGTATATGCATTACAAAAGGGGAGGGAACATAATACATTAATTTGGGTAGTGAACAAAGAAATATTATGTTAGCAATATGTGATTGGTTAATACAGAACAGTGTGTCCTGTAGACATAGTGAAATAACACCTGCAAAAGAAAGTTACAGAAGGGAGAGAATGTTCTCACCATGAGATAAGAAAGTATACAACATTGTTCGTTTCAACAGTTACCAAGAAATTTCCCACAGTACATAACATCTGTGAGAATAAGAAGCAGAAAGATACATCTTTTTTTTTTTAACAATCAGGAGTGCTTTATTGAAGGAAAGCAGAATACATAGTATAACAGCAATACAGACAATTCGTCAGACAAGAAAAGTGCCATACAGAACAAGACATCACATATTTCACATTCTATGCACAGTCAACAATTTGAACAGGATCACAACCTTGACCAAAAGAGCGTAAAAGGTAAAAAGAAGAATGCGACCTAGGGAGCCATAATGGACGGTGCCAATCCCCGGGGGACGAGACACCACCCAGACGGTTAAAGTTCCGTCCATGGCAACCACACCTTATCATACTTCCAGGGACATCCCCGACTGATATATGTTAATTTGTACATTGGAAGTGCTGCATTTACCCGATTTTCCCAGGAAGACACAGAAGGGGGAGTTGAGGAGGTCCAGTTAATTAGTATTTCTTTTTTGGCGTAGAACAGGAGATATAGGATCAGTAATTTACTGTGGTGGGACCTTTGATCGTCGTCCATGACACCCAGCAAGGTCAGTGCGGGCGCCATGGGGACGGAAAGCTCCAAACGTGCATTCAGGTGGTCAAACACCCCCACCCAAAATGGCCCCAGAGCCGTAAACGTCCAAAACATATGCAGGTAGGAGCCCCGCTCCACCCGACACCACGGGCACAACGGGTCCCTGCCAGGGTAGATCCTAGACAGACGCACCGGAGTAAAATAGACCCTGTGCATGAATTTTGTTTGCACAAGCTTATCTCCGGCGGAGATTACCAACTTGGGAGCACGCTCCAGACATTCCTCCCAATCCTCCCTCTCCAACCCCGGGATATCCAACTTCCAAGACTCCCAGAGCCTGTCCAATTTAAGGGAGTCCACGGGAAGCAACACGCCATACAGGGCAGATAGAGGCTTCGAGAGGTCATCACAAGACAAGAGGTCCTCCACTGGGTCTAACCCAAGCTCCAGAGGACCGGGAAACTGGGCCCTAGCTGCGTGTCGAAGCTGAGCGTACCGGAAAAACATCCAGCCAGGTAGCTTATGGGTCTGAGTCAATTGCGAGAACGACAGCAGGGTACCCGAAGGCATGATGTCTTTCAAAATCTTAACGCCAATTCTCGCCCACACCTGCGGATCAGGTATGGACTGGAAATGAGGCAGGTTAAGATTCCCCCATAAGGGTTGGACTGGGGCCCAACGCTCCTCCCGGAAAAACCTACGCCTAGCCGCCACCCACACCCTAAGGGTCACCCTGGTTGGGTCAGGAAGACCCACATAGGCCCTTAGACCCCTAAACGCCAGGTTTTGCAGTGCCTGTAGAGAGCGTCTAGCCGCAAACCACCAGTACACTGTGACCAATATCGCAGCCCAGTAGTATATTTTAAAATTCGGAAGCGCCAGACCCCCTAGTTGCGTAGGAAGATGTAACGTAGATTTAGCCAATCTAGGGACGGCCCCATTCCAGATAAAGGAAAGAATGCACCTATCCACCTCCCGAAAGAAGGCTGCCGGAATACAAGCCGGGCTGTTCCGGAACATGTACGTAAATTTAGGTAAGAGAATCATCTTCAAGATGTTAATTCGACCAATTAAATTCAATGGAAGGCCGGACCAGGACTGGCAGCGTTCTCTGAGGAGCTGGAGCAAGGGGGACACGTTAAGCATGTAGTATTGTGAGGGGGACCTAGCTACCCTAGCCCCGAGATACTTGAATTCGGTAACCCACTGCAACGAGGTAGGGCTGGATAACGCAACAGTTTGTGAGTCTAGGGGGAAAAGCACGGATTTTGACCAATTAATACAGATACCAGACAAGGAGCCAAACTTATCAAATAGATCCAGTGCTGCAGACAAGGACGGGCCCGCATCGTTCAAGTACAGTAGGGTATCGTCGGCGTAGAGGGATATCCTCTCCTCCAGTCCACCAATCCGCATGCCCCAAACCTCCAGAGACTCCCGGACTAAGATCGCCAGGGGCTCCAGCGCCAGGGCAAACAGGCCAGGGGACAGAGGGCACCCTTGTCGCATACCCCTGTGGAGGTAGAAAGACTCCGAGACCCAATCATTCATACGCACCCTGGCCCTCGGCACCCGATACAACAGCCGAATCCACCGGAGAAAACCAGGTCCAAAACCAAAGTGTTGCAGCACCCCCCAAAGATACTCCCATTCCACCGAGTCAAATGCCTTCTCGGCATCGAGGGAGGCAATGACCCGGGTCCCCACATTCTCATGCTGGATCGCAAGGTTCAAAAAGAGTCTCCTAATATTAATATCCGTGCCCTTGCCCGGCATGAATCCAGTTTGATCTACATGCATCAACGTGGATATCACCGTGGACAAGCGGGTTGCCAAAACCTTTGCCAAGATCTTGGCCTCCACATTTAGCAAAGAGATGGGCCTGTATGACGCACAATTCTGGAGGTCTTTACCAGGCTTGGGTATAAAGACAATGATGGCTTCCTCCATAGACTCGGGAAACGCTCCGGCCTCCGCAAGTCCAGAGAAGAGAGTCTTAAGTCTAGGGGCAAGGATGTCTGCATGCTGCGAGTAGAACTCAGAGGGAAGGCCATCCGCACCCGGGGTCTTGACACTCTGCAGACCCCCAATCGCAGCCTGGACCTCCTCCAGAGAAATGTCCCCCTCCAGTTGTGCCCTATGCTCGTCAGACAGGGAGGGGAAGGGGATGGCATTCAGGTACTCCTGCAGGTCCGCCGCAGAACAACAAGCCCTGGAGGAATAAACTCCCCGAAAGAACTCAAGAAACCTAGCATTAATGTCCTCAGGGGAGGACAGCAGCTCCCCGTGGACATCCCGGACACCAGCAATGTGTGTAGAGGACCCTTGGGATCTCGCCAGCCATGCCAACAGTCTACCGTTTTTGTTGCCATGTTCAAATATTCTTTGCCTAGAGTACAGCATTGACTTTTTAGTCTGTTCCACATTATGTAGAGAGAGATCACGCAACGCCCCCTGCCAGGCCCGGTGTGTAACCTCATCAGGTGATAAAACAAATCTCCTCTCGCATTGACCAGCCTCCCCCTCCAGCGCCTCCAGAGATCTAGCGGCCTCCCTCTGTATCGCAGCAATGTGAGAGATATATTCCCCCCTAGTCCATGACTTAAAAGCATCCCACAGACCAGCAGCACTAGCGGAATCCCCATTTAGTATCCAATAGTTACAAAGAGCTTCAACCATGGGTTCCTGTAACCTCTCATCCAAGGCCCAAAACCTGGACAGACGCCACAGCCGCAGACTTGGGGGCCCACCAAGGGAGATGGAAAGGTGAAGGGGGGCATGATCTGAAACCCCACGAGGTAGGTGCTCAACCCTCCTCGTCCACCGCAATGCCCCAGCAGAGGCATACTCCAAATCTATACTGGACAGAGCACGGTGGGAGGAGGAGTGACAGGTGTATTCCCTGGCCGCGGGATGAAAGTGGCGCCACACATCCGTGAGAGCAAATGTGTCAGCCCAATGCAATAAGCTTGACGAGGGCCGGGCGGCAGCATGCAGCCTGTCCAGGTCCTGCGAAGGCACCATATTGAAGTTTCCAAACAGAAAGACCTCCTGCATATTAAAGCCCAACACTATCTGCATAATCTCGTATAATATTTGATCGGTTGCAGGAGGGGGGAGGTATAAACCCACCAAAACCAATTCTTTAGCATAGAGCATGGCATGTATGATTACGAATCTGCCGCCAGGGTCCGTTCGGATATTCAGCACTCGGAACGGGAGAGACCTGTGGACCAATAAGCTCACCCCCCTAGCATAGGTAGAGTAAGTGGTGTGGTAGTGAGCCCCCACCCACGCCCTCCGGAGACCCAGGATTCTATTACCCACCAGGTGTGTTTCCTGGAGAATACATATATGGGGGCTATATCTCTGCAAATACTTAAAAACCAGCGACCTCTTTATGGCTGAGTTTAGGCCCCTGACATTCCAGGAAATCACAGAGACGTCCGCCATAGTTCACACAAGGTAAAATTCGAGCATGGCACACAGGTCTCCTCCACCTCCCAACCCAGACCCAAAGAGCACATACACAAGGTAAACACATTCCTCCTTAGAGAGCTAAGTACATCCTGACATTTAACACAGTGAGAACAATATACATGTGAGGTAACATATTGCTAATTGCTGCAAGACAACTCCTGACATAACAACATAACACAAAATTCCCCCATCATCTGCAACGGCAGAAACTTTCCCTTCCCACCCCGCACCCCCAGCAAAACATGGCGATGCATCATATCCCCGAACCCCAACATAACTATCGTTTAAAGAGGGCGAGCTCTTAGAGCGAAAAGTATTTCCCAGCAGATCCACAGAGATGCTGGCAAGCAAACACATGAACAGTCTCCTGAATGTTCTCAGGGGCACAAACTTAGTTACTCATCCAACATAGAGCAGTAGAACAACCACTCCCATCCGAGCTATATATATATAAAATGTGAACGGTAAAGAAGAAAAAAAGAAAAACTAGGGCAATTGTCACTGTATGCATACACGAACCAGCCGGATCTCGGAGGTCCGAGTCTACGAAAAGTATAGTCCCATATCCAGAACTCCAGTGCAGAGGACATAGTTCCCCAGCCATCTGACCCAATCAGCATCCCCCAGGGGGTCCACGACCAGGGATGATAATGCGGTGGGAGATAGGGGATCCCGCGGGGAGATATAGGCTATACCGCCCAGGCACAGATAAGGGAGATGTATCAATAGAGTGTCCATTGCAAGGGCCATCCCCGTCCAGGCCTTCACGCCACCCACCACCCCCCGCACGGCCAGGGCACCCAAACCGAGGGGAGCATGTCATGGGGGGGGGGAACAAGGACAGCAGCATCCCCCACAGGTACCTCATACGGACACGATCCCTCAGCAGTGCAGGGGACAGGGAAAGCAACATCCGAACCTCCACACCGCAGTCCTCAGTACATCGGGCCAGGTCGAAGGTGAAACGGCCATCAGACAATCCAATAAAGACTACTTTAGTTCAGCAGAGCCAACAGCTACATACTTGAACAGTCCGGTGAAACAAACGCCCAGTCACAGTAGAGAAATAACCACCGACATCCCAGAATAGGGGAACCACCATCCATCAGCGTAGTGGTGGTAACGACTCCAACCAGGCAGCGGCATCACGTGGGACAGTGAAGAACTTGACTGTCTCTCCATCTTGTACCCTCAGTTTGGCGGGAAAAAGAATGCTGTATTTCATGTTCCGCGCTCGTAGCCCCACTTTAACTTGGTCAAAAGACCTACGGGCTTTCTGAGTCTCCATAGAATAGTCGGGGAAAAAGAGCAGGGTACCATTTTGAAATCTCAGGTCACCCGCCTTGCGGGCAGCTCGGAGGATCTTGTCCCGATCCCTGAAATTGAGCGCTCTGAAAATAAACGTGCGCGGGCGAGTTCCAGGCGGTCCAGGGGGGAGATTCGATGGGCACGTTCCACCGTAAAATATGGTGAAAACTGGGCAGCCGGCAACAAGCCCTTCAGCAAGTCCTCTACGAACACCGTAGGGTTCTTCCCCTCCACGCCCTCCGGGAGACCGACAATCCGAAGATTGTTCCTTCGGTTCCGATTCTCGGCGTCGTCCACCTTGTATCCCAGGGTCCGGACCCTCGTCTGGAGCGTGCGGATGGACACAGAATGCTCCTGCACAACGTCCTCTGTCTGGCCAGTCCGCCGCTCCACCTCCGACATCCACGAGCAGAGTTTGTCCAGGTCCTGGCGCACAAGGCCAACATCCAGCTGCACAACCTCTATCTTGCCAGTCAGAGTGGCCTGACAAGTAGCTATCGCCGCCATCACCTCCTGGAAGCCAAGCTGCATGCCGGCCGGCTGCTCCTCCATCTCCGTCTGCGACGCCATATTACATGCGCGTGTAGCGGGGGTCTCCACGTGTGGATTCACACTGGGCGAGACTGCGTCCACGATTGGCAGAAAGTAAAGCCTCTTTCCCTTGTGTCTGGTCTTAGCTGGCATCCGGAGACCAACTGGGTGGTTTCAGGGTCTGATAGTCAGGCAGGAGCAAGGATAAAAGTCAATCAGCCAGCAGAGCTCCGAATCCTGCGTCCTTCTAGATCGCCATCTTGGCCACGCCCAAAAGATACATCTTTTTAGTAATAAGAAAGAAATGCTGCATGTATAATCTTTTCTCAGAGACAAAACCTTACAAGAAACTATTTGTACAAGGCCATTTAGAATTCTACTAAAATTAGTGAAATAATATTCACTCTGAAAATCTCCTAACCCTTCGCAACCATATGTATAGTTAAGGAAGGATCCTAACTATAGAACCTTATCCCCTTACAACGATCATTTTTTACAACCCGAAAAACGACATAGTTTAAAATGTCGTCAAAAAATGCAGCATGTTCGAAAAAAAATGTTGTCGTTTTTCAGAACCCGAAAAATTATGTGAAGCCCACACATGATCATTTTAAATTACATTTTTTTAAAACAACGTTTTTTTCATGCTGAAAAATGATCGTGTGTATGCGGCATTAGTGTTTGTATAATGCATTCATACTACAGAAGTCACAAAATATTGATTTAGAATGTAATTATATGTAGCGCCCTCTAACATAGGTAGGTGTTAGAGGTGAGTTTCTTTGTGATAGCTCCCAGACATTTAAATTTAGGCAGGCCTATGCTTCATGCTAGGCCTGTTTGTTTTGATCTGGGGGGCAGGCCTCTTACATATGCTCAGGTCCAGCCCCCACTGGAGGGGAGTTGTGGCTGGGTGAAGTGAAGAATGGAGTGTTAGACTGCAGCAGGAGGCCCATCCAAATCTGCAGGGGTTAAGGCCTCAGCGGAGGACATCGGGAGCTGGGAGGGAGCCTCTCTCTTTACACGGTCATGGAGAAAGTGTCCTGGAACAGAGGTGCTAGAGAAGAAGTCGGTATGCATGTAAATTCTTCACCAAGGACTCAGGGCAGGAGAAGGTCGGTAAATAAGGCACAGTGGATATCTGGAGGAGGCATGCCAGGGGAGCTGGGTGGTTGAACTGGATGGACTTGTGTCTTTTTTCAACCTGACTAACTATGTAACTATGTAACTATGTAAACTAAATAAAATTTAATTATACTGCGCTATAATACAAAGTAACAGTGTAAACAATGTGAAAATCCAAAATGTAAGGCTGCCAGCACAACATGGAAAACTGTGAAAATAAATATGAAAAGAAAGTGCAGCGCCAGTGAAAACAAATATGCCCTGTTGGGCAATATCTTATGAAAATACAACAACAATATCAGTGTTGGTGAATAATAAGATGCACAGGGAGTGACAATTATATCCTCCAAGACCTAAAAGGTCAATGGGAATAAACTCTCCCCAAACAATACTTATGTGAAATTCTTTTTTTTTTTCAAATTTATTTGTTTTTTATTTTTGTATTCAAGGTCACAGAGAGATATTAACATCACAAAAGCAAGGGATTCATAATTCTATACATATTACCGTTCCAGACAACGAGAGACACACACAAAAAAAAAAAAGAAAGTAGCCATCAACTAGGCTTATCCAATCATCTCCCTTACTCTGTTATTGTATAATTAACAACACATCTTAAACCTTTTAATTAGAATCCCTAAAGTAACTGTATTGTTTCCATACACCTTAGGCCTCTCTATTCCCTTGTCTCTATATACCCTACCTATCCCTCCTTAAAAAGAAAGAAAGAAAAAAAAAAGAAAGAAAAACACAAAGGAAAAAAAGAAAAAAAAAAAAACCCAAGAAAAGAAAAAAAAAAAAAAAAAATTTCACAACCCCCTTCCTCCCCTCCTCCATATCCCCCCTCTCCCTATCTCCTGCACAAGAAATGGAGGGGCTCTCTCTTATTACTATTCATCGAAATCTTATACGCACTCCTCCCGTGGTTGACTCTTCACTCCTTATTCTACTCCTCCATCAGTCTCCTCCCCTCTTCGGAATACATAAACAGATTCCATCCTGTCCATGTTTCTACATACTGCTCTCTTTTATTTCGGGCGGAAAGAACTAGATCTTCTATGGCTCCTATCTCTCGGACTCTATTAAGCCATCTCGTAATGGAGGGTGGCCTAGTGTCTCTCCACTGTAAAGTTATTCCACTTTTAGCAGCATTTATCAAATGACATAGCACCGATTTTTTATACGCTCGCACCGGGATCTGTGAACTGTGGAGCAGGAAAAGGGCCGGATCATCCGGTAACTGAATTTCCGTGGATTTTTGAGATATTCTCTGAACTTCCAACCAATATTTCCTTACTTTTACACAGGACCAAAATATGTGCAACAGAGTTCCCTGTTCCAGTCCACATCTCCAGCAATATTCTGAGTTTTCTATGGAGAGTTTATGCATCTTTACTGGAGTGTAGTACCATTGGTTCAATAGTTTGTAGTTGGATTCCTGTATTCGCGTAGATACTGATGAATTTAGTGCTAGATAGATAATGTGTTTACGCTGAGTTAGTGAAAACTTCCTCCCCAGGTCTCTTTCCCATTTATTAATTCCCGGCAGCTCAAAATCCTCCTGAGGAGAGTTCAACATTCTATACATCTTAGAACCCACTCGTTGTATTGGTTCCTCATCGTCACAGTAGCTCTCAAATTTTGTTAGCTGTCGCCGGAAATTAGACGGTTGTCCTAGGGATCTCATAAAGTGATTTACTTGTAAAGCTTGCCAGAAGCTTAGCTCAAAATTTCCCCCTGGTTTCATTAAAACATCGATAGATGGCCAAGTTTCTGTTTGCAAAAAATGTGAGACCTGCACCATGCCCTTTCCTTTTAGTTTGTTGAATACTGCTCCCTCTGTTCCTGGTTTAAAATCTGGGTTCCCCATTATAGGGAACAAGGGAGATTGGCTCGTTGAAAACTTTGGATTTCTACAGACTTTAGCTGCAATTTGCAGCGTTGGGCCGATTATAGGGTGTTTCTTCAGTTTGCTTGGTAATACATTGTAGCACCAGGGGGCTCTGCATAATGGTATTGGACTAATCTGTTGCTCTATATCAACCCAACGTTTGTAATCTCTATGTCTGCACCAATCTACCAATCTTGTCAGGTGGGCCGCTTGATAATACTTAGCAATATCTGGGACTGCCATCCCCCCAAAGCACTTGGGTAGCCTCATCACCTCTTTTTTATCCTTGGTCGTTTCCCTGCCCATATAAATTTCATTAGGAGGGAACTCATTTGCTGGAGAAAGGCCGTTGGTATAGTAATTGGTATAGTCTGAAACAAATACATAATTTTTGGCAGTATACTCATCTTAACTATGTTATTTCGTCCAAACCATGAGTGTAATCCATGTTGCCATTTCTCAAGCAGAATTCTTATCGAATTAAAAAGTGGTGGGAAATTTATTTTAAAGACTTCCTTTATGTTTGCTGGAATCAGGGTACCCAAGTATTTAAGCGCAGTTTTCCACTTAAATCCAAAATTTTGCTGTATTATATTACACTTCTAAGTTGACATTGCCACACTCATCGCTTCGGATTTAGCTTGATTTATTTTTAGGTTTGACAGTTCGCCATATTTTACAAGCTCTTTCACAAGATTGGGAAGTGAGACATGTGGGTTTGATATAGAGAATAACAGGTCGTCCGCATAGGCTGATACTTTGTACATCCCCTCTCCTATCTGTATTCCCTGTATATCCGGGTTTTGTCGTACTCTGTTTAATAAAGGCTCCAAAGATAATGCAAATAATAAGGGAGACAAGGGGCATCCCTGCCGTGTACCATTTGTGATTTGAAAGGTTTTGGAAAATATTCCATTAACTCTTACTGCGGCACGTGGGGCTGTATAAACGCTTCCTATCCATCCAATCATCTTCTTCCCCAGCCCCACGTGACGCAGCACTGAGAAAAGGAACGCCCAACTTACTCTATCAAATGCCTTCTCAGCATCGGTATTTAGGAACACGCAGGGAGTGTTCCCTTCATTGGAACAATGTACTAAATTAAGGACCTTTATTGTACCATCCCTTGCCTCCCTTGTAGGAACAAATCCTACCTGATCCTTGTCTACTAACTCAGGTAGCCAAGTCTGAAGCCGCATTGCTAGTATCTTCGTAAAAAGTTTTAAGTCAGTGTTTAATAATGAAATCGGCCTATAACTACTGCACTCCGCCGGGTCCTTCCCTTCTTTGGGAATAACTGTAATGTGTGCTAACAGTGCGTCCGGCGGAAATGCAGCCGTCTGGCCCACTGCATTAAAAACCTTTGTCATCTGGCTGCTTAATAATGTAGCAAATTCTTTATAATATCTAATTGTATAGCCGTCCGGCCCCGGTGCTTTCCCATCTTTCATGGTTTTTAATATTGCGTTTATTTCCTCTGTCGAGATGGAGGTTTCTAAGCTAGCTCGGGCAGGAGATGAAAGCCTCGATGAGTCTACTGAAGAGAGATATTCTTCCATTTTCAACGGGGCCACTGGTGTTTGTGCTAAATTATACAGAGTAGAATAGTATCTACTAAACTCTTCCACTATATCTTTTGGTTTTCGTTTTAATTGTCCCTCCTTCCCCTTAATTTGCGGGACGTACGTTGAAATGTTTTTTTCCTTCAGTTTCCCGGCCAACAGTTTACTACATTTATCGCCCAATTCATAGTTTATTTTTCTTCCCCTTTGTATTATTGCTTTGGCCTTATACCGTAAGATCTCTGTAATCTGCCTTCTCAACTGACCTAACTCTCTTCCTATTTGGGGGGCTTGTGTCTTTTTGTGTTGGAGTTCCAATTCCTGAATTTCCAATAATAATTTTTTAACCTGTTGTTCTCGTCTCTTTTTCAAATTCGATCCATGTTTAATCAGGACCCCCCTGATCACAGTCTTATGCGCCTCCCAAACCATTCCCGGATCACTCTCAGGTATATCATTCGTTTGAAAATACGCTGTGATCTCCCGGGCCACATCTTCCCTAACTTCAGAATTCTGTAGCAAGCTTTCGTTTAGGCGCCACCTTCTCTCTAGAGCGAAGGCTGCACTAGACAGGGAGATACGCAAACTAACCGGGGCATGATCTGACCACGTTATACTGCCAATGGACACTTCTATCACAGAGGAGATCAAATAGTGAGGAATCATAAACAGGTCTATACGTGAGTATACTTGATGTGGGTTGGAGAAGAAGGTATAGTCCCTTTCTTCTCCATGCAACGTCCTCCATGCATCTACCAACTGAACCTCGTATAGTTTTCGCAGTACACCCCTTCTGATCCCCTCTGTGGTAGACGAAGTTCCCCTGGAGGTATCCATTTTCGGGTTCAGGGAGATATTAAAATCTCCCCCCAAGATTAATTTACCTTCCGAGAATTCCATCAACTCCCTGAGAACTTTCCTCATAAATACGTCCTGATGTACATTTGGCACGTACACCGTGGCCAGAGTCACTTTAATTCCTCCGATGCTCCCTTTAATAAAAAGGTATCTGCCTTTGGGATCTTGGTATTTATTTTCTAGTGACCAGGGAATTCTATTAGATATCAGAATTGATACCCCCTTGGATTTTGCTTCCTGGTTTCCTGCGTGATATACACAGGGAAAGAACCTATTCTGTAGGAGTGGGAGTCCTCCCGTCCTGAAGTGTGTCTCCTGTATATAAGCTATATCTGTCTCCGAGCGTCTCAGTTCATTTAATAACATCTTGCGTTTTTCTGGGACATTAAGTCCCTTGGCGTTCAGGGAGGTTATTTTTATTCCCTCCATCTCCTGTGCAGCGAGAGAGAGGAAAAAAAAAAAAAAAAAAGGGAAAACCCCTAAATCCCCCTACCTTATCCCACCCTCTACGTACTCGACTTCCTCCCTCCCACCCTCCTCTAAAACCCCCAAAGGGCACTCACCCACCTTTAACCCCCCTCCCCAATGGTTTGGCGGGCACTAACCTATTTTAGGGGCTGGTCCAATTAGGCACTAAAAAAAAAAAAAAGAAAAAAAAAAAAGAAAAAACAACAAGAAAAAAAAAAAAAAAAAAGCTCCAGCCTGCTCCCCTCCCTCCTACTCCCGACCATTTTTATTTCCCTTGCTGATTAATTACTTCTTAACCTTCCTATCTTTTCATTTCATCTTTCCACTTCCATCTATTATCATCAATCTCTGCACAATTTTAAATTTAACCTATTTCCATCCAAATAACCGAGGTCTCCATCAAGAAGCATACATACTTAATAATAAAAAAAAGAAAACAATACACAGATAAACATTGTTCCATTCTTAGCCCCCTTTCCCATCTCCCTCCCCCCCTCCCACCAAAAGCGGTATCATTTCAATGTCTCATCTTCCTCTCCCTTCCCTGCTCCTCCTCTGTATACTTCCCTCCTATATATCCAGATCCTCTAACCACCACCTCCTGTGACGAGGAAGAGAGAAAAAAAAATAAAAAAAAAAAAGGAAAAAAAATATATAGACGGCGCCTCCAAAAACGTCATATGACCGTGTGTGGGGGGAAACGTTGCCCCGTACCTTCTGAAAAACGCGAAAAAAACAGAAATATAAAATAAAATCGGGGCATGCCTCACATGCCTCACTTCCATGTGTCGACCCTCAAAAACGTCGCCCTCCACTCCCCAGAGACTAACCGTCTGCAGCAAAAAACGTCGTAAAAAAAAAAAAAAAACAAAAAAAAAAAACGTCTCCATACCCTCGTATGCCGCGTCTGCCCAGAAGCCCGCCTCAAAGCGAGCCCCAATGGAAATACGCGGCGAGCTCAACCCCGCCCCCCAAAAACACCATGAGAAAGACGATGGCGTGCAGGCAACCTCTTCTCCAAAAACCGAGAACCGATGTCCCAAAGAAACGTCGCCCTCTATCACATAAAAATTATCGTCTCTTCCCATCACACAAAGCAATAATGTCCCCTTGGCACAGTTCTATATTTAATCTATATTTAATCTATATTCATTTCACCTGGAAGATTCCACAAAAATGGAAGAGAGAAACGGGGGGGGGGGGGGGGCGGGGGGATTCATTTCTAACCCTCTCTTTATCTTAATTTCTGGAGAACTTCCAGCTGGGCCCTACTGTTCCCCTTACCAAACCCCCCCCCACCCCTCCCCTCCCTCCCCCCTCCCTCCACCTCCAATGTCCACCCATCCCCTCCCCTCCCCCCCCCCAGTCCCCCCGCCCGCCAGCCCCTCCATAATCTTCCAAGTGTACACAAATAAACAAATACAAATACAAATAAATAACTTCCACTTCTCAAATATAAAAGGGAGAGAGGGGAACAGGGACAGGGACAGGGGGGGAGGGGGCGCACAAAAGGCCCTCCCCCTCCCCCCCCCATATCCACTCAAATTGTGATCTATCAACAATCTTTCGTGTCTACAGTGCTATAATACTATGGTGAATATTTAGTGCCATTACTATCTACTGTGTCTTTTTAATTTCTTCTTCACTCCAAAAAAAAAAAAAAAAAAAATTACATAATCAAATCTAAGGTATACTACATTACTATACCCATATCATATAGTGTATACATTTCATTGTGAAAATATTATCCACATCTATGTGGTCCTCCTCAATAGATGGGGTTTTTATGTGAAATTCTAGGTGCAACAACCTAAACGTCCCAGACCAGCTGGGATAAATCACAAAAAATGCACATGTAAATTAAACGAATCACCGTGGTAATCATTAAGTGCAATTCATAAATTAAATAAAAAATTTCATAGAATACATAGTCCCATTTCCTGGATGGAGGTATTTGATATTCTCATAGATGTAAGATCCAAAAAGAACGTTAATCTTCTGATCTGTGGTATCTCATCCCCAAGACTAATCACTAGTAGGAGTAAATTGCCCTTACCGGATGTTGTAGACCCACATCTCACCATACGGCGGGGGGTCCTCAAAGCTTGTGTAGGCCGATTGCCTTACCAGGGTAACCTTCCGGACACTCCTGATGATATTTCCCACAGGGCTTTCCTACAGCGATCAGACCAGGAACCAGGAACATATGATGGTGATGATCTTGGTGGCGGTAAGAATTCTCAGGGGATCCAGCATACAAATATGAAAATAAAGGAGAAAAAACACCTCCTCATCGCGTAAAAAATGTATTAAAATTCAAAAAAAGAGACATGCTCACAGAGGGCCATATTCTCATAGAAGTTACGATGGAGTATCTCAGGATACTCCATCGTATCTCCCTTTTTTGGCCCGTGTATCTATGCGACTGATTCTTAGAATCATTTTCGCATAGATACACTTAAGATCCGCCATCTGTAAGTCACTTACACTGGCGGATCTTAAATGTAATGACGCCAGCCGCCGCTAGATGGCATTTACGTGAAGGACTCATTTGCGTATGCAAATGATCCTTGTACGCCGATTCCCGAACGAGTTCGCGTCGCGTAACCTTCGCTAACGTCGTTTGCGTAAGCGGAAACTTACTCCTGCTATATGAGGAGTAAGTTTCCGCAAGTCCCACGTAGGCCATGTTACGGATGGCGTCGGGTCCGCGTCGTGTTTTTTCGTCGGGTACGTCGTTTACGTAAGTCGTTCTTGAATACGACTTTACGTCAATGACGCACACGTCAGCGTCATTGACATTTTCCGCCGAGAACTGGAGCATGCGCACTGGGCTTTTTGAAGCCCGGCGCATGCGCAGTTCATTAGAATCGGGAGCGCGCTTAATTTGAATACAAGCCGCCCCCTTGGAGATCCGCCAGGCTACGCCGGGGCATTTACACTCCGCCGTCCCAACTTACGGAGCAAGTGTTTGGGGAATACAACACTTGCTCCTGTAAGTTGGGACAGCGGAGTGTAAGTGCCTTAAGCGCAGCCCGCAGATTTTTAGAGAGAATATGGGCCAGAATTTCAAATGAGTCTTAAATGATCTCACACCAAAATGTCCATAAGGCAGACAACACTGCAAAGCAATCACAGCAATCTGGGCACACCAACTTCAAAGGTAGAACAGACAGTGCGCAGTAAAGGTGGATATGATCAGAGACCCGACCAGTTTCGTATAAAAATACTTCCACAGGGGTGCATATCTGAATCACACCACCCTCTCTGCGCTTTAAATAATGCCTCTAATTGCCCCCATGAGACACCAGCACTCACCGTTCCTGGCGTGCCTTCCAATCCTAGTTACTTCCGGTATTCGTTGCGCTCCAGGCGCCCGGAAGTGACATATTCAGTGATTTCCTCTCATCTATCCCCTGTATTGTGCGTTCCAGGCGCCAGGAAATGATGCCTCCTCTGCGCCCGCCCATCTCCAGGAACTCTCCTCCATTGGCACCTCCTCCGATGAGTGGCAGGAGGCCAACCTAAACTGCACCGCCCCCCGTCTACACCGAGCCTCTCACAGGCAGAGCACGCCACCATCCAGCGCAAGCCCCGCCCATGACGCGGCCCGGCGGCAGGGGGTCAGACAGACGCTGTCGGCATGTGTAAACACAGCCCCAGCGTCATGCTTATAGGTAAGGAGGACTCATCGATCCATATAGGATCACAGGGCACTATGGAAATACCACAAGGGGAAAAATGGGAAATAATAATGGATGGCCTCACATAGGGAGTGTGTATATATATATATATATATATATATATATATATATATATATATATATAACAAATATAAAAATATAAAAATATATAAAAATATATATAAACCGTCTCATAGAAAGCCTCCTGGTGGTGAAAAGTGGTAGCTGAACACCACCACCTCACCTTAACCTTAGGCCCCATACACACGAGAGGATTTATCCGCGAATACGGTCCAGCGGACCGTTTCCGCGGATAAATCCTCTCGAGGATTTGTGCGGATTTCCATGCGATGGAGTGTACTCACCATTGCATTGAAATCCGCGCCGAAATCCTCTGGCGATGACGTGTCGCGCCGTCGTCGCGATTATGACGCGGCGACGTGCGCGACGCTGTCATATAAGGAATTCCACGCATGCGTCGAATCATTACGACGCATGCGGGGGATCCCTTCGGACGGATGGATCCGGTGAGTTTATACAGACCAGCGGATCCATCCGTTGGGATGGATTCCAGCGGATAGATTTGTTTAGCATGTTTAGCAAATATTTATCTGCTGGAATCCATCCCAGGGGATAAATATCCGTGGAAACAGATCCGCTGGAGTGTACACACCATAGGATCTATCCGCTGAAACCCATTCGCTGGGATTTTTCAGCGGATGGATTCTATCGTGTGTATGGGGCCTCAGTCATGGGCTCCTATGGACAGGATAATTCCTATGTGTAAAGAGCCATCTAGTGGTCAAAAAATGGTAGTTACCCACCATCTCTATCCCATAGCAATGGGCCATAAAGAAATCTGTGGGATTTAATTTTAGAAACGGTCTCATGGGAGTAATGAGGAAAAATCATGTATAACAAGATATATTGCTACAAAAAACAGTGAATATTAAATTATTAAATGATAATAATAATAAACATCCAATAGTATGCAATTAACGTCCCACTCCACATTGAGGCCATGGGACACGTAACTCTTGAGCTGATAAATCCAGAAAACTTCCAGTTTTGATACACCCCGAACACTGGGTTCACCTCTCCAGTGAGGAACGAAATGGTCAATGATCTGAAAGGTGGTACCCTCAATCTTTTTGTTGTGTTGTTCAAGGTAGTGCCTGGGTACCGTGTGTTTTGTGCACCCTTTTTTATTTTAGCTATGTGCTCACCTACCCTTATGGAGAAACTTCTTATGGTGCGACCCACATATTGTTTCCCACAGTGGCAGGTGATAAGATAAACTACGTGTTTAGTCGCACATGTAAAAAATTGTTTCATGGGAAACACAAGGCCAGTAACCGTTGATACAAAACTGACAGTTTTCCTTCTGTTGAAATTATGTAGGCACACCTTGCATTTTCTACAGGGGTAATAACCCTTAGACAGGGGAAAAAAGGAAGTTTTAACTGGAGGGTCTGGGATGTTAGGTGCAAGTTGATTTCTTAGGGGGACAGCCCCTCTATAAATTACACCTGCCTCTACAGGAAGAACTGCTCCCAAAAGAGGATCATTTTTCAAAACTGCCCAATGTTTTCGAATAATGTTTTTGATCTGTCTGTGTTGGGTTGAAAAAGTAGTGAAAAAGGAATGTTTAAATTTGTTATCTCGTGCTATTCTGGTTTTCTCTACAGTTAATGTGGACCTATCAATTGCAGAGATTTTCTCAATTTCCTCATCTATGGCCATATTGCAATATCCCTTATCAACAAACCTTTTTTTCAAAGTCTGTGCCTGGGCCTTGAAATCGTCTAAATTAGAGCAGTTCCATCTAATCCTGAGCATCTGGCTACGGGGCACCGAGCCAAGCCAGGAAGGATGATGACAGCTATCCTTTGGGATAAACCCATTGCGGTCCGTGCTCTTGAAGTGGGTTTTAGTTTTAAGTTGGTTATTTTCCACAAAGATTTCAAGATCGAGGAAATGTATACTCGAAAAACTAGCCTCATAAGAGAGACTAATCCCAACATGGTTGTCATTCAAGACTGACATAAAGTTGTCCAGAGATATGCGATCACCTCTCCATAGGAAGAGGATGTCGTCTATGTAACGGGCCCATAGAACGATCTCCGATCGTTCCAGGGCATAGACGACATCCTCCTCCCATTTAGCCATAAAAATATTGGCAAGGCTGGGGGCAAACTTGGCCCCCATCGCCACCCCTTTCTGTTGCAAATAAAAGTCACCTCCATACCAAAAATAGTTGTGAGAGGTTGCAAACCTCAAAAGATCTAAAATAAACAACTTTTGTACAATGGGGATGGTTTCCACTCTGTCCAAAAAACACTCAACAGCTTGGAAGCCTAAATGATGGGCAATGCTCGTATATAAAGATGCCACATCGGCTGTGACTAATAAAAGATCTTCCGTATAGGGTACATCTTGTATTTTAGCAATCGTGTGTCTAGTATCCTTCAGGTAGGAAGGAACACTTCTCACAATGGGCTGGAGATGGTAATCTATATATTTCCCAACCCGGGATGTTATAGAGTTGATTCCGCTTACAATAGGCCGCCCAGGTGGGCGGGTACTATTTTTGTGCACTTTAGGCAAATAGTACATGGCGGGAATGCGCGGAACCTTAGGCACAAGATAACTTTTCTCTTTGTTGTCCAATATTCCCCTTTTGGCCCCAGTGTCAATAAGTTTCTTCAAAGAAACCTTAAATTTGGAAGTGGGGTTTGAGGGTAATTTAACATAGGTAGAACTATCTCCCAGAATGTTATACATCTCTTCATTGTATGCGGTTTTATCAAGGACCACTATACCTCCCCCCTTATCCGCTGGGCGGATCACCAAATCCCTCCTTTCACATAAGGTTTTCAGACCAAGTTTTATATTGGGATCAGAATAGTTCCTTTTTACAGGGAGTTCTTCCAAATCCTTAATGACCAAATCTCTGAAAACCTTGATGTTAGGTGACATTAAACATGGGGGATTGAAGAGGGATGGGTTTGAAAGCCCTGTATGTACAATATGTGTAGAGACTTCCGGGAGATTAGGTCTACATGGATTAGAAATAAAATACCTCTGAATGTTCATTTTCCTCACAAATTTCTGCACATCTATAAAGGTATTAAATTTACTAAGGGTTTTTGGAGGGACAAATTTTAAACCCTTGTCTAAAACTACTTTTTCAGCATTGGTAAATTCGGCAGACCAGATGAGAGACTATGGGGTTTTGTGTCAATTCGATGTGGCCTGCGGGCACAGGATTTGCTAGCCGGGCTAGCTGGGATGAGTGGTCCACCAACTATCTAAAGCTGCTAAACAACTTGGCCATCAAGAAGGGGTACTGCTGCAAGCCCTGGCCTATTAAAATTCAGCAAGTTCAGACACCACCTTGGATTATTCAGAGTGATCCCTGGTGCAGTGTAAAGATGATGTGGCAGAGATGTTAACATTGTACAGTGAAGTTTGTACAGGAGGAGAAGATTTCTGGGACTAACAGTCTGCAGGGGTTTGTGCAGAGGAGGAGTAACGGTCTGCAGGAGTTTATGCAGAGGAGAGACTGTAAATGTTAGTTCATCATTTATTCAAAGGGTAATTGATTCAAAGATTCTTAAATAACGATGGCAAAGTGATCTGTTCTTTGAGCATCCCATACCCCTTCCCCTTCCCCCAACCAAGTTATATCCCCCAAATAAACAAAAACAAAAGCAAATGACTGTTCATTGACTCCTGGAGAGTGCTGTATGAAGGTCGGGCAGCAGGGTGAACATGGTGGATGTTAGTAACTAGTAGGGATGAGCCGAACACCCCCCTGTTCGCGCGAACATTTAGAACCCCATTGACATCTATGGGACTCGAACGTTCGAATTCAAAAGTGCTCATTTTAAAGCCTAATATGCAAGTTATTGTCATAAAACGTCTTTGAGAACCCGGGTCTTGCCCCAGGGAACATGTATCAATGGGAAAAAAAGTTTTAAAAATGGTTGATTTTTCGGGAGCAGTGATTTAAGTGATGTTTAAAGTGAAAAAAAAAATTAAAAATTCCTTTAACTACTTGCCGACCTGCCGCCGTCATTCTACGGCGGCAGGTTGGCTCTCCTGCGCGAGAGCCCGTAGCTCTACGTCGGCTCTCTCGCAGGCAACTAGGGGCACGCACGCACCGCCCCCGCTCGCCCCCAACTCCCGTGCGTGTGCCCGGCGGGCGCGATCGCTGCCGGGCACACGCGATCGCTCGTTACAGAGCGGGGACCGGGAGCTGTGTGTGTAAACACACAGCTCCCGGTCCTGTCAGGGGGGGAAATGCTAATCCTCTGTTCATACAATGTATGAACAGAAGATCAGTGATTTCCCCTAGTGAGGCTACCCCCCCACAGTAAGAACACACCCAGGGACATACTTAACCCCTTCCCCGCCCCCTAGTGTTAACCCATTCACTGCCAGTGGCATTTTTATAGTAATCCAATGCATTTTTATAGCACTGATCGCTATAAAAATGCCAATGGTCCCAAAAATGTGTCGAAAGTGTTCGAAGTGTCCGCCATAATGTCACAGTACCGAAAAAAATCGCTGATCGCCGCCATTACTAGTAAAAAATAAATATTAATAAAAATGCCATAAAAAATACCCCCTATCTTGTAAATGCTATAACTTTTGCGCAAACCAATCAATAAACGCTTATTGCGATTTTTTTTACGAAAAATATGTAGAAGAATACGTATCGGCCTAAACTGAGGAAAAAAATATTTTTTTTATATATTTTTAGGGGGAAATTTATTACAGCAAAAAGTAAAAAAAAATATTTTTTTTCAAAATTGTCGCTCTATTTTTGTTTATAGCGCAAAAACTAAAAACCGCAGAGGTGATCAAATACCATGGGGGTGAGTAGCCACCAGAGGGTGTTAGATGGCCAAATCAACACCCATCAGTTTAATAGACAGTATTAAAGTAATATCAACAGTGTGTAATATACTGTATATCAATTAAGACACATATAAACAAAAGGCTGAGAAATCAAATATACAAAACAAATAAATATAAATTATAATAAATTTATAAACTGTAACGAAAAAGTCCATAAATTATTGATGAAGATTTCATCGGATCACCCGTGAATTGTGCCAATTGTCATATAGTAGATAACGTGACCAAAAAGAAGCGGTGATACAATCCTCCACCAGTCAAATGATTGGATTCTTACCATAACTCCACGATCCCTTATTACAGGGGATCATGGACAGCATATAAAAAGGCAATCACTCCCAGTCATGAGATTCAGACGCATATGATCCAATTGGGTCTCATTCGCAAACGATGACAGCAATATCCACCATGTAAAAACAATAATAGAGGCTCCACATAGTGTATTAAATGGGTTAAAAGTTTTTTTTAAAAAAGTAATGCACTTACAGAAATGCAGTAAAAAGATCGCCTTGAATCTGATGTGCCGACCGGAACACAAATCCACAGGCACCCGTCCACTGGGGAACGTTTGGAGCTTGTTTGGGTGACAACAGCACGCCGATCCGCCCTACGTTCGTTTCGTAAAAAACGTACTTCTTCCAGGGGCTCTATCATTGTTTTTACATGGTGGATATTGCTGTTATCGTTTGCGAATGAGACCCAATTGGATCATATGCGTCTGAATCTCATGACTGGGAGTGATTGCCTTTTTATATGCTGTCCATGATCCCCTGTAATAAGGGATCATGGAGTTCTGGTAAGAATCCAATCATTTGACTGGTGGAGGATTGTATCACTGCTTATTTTTGGTCACGTTATCTACTATATGACAATTTGCACAATTCACGGGTGTTCCGATGAAATCTTCATCAATAATTTATGGACTTTTTCGTTACATTTTATAAATTTATTATAATTTATATTTATTTGTTTTGTATATTTGATTTCTCAGCCTTGTGTTTATATGTGTCTTAATTGATATATATTACACACTGTTGATATTACTTTAATACTGTCTATTAAACTGATGGGTGTTGATTTGGCCATCTAGCACCCTCTGGTGGCAACTCACCCCCATCACACATCTTTGATACAGACATATATAGCTTTATATATTACTGGTGTGAAAATCACTGTTTTAAAAGGTTCCTATATTTAGAGTTAGCGCGATTTATATATTTTTCTCTCATTTTTTCCTTGTACTTATTGTTTACTTGTTTATCGCAGCTCTCAGAGTGAATAGGCCATTATTGGGCCAGACGTTTCTTTTCCTTTTTTTTCACTTTTTTGGTTAATGGTATCTTAGCGCAGTTTCTTCCTCTTTTTTCCATATATGGCTTTAATGTAATGTCTGGTCCCTGCAATATGGATGAAAATCAGTGAGAAAAATAGCACAGACACAGACAGTACACACACCACGTAGCTTTAGATGCACACTGCAGAGGACACGGGCAGTACAAACACCACATAGCTTTAGGTGCACACTGCAGAGGACACGGGCAGTACACACCACGTAGCTTTAGGTGCACACTGCAGAGGACATGGGCAGTACACACACCACGTAGCTTTAGGTGCACACTGCAGAGGACACAGGCAGTACACACCAAGTAGCTTTAGATGCACACTGCAGATCATACGGGCAGTACACACCACGTAGCTTTAGGTGCACACTGCAGAGGACACGGGCAGTACACACACCACGTAGCTTTAGGTGCACACTGCAGAGGACACGGGCAGTACACACCACGTAGCTTTAGGTGCACACTGCAGAGGACACAGACAGTACACACCACGTAGCTTTAGGTGCACACTGCAGAGGACACAGGCAGTACACACCACGTAGCTTTAGGTGCACACTGCAGAGGACACAGGCAGTACACACCACGTAGCTTAAGGGCACACTGCAGAGGACACAGGCAGTACACACCACGTAGATTTAGGTGCACACTGCAGAGGACACAGGCAGTACACCATGTGAGAATACTGCAGCTAGCACAATCACCTGCCTACCTGTCAGTAAATTAGGAACTATACAGTGTATAAATATATATACAATACCTGGGATGTATATATATATCCTCTACACACTGTAACTTTAACTGACTAGCCCGCCTGCCTGCTTGCTCTATCTACCTACTAAAAATGACACTCTGGCTTTGGCCAATTATGGCTCTCTGTTTTTTGCAAGCTGTGATTGGCCAAGCATGCGGGTCATAGTGCATGCTTGGCCAATCAACAGCCAGCAATGCACTGTGATGCCGCAGTGAAATATGGGCCGTGAAATGCCACTCGAATTTGGCGCGAACGGCCCAAAACGTTCGTAATTCGACGAACGATCGAACATACGATGTTCGAGTCGAGCAACTAGTAGCAACCATCCGCTACATATATGTAAAACAGGGATATTCCTGCGCTATTATGGGTAAATAGAGTTGCTCAAGGGTGCCGCAAACACCGTAAGGGTCAAACACTACCCACGAAAGAATCACAAAAAATCACAAATAGTGGTGTTTCGCTCCCTCATGAAATAACATATAAACCTAGATATACGAATGCAGAGAGAATAAATTATATAAAATTATATAAATAAATATAAAAAGTGCTGCTGTGCTGCAAACAAGTGACTACAGGTGCAATGATATAAAGTGCAATGATAATAAATATTCAAAAATGTATAATATAATAAAAAAACAATGCGTGTAGAATTAGAAACAAATGAAAAAAAAAGTAAATTGTGAGTGTAGCAAAAGGTGCTAAAGTGCTGGCGAATCTCAGAAGGGGAAAATTAATTCCTCTGGATCGTTTTTATGCAATGCACTTTACATCATATGAAATGTGAGTATCTTTTTTATCTAAATAAATTGTGAATTTTAAAACATCAAACGTACTACACCAAGAGGCTCTGTATTCTCATTTCTCCATCCATACTCGAGTGGCCCCCCCATCCCGCATCCACACATTACTGGAAATGCTGGAGAAGGAAGGAATCCCCTCCTCCACTTCGAATGACCTAGCATTCCACCATATCTTTTCAATGCTGCTTACCTTACAGCAGTAAGGTAAGAAGGTTGTACACCCACGGGTGTTACTTACACCGAAGAGCCACCTCTCACAGAAGTCACAGTGCCACCTGTTATTGTTACAGAGCACCAGTAACACTACACTCTGCACCCTGGATCCAGAGGAATTGATTTTCCCCTTCTGAGATTCGCCAGCACTTTAGCACCTTTTGCTACACTCACAATGAACTTTATTTCCATTTGTTTCTAATTCTACACGCATTGTTTTTTATTCTAATTATTATACATTTTTGAATATTTATTATCATTGCGCTTTATATCATTGCACCTGTAGTCACTTGTTTGCAGCACAGCAGCACTTTATATATTTATTTATATACATTTATATAATTTATTCTCTCTGCATTCATATATCTAGTGTGATGGTAGGACTGTGCTATGTGAAAGATTGCTGGTTTACGCCAGATTTTGGAGAGAAAGACACACTAATTGTACAGCTGTGTCTTGGGCTTTTTAGTTCTGACCTGACATGGCTCAGGGCCCCACCCAACAGACAGGAAGTCTGTTCCTGGGAATCAGGTGGATTCCCAATACCTCTGAGAGGAGTCAGAGATGCTGCATGGGTGCAGCTAGAGCATGCATGTCTGCAGGAGGCAGATGTCATTTGATGATTGAGCAGCAAGATGCTTATCAGGAGAAAGCTAGGTTTGAGCTTATCCCTAGGAAACTGTTTGTTTTGAGGAACAGAACATGGGCCTAGGCTAAAGGCCTGAAACAGCCGGACCCATCTTGCCTCCTATGTTTTTCTGTATGGTAAATCATTGACCTAGTTGCTCCTCGAGTCACCTCACATCTAGCGCGCACACTCACCGTACCCCTAGGGTGTCAACCCAATGAGGGTAGTTATGGTTGTCTCTGCCCAGCAAATGTCAACATTCATTTCCCTATATGCGCACCTACGATCAGTTATGCCCTTTGCACTAAGTCACTCCCACTTTGAGTGCACCTACCGATCCCCAGGTGGAACCATTTGGGGTAGGCTATTAACGTCCCTTCCCTGATTTGGTAATATGTACACGATGTACGCTATAACATGGGTAATGGTACCTATGGGATATCACCTAACCCATCCTTGCCCACTTAATTAGGATATGACGCTGGATGTCTACTATATTTCTGGACAAATGGACACATAGTTCGCCCACACCGCGCACTAGTATATCTGGTTTATTATTAATTTTCCATATCGCATGCTGCCTCCCCTTGGTTTATTTGTTGCAGCTGTGACCGCACCGCTCGGGATTATTCACTGCCTGCACGGGTCGTACACGAACATATGGTCTACACACTTCCCTTTTAGTAAACCAGTACGTTGTTGCATTAGAACTCACTGTTTAAATTGTTTAATCATGCCTGTCAAAGCAAGCGTTCACCATGGAAACCAGAGATGCCCAGGGACATTTACCAAACTGACCCGATTGGATGGGAAAATCCCCACTAAAATCCTGATTGGCTATCGCCGCTAAGCGGGAGGGTTGTTTCCATGATGACGCCGGCTATTTAAATCATCAGTAGCGGTATGCGTGTACCCGCTTCAGAAGACGTAATAGAACGAAACGTGCGTAAAGCGGATGCCCGCACGCACTTCCGGGTCAACCAGCTGATCACACGGTGGAACGCACGCCGTTCCTAGGCTGGCGCTGACTTCCGACACCGGCTCGAGTGCTGTGCAGGGAGGCTTGCTATCACTGGATAGCTGCCCACTTGTATTCATTTTGTTTTTAATATTTTATTGGAACTTGGTCCCAGTTCTTTCTTTTATATTTTATTTTTATTTTAATTTTTTATCCACCCCCATTATTTTTGTATAACCTGCCTTGAGTGCAAGCCAGCATTGCGGCTGCACTACTAAAAAAATTAACCCCTGCTATTTGAATATACTACTCTATGAGAGTTTTTTTCCTTGGAGGAATTCGGACACCCAGGAAGACTGGTACTATCTGAACCAGAGGACCCACCCGGAGAACACGGACAGGCGAGGATCTGAGCCGTTTGGATACCATCTATTTACATGCACTTTACCCCTACAGGGGTGAGTGCCTCTGGTGAGTGGGGACCCAGGAGGGGGAGCACCGGACCCACTGCGTAAAGCTGCACAACTGTATATTGTGACTACTCACCCTGCTTGGAAAACACATGGTCACGAATAATTTTTGATTTATTCTGCATGGACTACTGCTCCTATTTTTACTCACTGGACTAATTATCTAGCATTTGCTTATTTTCTATTTTTTGGATATATTTACACATTGCCGGTCCTGACCTATAGCATCATTGCTGATAGGTGGATACTGTTATTTATTGATTCATTTACTCAACGTTTGGTCACTTTCTATTTTATTTTAAATTGCACTTGCTCATGTAATGCATATGTAATGCGTTTGTAACTATACAGAACCATTTGTGACTGTTAGTCACATTCATCTCACCTCATCACTGGTATACATTTATTTTACTGCTTCATACATGAGCAGCACATTGAAGCGTAAATATGCAGCCTAAGATGCCCAGAGGCGATTCAGTTCGCATGTGCCGCGCTATATAAGTTTTTCATTCATTCATTCATTAAGATACAACGTGTAAGAGACTTACGCCGGTCGGATCTTAGGGAAATCTCTGCGTAACTGATTCTACGAATCAGTCACATAGATACGACCCCGCACACTCAGAGTTACGACGGCGTATCTCCAGATACGCCGTCGTAACTCTGAGTGTGCAGGGTCGTATCTATGTAACTGCTATCTGAGTCCGGGCCTGTGTGTTTTGCAGCAATGCTGTGATGAGCAGCCAATGTAAACTGAAAGTCAAAGTTTTCTGCGGTGAACTGCTGTTAGCTGTGTGTGGCAGCCAAGCGAACTGCATTGCACAGGAGTTCAATTGATGGACTGTGTTGCATACAGGTGGTGTACCTGTGGAAGTGAGCTCAGCGTGGCCTGTGAAGATGTATCCATTTAGGAAGGCCCAGTGAATGGATGGTTCAAGTGGAATCGCAAAGAGTGAAGTCTGCATGTGAAAGTGTGCTGTTTGGAAGTCTTGGAGACAGTACACCAAAATGTTCCTGTGTTTAAAAAGGAACTGTGTTAAAAAACATTGCCCTGTTTGCAGCGATGGGGAGGTCAAAACGCAAAAAAGGAAGCAATGATTGCAGAAATGAGAGACAGAACCTTGTGGCTGGAGGGGTTGTTACCGACAGAACAAGCCCCAGACTGGTGCAAGATGTACTTGGCTGCACTGAACCAAGTCAAAGGGAAAGTGCATGCTGTTGTCCCTGGCAACGCTGGTGTAGGCCGGCCAGCTATCAATGTGAAAAGTGTTGAGAGCCAGGTGCGCTATTTGCAGTGCAGTGAGTGGGGGCATGAAGTTTCCAAATGCCCTTTGTCCCAGGTTTCAGCAAAGCAAAGGTATGAGAAGCCTGCTCTGAGTGTAAAGAGTGAGCAGATGGGTGCAGTTGCCCATAGCGACGCCTATGATGTCAGGTCAGTGGACCGCAAGACAAGAATATTGCCTACAGAGGGTCATGGCAAGTTTAAAGCAACGCCGCTTCATGGAGAGAGAGGTCTATGTGTGTGGGAGAGCCAGCAACGTGCAGCTGGGAGAGCACCGTTTCCGTTAGCAACAGGAGAAAATGTGTCAATGGGAAGGAGGAGCTACAGGGAAGAGGTATATCACCATCCCCATGAAGATGCCAGTGAAATTCTGCGTGTTGGGAGAGTGCCATCTCCCTTAGCAACAGGAGAAAGTCGCCAAACACCATGCCTGGAATGTGGTCAGCTGGGGCACGGCATATTTTCTTGCCCTAGATTCTGGGGTGCAGCTGGAGGTAATGTTGCTGAGCAGAACTCTTTATCGGTGGGCCAAGATTCCGTTTCAGATATGTTTGCAGTCACCCCTGGCAACAAGGAGTTTTCGGTTGTGTCTGCAGGGGGTGCTAAACAGTGGGAGATGCCTGCTGTGATTTCATCCTGTGGCCACCAGGGGGAGTTAGCCAGTAAATATACAACTGAGAGACAGCGCACTCAAATGAAGACAGAGTTACCTGCTACAGGATATGGTAAGACTGTTGCAGTTTGTGATCCAAGTGAAGTAGCAGTATGTCCGGTGAGGAGATCTGCAGAAGGTAAAAAAATGGACTTGCTGCAGTGTGCTACCCAGATCAGTGGGGAGACACAGGTTAAAACCCTGCTTGCAGCAAGGTCAAAGACTAAAAAAGGACATATGAACTCTGTGTTCACCTAAAGTAATCCAGCAGAGTGCTGGGAGAGATGTGCTAGGGGTGACCAAAACAGTTGGTGTGCCATGTTCCCTAGTGATAGAGACAGGTGCTGCAGAGTTGCCAAGGGAAACCGCCAAGGAGCCTGTAATGGTGAGGCAAGTGGTTTCCCAGGACAACTGTGAAGCTGCCCTAGTGAGCAAAATAATTCCTTTGGAGGGGAAGGGTGATGTGCTGAGTGGCATGCAGGGTGCCATGCATTCTGACAAAAGACAATCTGATAGAGATTATAAAACTGCTATGTTTATGAATGCTGATGATGAGGATAATGCTGATGATACATGTACTTATGGTGATGTGATGCTTAATGAGGTGATCGCTAAGCAGGATATGCGATTCCCCTTAGCAACCGTATATAAGGCTGCAGAGGTGTCCTTAGAAGCCTCCAGGGAGCTCTGTGTGTTGAAGCCAGAGGTTGCCTGGGACAACTGTGGTGCCGCTCTGATGTATAAGAGGGTACTTGACCTTGGTGATGAGAAAAATGGTAAAACTCAAATGTCTGAAATTACTTGTAGTGATAATGGGGTACTGTGGTCTGTCACTGCTGGCAGAAAAAGTCCTTATGAGTTTAATGAAGCGCCACCTGAGCAAAGTGGTGAAGTTATGTTATTAAAGCCTGCTGTGTTTAAAAATGTGTTTGCAGTGGGTAACAGTGGAGTAGTCACAAGTTCTGCTATGCAAAATGAAGAGACTGCAGGGCCGGTAGACACAGGTGGGTTGGCTTTTGCAGAAGTTTGTCCACAGCAAAAGAGATGAGGAATGTTGAGCTTCAGGATGATGGGGTAATGGATAGCGATTTGGAATCACTCAGTGTTGCCGAAAGTGAGAGGATGAGTGTGACACATGCGATTTGCAGTGCTCAGGGGAAGCCGCAAGTTTTGTCAGTTGCCTCTGAGGTAGAGGTTTTTGTAAGTGTCTCAGTCTCTCACGCCTTAGCAAATGAGCCCCTCCACATCGTTGGTAAAGGAAAAGTTCTTGGAGTTCTGTGTTTAGATGCGGCATGTCTAGAAATAACTGAGATGTTGTTGGAATTGGTGAAAATCTTTCCAATGTACACCTGCATGTATCCACAGCAGAGGGGCGACATGGTACTATGCAGTACCAATCGGTGGACACAGGTGGTACAGGCGTTGTTAAGCAATGTTGATGAAAATTGGTTGCTGTACTGTTGGTAAAATTTGGGGAAAGTTGTCTCACAGTTCTCTTCGAGAGTGCTTCCAGCGGCGGTTGTGTGCAGAAGGCGCTCAGGGGAATTATTAGAGGAATCAGAAATAATAGACATAGTGGAAGTCTCTCCGTACGTTGATGTGATGGGGTGTATTCCTGCTGGTGCGGTCCAGATGGTCTCCAGTCATCTCTATGACCGTCGGAGGACCCGGGCGCGATGTGATGACGTCACGCCCGGGTCCCCGTAAGTAAACAAAGCCGATATTGAGGCTTCTAAGCAACAGCAAGCATGAGATCGGTGAATTTTTTTCACCGATTTCATGCTTTCCAGCCTGCAAGATAAAACGTTTCAATGACCGTCGTTTTATTCCCTAGGGTGTCTGCTAAAAAAACATATATAATGTTTGGGGGTTCTGCGTAATTTTCTAGCAAAAAAATTATGATTTGTACATGTAGGAGAGAAGTGCCAGAATAGGCCTGGTAGGGATGTGTGTATAACAGCCCGGTATGGAAGCGGTTAAAGAGATTAGTGTGGGAAAATGTGCGTTGGTAGGACAATTGCTATTGGAGTGTTGGACAACAGGGGGCGATGTGAAACTGCGGGACTGTCCCATAGGGAGTAACTGCTTTCCTGTAGGTGGTCCCTCCATAGACACTGTCCTAGCAAACAAGGGGACAAGAGGTCCCAATGACAATGTTGAGTTGAATAACCCCTTGTGGAACATTGCTATTGAGGTTAAACAGAAGGATGTGGTGTTGATCTCAGATGGTTTGGTTGCCAAAGGTAACCACAGAGGTGTTAGTGAACCTGAGAAACAAATGTTGTTGATTAATGTTGCGTCAGGTAGTGAGAGCGGTCAGTCCCTGACAGATTTCATGGAAGTCAATCCCTAACGGTCCCAGGAGAATAGGTCTGTGGGAGAAAAAAGAAGGATCCTGAGGGTAGAAGGGATAGAGAGATTAGTAGGAGCCCACGGATCAGGAAGAAGTTCTGGTGGAAGCACACCCGGAAGAAGATGTGGGTGGAGAAAATGTTGGGCAGATAAGGACTCCTGCTGCTGATAGTTGGCACAGAGGCGCCACAGTGAAGGTGGAAACATACCCGGAAAAAATGGGCCTACGCAGCCAATGGCTGGCCCAAAGGTGTCCCATTTGTGATGATGGGTCTATGTGTTCCTTCCTCCGGTTCGAAACAGGGGGGGGGAGGATATGTGATGTGGGACAGATTTTGGAGAGAAAGACACACTAATTGCACAGGTGTATCTTGGGCTTTTTAGTTCTGACCTGACATGGCTCAGGGCCCCACCCAACAGACAGGAAGTCTGTTCCTGGGAATCAGGTGGATTCTCAATCCCTCTGAGGAGGAGTCAGACGCTGCATGGGTGCAGCTAGAGCATGCATGTCTGCAGGAGGCAGATGTCGTTTGATGATTGAGCAGCAAGATGCTTATCAGGAGAAAGCTAGGTTTGAGCTTATCCCTAGGAAACTGTTTGTTCTAGGCTAAAGGCCTGAGACAGCCGGATGGCAAGTATGAAAACCAGGAGGCTAAACTGTTGGTTATGCAAGATGCAAGATGCAGAAATACTGTTGTATTTGTGAACTTTTGTGCTTTTAAATAAAAGTGGGCTACCAGGCCCTTAAAAACTCCGTTCTGGACTGGTGTACTCACTGGAAAACGCACCTACCATTGGAGTCTGATCACCCCAATCTTACACTAGGTTTATATGTTATTTCATGAGGGAGCGCAACACCACTATTTGATTTTTTTGTCATCCGTTACATATACTATTTTTCAGAAGTGGTATATTCCCTGAAGAAGATTTTGTTTATCCTTGTACATTTTAAAACGGGTTGGATATCCCCATCTACCATACACCATCATAATTCATATGGATGGAGGAATAGCAAGTAGCTGGGTAATACCACTTCAGAATTTTTTAAACTCTGTATTTGTGTGATGTTATCATGTTGGTATAATTCAGGGCTCAATATTTCAAGTAGTGAGCTACTAGCCAGGCCCTTAAGTGTTACTCGCCACTAGTTGCCCCGCCCCTAATTCTGCCCCTAAACACGCCCTCATACAGTTACACTTAAATGTTTTATACAGAATTAAGTTATAAAAATAAATATTAACAACTTTATCTGTGCCCACCGATGCAGCCTGTGCTCACCAATGCAGCCTCTGTCCACCATGCAGCTTCTGCCCACCATGCATCCTGTGTCCACCATGCAGCCTTCTTGTGCAGGGGAGGAGAGATAACAGCTTACATTTCAATTGCTGTGTTCCCGCCACTCAACATTACATGTAACCCTGCTCCCTGTCCAGGGAACTTTGACAGATCGCCCAACACAGGATTAGATGGGTTGTCTATCAAAGTCCAGGGACCAGGAGGAAGGGCTGTATGTGACAGCAAGCAGAGGGGTACACAACTATTTAAATGAAAGCTGTTGTCACTGTGTTCCCTGTGCTCTGATCATCCAGGTAGATCTCCTTTCTCTTCCTCTCCGTGATCGCTGGGCTCCCATTCAAGGAATGTGTTGAATTGGAGGAAGGACTCCCATTCAACCCAGGCTCGCCAGCCCTCAAAATCCACTCGCAAAATACGAGCAGGTGAGTGGAATTTTTTAGGGCTGAGTATACCATATTCATATCATGGACACATTTTATCATTATTCATACATTTTTACTCTTTTATATGGAAATAATATAATTCTCATTTTTAAATTGCCTTTAAAATCCCAATTTTGAGGTTCTTACCAATGGAATAGAGAACATGTATCGGGATTGCACCAGATAAACAGTGGACCAGACTAGGCAGCAGCTCTGTGGACCACACCAGGGCAGACAGACATATCTCAAAGTAGAAGCAGAAAACAGGCCAGAGGTCAGGAAAGGCTGCAGACAAGCAAATCTGAAAGTTTGCAGAGTTTGCTATTAGTGATGGACGAACATCTGACGGGATGGTTCGTGAACGTTAACCGCGAACTTTCGCAAATGTCCGAGAACCGCAAGTTCGCGGCGGGCCCCATTGACTTTAATGGCAGGCGAATATTAAAAACCTGCAGGTCATATTTGCAGCCACAAAATACTTACTAGCAGTGCACAAATAGTCCCACAACATGGACACTGACCTACCAGAAGTATTAAGTGAAAAAACAGATAAATAAGTACATTATAGGCCCCAAAAATTAGCTGACAGGCTTTCACCTGACAGCAAACAACTTTGTATTCTGTGGCTGGAGGTACATTAACCACTTGTCAACCTCCCGCCGTCAAATGACGGCAGGTGGAAGACTCCATTGTTCTGACAGGAATTCATACGACGTCCTGTCATTTAAATAGGGAATGCGTGCAATCGCGTGCGCGCATCGCTGTACTGTCGGTGGCGGCGTGTCACCGAGACACCACTCGTCACCGACAGGGGTGAACAGTGGAGCGGATGCGCCGTTTACCACGTGATCGGCCGTGATGAAGTCACGGCTGATCACGAATGGCAACACCCCATTTTGCACGGCGCATGCACACGATCGTGCTGCGCGTGCCCGTCGGCAACAACACCACAATACAATACAATGAATAGAAATACATACAATGAATACAAATACATACAATGCTGCTAAAGTCTTTTGGGCGTGTCCGAGTCAGGGAGTGCCCCCCCTGCCTCCAGAAACGATCATAAGCTCTTCTATTAATCGCTGATAGAATCCTGAATCTGCGCCATTCCATAGAATAATGCATATCCAGATTATACCCTTATTAAGGTGGAGTGGAGGCTATCTACAGGCGTACGCTACGAATCCCAAGCCATGCTGATCAGACAAGACCCAGATAAGAACGCACATCTGTCTATAACCACTCGTATGCTTGCGGAGTGAGCGCACCCCCTCCTCAACGATCGTCTGTGCTAAATGCACAGAGGGCCCCTCGTCGGTGGACATATGCCCACGCCGCAAACATCACATTCCAACCTCAAGACATTTTCTACTACCAGACGAGATTCAACCAGCCTCAGACAGCTCTATTTAGAGCGGGCTGCGGAAGTACTAAGACTGGGTGCCATTATGACAATACATCTTCAAATTTCCACCACAGTCCTCCCTTTATGTCATATTGCTCCCACTTGTCCTTCGAATCTTGATAGTCCTCTTTCGCCTAGAAACTAATCAGTCCTTACAGTCCATAAAAAGGAAAACACGGCTTGACATGTAGATTCTGTTCTTCAGGAGACATGACTTATTAGGAGGGCACAACTTGGTGAGCTGTAGTAATCGATCGGTCTGGGGTCCTCTGTGTCTTGTACGTGGGTCCGGCTTCGGGGCGTCTCATCAAGGAAGATGTGGTCATCTGCTCCAGGTCTGGTCACGCGTCCAATCAGGCAACAGGAGCGCCTCATCACGACATAGAAAGAATAGAAATAAAAACGACATGAGTATATATATTCCCATTTCCATCAACCACGATCCGCTGTAAAATAAAAATTAAATCCCCTCAGATTCCCAGACCCTTCAAAGGACTCCCAACCTTCACTTAGCTACAGCTCTGGCTTTGCCTTCTAGGGATCCAAACCTTATCCATATGGGCCTGAACTCCAATTCCCAGTATCCCCGATCCAGGTATAACAATCTTTACTTGTAAATTCCCAGAAATCGCCCTTGGACTGTGAGAACTTCCTTGTAGCTTCAACAGTTACATGAAACAATCCATCCTCAATAGGTGTGAATTGTTCAATTGTATAATAAGCTCAAGCCCCCCCACCTTGTACATGCAGGAAACCATGCCCAGACCTGGTCGGGGTTGGTGAACAATTCCCCTCTAGCTGTCCCCGACACTCCTAATTTCTCTTGCACCATCAGATCCTTGCGATCGGCCACGATATAGGATGCTGGGACAGCTTCACCACCATGCATGAACCTCTTGCATTGGGGGAATTACCTTATAAGCTGTAGATCTGCATAAACACCAACTAAAGTTACACACTTGTGGGCTACCTAGTTGTCCTGATACCCAACCGACAAGAAGCGGAGCCATAAAAACGAAAACCAATTCTACCCTCTAAAGACATCTCATTAAATTCCATTGACAAGTGTCTATTCGGAGTCTTCACTAGTTTGTCAATAATCCTCATACCAATAATAACATCATAAATAGCATATACCACTGTCATCGCTGGGCACTAAAGCTCGGTGGAGACTCAGAACAGACCACGCAATCGGTCCCGTTCACTTTCTTAATTAGTCATAGAATACACTTTAAATAATAACTTGGGGTGTATTTCATCGTTACCTCTGCTAAAATTTACTAAACAAACAAATACAAAATAAACGAAGATACTACTAATTTCTTTGATGTGGTTGAGCCGCTTCTTGCAGTGGCTGGCGTGGTCTCATCCATCAAGCTTCTTTACAAACGACCCAGTCACCTGGTTGGGAAAAATGAAAACCAATTCAGGAGAGACTCCTGAACCCTTTTGAAGTTCATGTTACAGTGATCGCACCCACCCCATCACCTGAGAATAGACGTGACAGCTGATGAAGGGAGTACGACCCTGGTTTTGGTTGACCTCCAAACAAACCTTATGACAATAACCCCGACCTCGGGACTGTGTTCACTGCACAATCTGTGCGTGCCTCACCGTCGCCTGTAATTGCTTACCATCTCCTGTAATACCTGGAGCTATTGAGAGGTTTTTAGCATCTAAGATGAGAACCTACTTCACCAGACTGCTGCTTGCCGATTCAAATTCTATCAAAGAAAGACAGTCTTGGCACAAACTTGATTTAGAATTAGAAAGATTAGTGTTATTAGTTCGAAAAACTGTCACTTATACATTTATTTATCCCCCCCTTTTCTTCCTCATTACAGACTGGAGGAAGAAGAAACAATGAAGTAGCCTATGATACTTTAAAATCCTTAGACTCGTATTTATCCATGTGTACAGCTGTCTACATACACCTGCTCTCTATGTACAGACACTTCCAGAAACTTCTTGGTCCTGAAAAATACTTATAAGCAGAAATCATTACTTCATCCCTCATATTTATCCTGCAGCGAATGGCAAACAAAAATGACATTCCTGTAAATTTTCAATGACATTCTTTCAAAAACCGATTCAAACAAAACTCTCTGTAACCCTAACTTTCCCCGTTCCTACAAAAATACAACAGCCGCGACGCATTGGAGGATCGCCGCGGTAAATTCAAACATATTCACGTTACTACATACAAACATTCATATACAAATGTGGGGGAGATATTCATAGTATCCAAAAAAAAAATGAAAAAAAAAAAAACACTTGGAATTCTGCCTTCACTTTCAGCAATAGAAGAAAATACAATGGGGAAAATATGAAAACAGCGTGAGAGCCTTGCATAGACCAGCTATACAACGCTCTCCTCTGAGGGTCACCAAAGCGTGTACCACACCTCCATCCACACTCATCATTACAGATTTCTGAAGCCACATCTGAACTACATCCAAGGTATCTTTATTCTGAGGTCTCGTACCTCCAGCCAGAGTACCTTCCAAAGGAGTACACCTTACTGTACCCTCTGACCACCTATGTCATTCTTTAATGGGTCTCATGTTCGGGGCCCCAAACCCAGACTCCATGTGTGGTGCAGCTGTCTGACTGATGCACTGCATGGGCGGCACATCCCATGACGATTCAAATAGTTTTTTTTGGTGACTCTTTTTTTGTGTGTCCAGAGAAACATGCACGTTATTTAGTTAGAATACCACTCCTCACATTTATGCTAATACAATCGCGCACAGGAATTACGATTTATTCTACACGGCCGGACCTGTCTCACGATATGAAGCCTCCTACCTGGCTCGCCAGCTGTAGCGGCAAAATCGGCTGTACGCAGAGCATACCGCCATTTTGCCCTGTGCTATTAAGCACAGAATCAGTCTTAATGAAATAATCCATATTTAAGCTAAATAAATTCACTTACCATTCATTCTCTGCCATTCATACAAGTCAAGAGACCTCACACCAGCTTGTTCTCAAGTCATCGTCCCAGTCATCACTGGTTTGCCGACACCCTCACAGGCAGTTTTATTAAAGACTCAGTAGGAAGTGATGTCACAACATGTGACCGCCTCCATAGGAAGTGAGCTCACAGGGTTTCAGCTCCACCCAGCTGATGCCCATATACGGAAGCCCTTCCAACAGGGATTCAATACAGTAATATAACAATAACAAAATAATACAACAACACCACAATACAATACAATGAATAGAAATACATACAATGAATACAAATACATACAATGCTGCTAAAGTCTTATGGGAGTGTCCGAGTCAGGGAGTGCCCCCCTGCCTCCAGTAACGATCATAAGCTCTTCTATTAATCGCTGATAGAATCCTAAATCTGCGCCATTCCATAGAATAATGCATATCCAGATTATACCCTTATTAAGGTGGAATGTAGGCTATCTACAGGCGTACGCTACGAATCCCAAGCCATGCTGATCAGACAAGACCCAGATAAGAACGCACATCTGTCCATAACCACTCGTGTGCTTGCGGAGTGAGCGCACCCCCTCCTCAATGATCGTCTGTGCTAAATGCACAGAGGGCCCCTCGTCGGTGGACATATGCCCACGCCGCAAATATCACATTCCAACCTCAAGACATTTTCTTCTACCAGACGAGATTCAACCAGCCTCAGACTGCCCCAGTCAGCTCTATTTAGAGCGGGCTGCGAAAGTACTAAGACTGGGTGCCATTATGACAATACATCTTCAATTTTCCACCACAGTGTAAACAAAAGAGCTGTAACTAACTGTTACCAGCTCTTCTCTCCTCACACATCATTTCCAGTGTGAGGAGAGAAGAGCTAGAAGCAGTGAGTTACAGATCTGTGTTCTGTACTGTATGTACAAGCACCACACCTGTCTCTTTGCCCCCCCCTGATTGTCACCTGTCACCCAACAGTCACCCATAAAGTGCACCTGTCATATAAAGAGACTGCCATCAGCGGTGCAACCGTCACCCATCAGTGACCTGCCCTGTCACCCATCAGTGACCTGCCCTGTCACCCATCAGTGACCTGCCCTGTCACCCGTCATCCATCAGTGACCTGCCCTGTCACCTATCAGTGACCTTCCCTGTCACCGTCACCCATCAGTGACCTGCCCTGTCACCCGTCACCCATCAGTGACCTGCCCTGTCACCCATCAGTGACCTGCCCTGTCACCCGTCACCCATCAGTGACCTGCCCTGTCACCGTCACCCATCAGTGACCTGCCCTGTCACCGTCACCCATCAGTGACCTGCCCTGTCACCGTCACCCATCAGTGACCTGCCCTGTCACCGTCACCCATCAGTGACCTGCCCTGTCACCGTCACCCATCAGTGACCTGCCCTGTCACCGTCACCCATCAGTGACCTGCCCTGTCACCCTTCACCCATCAGTGACCTGCCCTGTCACCCATCACCCATCAGTGACTAGCCCTGTCACCCATCTGTGACCATCAGCGGTGCACCTGTCACCCATCACCCGTCACCCATCAGTTACCGTGCCCTGTCACCCATCACCCGTCACCCATCAGTGACCATCAGCGGTGCACCCATCAGTGACCATCACCCATCACCGTCCGTGGCCTGTCACCCATCTGTGACCATCACCCGTCACCGTCCGTGGCCTGTCACCCATCAGTGACCATCGCCTGTCACCCATCTGTGACCATCACCCGTCACCGTCCGTGGCCTGTCACCCATCAGTGACCATCGCCTGTCACCCATCTGTGACCATCACCCGTCACTGTCCGTGGCCTGTCACCCATCAGTAACCATCGCCTGTCACCCATCTGTGACCATCACCTGTCACTGTCCGTGGCCTGTCATCCATCAGTGACCATCGCCTGTCACCCATCTGTGACCATCACCCGTCACCGTCCGTGGCCTGTCACCCATCAGTGACCATCACCTGTCACCCATCAGTGACCATCTCCCGTCGCACCATCACCCATCAGTGAACATCACCAGCCACCCATCGCACAACCCATCAGTGACCATCACCTGAACAAATGCCCAGGCCCAGTGCTGCCACATCACACCTAAGTACCAGCACAAGAAATTCAACCCCCCCCCAACTACTGGATTGTCACATCCCCCAGGATCCAGGGCCACTACATTCATGCCAGATGGTCTTGCCAACCCAACATGGCTGCCTTCCGGCTCGGGATCACCAATTATTCCCCCTTTCACAGCACAGTCAGGTGTGCAGGCCAACAGCCAAAATTTCTCAGAAATTGATTACCTTCATCTCTTTTTGCTCGACACTTTTCTGCAGTTCATTATCGACCAGACACATTTGTATGCCCAGCAGTATATTGCCATCAACCCCCAATCATCTTATGCCCGTCCATTTGAGTGGAGAGATCTAAATTTGGAGGAGTTCAAATTGTTTATTGGCCTCACCATAAACATGGGGCTTAACAAAAAAAATCCAAGGACATTCCTATTGGTCCACCAAATCCATATACCACCAGCCCATTTATTCTGCCACAATGCCCAGGTCCCGATATGAGATGATTATGAGATTCTTTCATTTTAATGACAACACCCAGTGCCCTCCCCATAGTCATCCAGATTCCGATAAGCTGTACAAGATTCGCCCCCTGATAAATTTCCTTTCCCATCAATTTGCAGAACTCTATGTCCCCGAGAAACATATGTGTGGACGAGTCCCTGGTACCCTTTTCAGGCTGTCTAGGAATAAAGCAATACATTCCTAGTAAAAAGGCTTCCTAGTCAAATTTTACAAACTGTGTGAGGGAGCCACGGGATATCTTTATGCGTTCCGCATATATGAAGGAAGAGATTCCCAGCTCCAGCCCCCTGAGTGCCCGGTCTACATGGGCACAGCTGGAAAAATTGTATGGGACCTGGCTTACCCACTCCTGAAAAAAGGATATCATCTTTACATTGATAACTTTTACACCAGCCTGCCCCTTTTCTGACACTTATATATTGAAAAAACCCTGGCCTGCGGAACCTCCAGAAAAAATAGGAAGGGCATTTTCATGCTACTGCCTTCCATGTGAACTGACCCTGGCCTGCTTTTTCACTATGCCTCTGCCTACTGTTTGGACTGCTTCTACGTAAACTGACCCTGGCCTGTTTTTTGACTATGCCTCTGCCTACCGTTTGGACTGCTTCCACGTAAATTGACCCTGGCCTGTTTTATGGACTATGCTTTTGCCTACCGCTTGGACTGCTTCCACGTAAACTGACCCTGGCCTGGTTTTTGACTATGCCTCTGCCTACTGTTTGGACTGCATCCACGTGAACTGACCCTGGCGTGTTTTATGGACTTTGCATTTGCCTACCGCTTGGACTGATCTGTTGCCCTGCAATTGTAGTACACAGGGGTCTCACATATGTGAGGGGCTCCAGAATAGTTTTTCCGAATGGAGAAAACATTTTTTTTGTTTTCTCCAGGTTTTGTAATTTCCGGATTAGGGTCTGGAGTCCGGAGGCTTCATAGAGATTTGGGTGGGTCGAAGCCTCTACCCCTGTGCCCCTGTGCACAGGTCTTACCCGAATGCAGCCCTCAGCCTGCTGCTGACTTACTGCCATCATGCCTGCCATCATCTTTGCCTGCGGCATGAACGAGCCACACCACTGCTACCTAGACTATGCAAATATGCTGTCTGGAGAATTACTATAGCTGTCGCTAAGCACATCCCTGACTGCTGCCTGGACCAGTGCTCTCTTCTGTGGACACTACTAAAAGCACAGTTAATACTTTTTTTACCCTTTCTGCAATAGAATTTATTTTGGATTGTAATTCTTGGTATGTACATGCTATGTGTTAGAAATATGAAGAGCCTTCAAAAATGATAGGTTGCCAGGAAATTATATATGTAATGTATGCTCCTAGAATGCCTGATGGTGCTACTTGGATGTTGGGCATCTGTATGTGGCCAAGCTGTGTAAAAGTCTCACACATGTGGTATCCACATACTCAGGTGTAGCAGAATGTATTTTAGGGTGTCATTTTTGCTATGTACATTATATCTTATAAATGGACAACTTTGTGTAAAAAAAATGCGTTTTCATTTTTTTCCAAGTTTTCCCAATATTTCGGGGGAAAAAATAAACGCTCAAAAGACTCATTATGCCTCATATATTATACGTTGGGGTGTCTGCTTTCTAAAATGGGGTCATTTTGTGGGCAATTCCATTGTCCTGGTGCTCCAGGGCCTTCAAAAGTGTAATAGGTGGTTGAGAAATGAGATGTGCAATTTATGCTCGTAGATCGCCTGATGGCGCTACTTCAATATTGGGCCTTTGTATGTGGCCAGGCTGTGTAAAAGTCCCACACATTTGGTATCCCCATACTCAGGAGGAGTAGCAGAATGTATTTTGGGGTGTTATTTTTGCTATGCATTTGCTATATGTTGGAAATATCTTATAAATGGACAACTTTGTGTAAATAAAATGCGTTTTTCATTTTTTTTCCACGTTTTCCAAAAACTTCTGGGAAAAAAATAACCGCTCAAAAGACTCATTATGCCTCATAGATTATACATTGGGGTGTTTGCTTTCCAAAATGGGGACATTTTGTGGACAATTCCATTGTCCTGGTCCTCCAGGGCCTTTAAAAGTGTAATAGATGGTTGAGAAATGAGGGCCCAGATTCACAAAGCACTTACGCCGACGTATAACAAGTTACACCGACGTAAGTGCAAATGTGCGCCGTCGTATCTGTGCACCAGGCCCACAAACTAATTTGCGCCTAAAAACAGGCTACACCCCGCCGACGTATCTTGCTTACGCCGGCGTAGGGTGGGCGTACATTTTGGCTGGGAGCATGGTGCCGCTTCCATTGATTAGCCATTCAAACATGCAAATGAGGGAAATACGGCGATTCACGAATGTGCGTGTGCCCGGCGCATGCTACGTGAGATGCGCGTAAGTTGTACGTCCGGAATAAAGTTATTCCCCATAAAGAAGGTGCAACCCAGCAACAGACATGCTCAGGTCTGCACCAGGGAACACAAGCCGGCGTATTGTGCGTTGGACGTGTGTCTGGCTGGGCGTACGTTATGTTCACGGCGTATGCAGTGATCCGGCGTAGCTTAGGCAGTTGTGCCGGCATGGTTATGAGCAGGCGCAGGGGGGTACGTCCACGTCACGGTGCATGCGCAGTTCGTGATACGTACCTGTCTGGCGCTCGGCCCATCATTTGCATTGGGTCACGCCTCATTTGCATGGGGTCACACCCACTTCCACCTACGCCGGCGTACGCCTTCGAAATCCACACCATGCTGGCGCAGCGTTGGGAGCACTGGCTTGTTGAATGCAATGCTTGCCTCTCTGCGCTGCGTTGGTGTAGCGTACGGTGGTTACTCTACGGCGGCGTAATGTGTGTCTTGCTTTCTATGAATCTGGGCCGAGATGTGCACTTTTTGCTCGTAGATCGCCTGATGGCGATACTTTAATGTTGGGCCTTTGTATGTGGCCAGGCTGTAAAGAAAAGTCCCACACATTTGGTATCCTCATACTCAGGAGGAGCAGCAGAATGTATTTTGGGGTATAATTTGTTGTATGCATATGCTCTGTGTGAGAAATAACCAGTTAATATGACAATTTTGTTAAACAAGAAATGTTCATTTTGCAAAGAATTGTGGGAAAAAATTACAACTTATAAAAACTTGCCATGCTACTTATTTAATACCTTGGAATGTCTACTTTCTAAAAATGGGTCATTTGGGGGGTATTTGTACTTTTCTGACTTTTTAGTATCTCAAGAAATTAGATAGGCCGTCAGTACTTCAAGTGTGATCAGATTGATCAATTTTCAGGGATTGGCACCATAGTTTGTAGACTCTATAACTTTCACAAAGACCAAATAATACACACCAATTTGGGTTATTTTTACCGAAGATATGTAGCAGTATAAATTTTGGCCAAAATTTATGAAGAAAAATTACTAATTTGCTAAATTTTATGACAGAAACAAAGAAAAAGGCAATTTTTCACGAAATTTACCGTCTTTTTTTATTTATAGCGCAAAAAATAAAAAAACCCACGAGTGATTAAATACCACCAAAAGAAAGCTCTATTTGTGTGAAAAAAAGGGCACACATTTTATTTGGGTACGGTGTTGCATGACTGAGTAATTGTCATTCAAAGTGTGAGAGCACCGAAAGCTGAAAATTGGTCTGGGTAAGAAGGGGGTTTAAGTGCACTGTATTGAAGTGGTTAAGCTATTCACCGGATACAGAAGTAAGTGTCGGCCATTACAGGCCCCAAAAATTAGCCTACAGGCGTTCACCTGACAGCAAACAACCTTGTATTCTGTGGCTGGTGGTACATTAGGCATTCACTGGATACAGAAGTAAGTGTCGGCCATTACAGGCCCCAAAAATTAACCCACGGCCACAGGCGTTCACCTGACAGCAAACAACCTTGTATTCTGTGACTGGTGGTACATTAGGCATTGTAACAGCACTGGTGAACGGAGTGAACCACAACTGCGGTTAGCAAGGAAATCAATGAGATTCTCTATGTGACAACTCAGTATTAGGCCCCAGGCGTGACTCCTCACAACAGGAGTTTGGGGGATCTATACATCATCTCCGTGTCACATAAAGAAAGGCGTTGAGCTACTAAGCATGGACACATTACAACATGTGACCAAGGCTTAGCGTTTAAAATTAGTTCAAGGTCAATATCCCAATACACCACTACCTGCAGGTCATTATCATTAAGGGACCCCAGGCATCACTCCTAGCAACAGGAGTTTGGGGGTTCTCTACATCATATCAACCTTAGCATGTAGAGATATGTTTAGGCCACTAGGGGAGATGCTATGAAATAGCATCAACCCCTAGCATAGAAAAGTTAGTGCAAACATGTTCAACAATTAGGACAAGGCCTATAAATATTCTATACTTCTGTCAAGCACGTAGTAAATTGTATTTGTAGTAACAAGTATTAGTTGCATACGAGAGATAGTGTAGCTCAGGTACTATGAGATTACATATAGTATTTGTAGTAACAAGTATTAATTGCATATGAGAGGCAATATAGCTCAGGTACTTTGAGAGTACATATAGTATTTGTAGTAACAAGTATTAATTAAGACATCTTCAAACCGCCCTCATCGTGCAGGCGCTGTTGGATTGGTACCCGAAACTGTTTCTCTGTGAGTGGAAATTCCTCTGCCAGCGGACGCAAAAGCAGAATGCAGCATTTCTCAAAGCAAGGCCTGGAAGTGCTGCATTCTGATAGCCCTCTGTGATGGTGGTAACATTTCTGCCATGTTTTGTTTGTACCTGGGGTCTAAGTACGTTGCAACCTAGTACTGGTCCTTGCCCTTTATGCTTTTTATACGGGGGTCCCTCTTAAAACACTGGAGCATGAAGGCTCCCATTTGCACTAAACTGGAAGCGCTGTACTGGCCTGGCTCCTGCTCATCATCCAGGATAATATCGTCCTCGTTCTCCTCCCCCCATTCACGGACAACACCAGGGATCGCAGAAAGGTTTAAAGCATGCTCTTCTTGCTCCTCCTCCTCCCCCCCCCCGGCACCATCCTCCTCTGACTCCTCTTCAGACTCCCGTTGTTGACTTGTCTCAGGTGGAGTAGCCCCCCTGGGAATTCATCCAGCATTGCGACTTCCTCATCTTCCTGCTCCTGCTCCTCGACGGCTGGATCAATGACACAATGCAATGCACGCTCCAGAAAGAAGGCGTAAGGTACGATGTCACTGATGGCGCCCTGGCTGCGACTGACCAGTTTGGTGATCTCATCAAATGGCCGCAGAAGTCAGCATGAGTCGCGCATAAGCAGCCACTGGCGCGGTGCAAAAAAACCAAGCTCCCCAGAACCTGTCCTGACGCAGAGTTCGTACAGGTAGTCAAAATAAATAAATGGTGCTGCGCTGTGTGATAGGGTAGATGAATTAAAGAAAAGACAGTTGCTATAACTGGTATGTGAACATGAAAAAATATTCATCGCTGATATTGGTGATACAAATGACATCCAATCAAGAGCCACACTGGTCCTTTTTGATTGGATGTCATTTGTATCACCAATATCAGCGATTAATATTTTTTAATGTTCACATATCAGTTATAGCAACTGTCTTTTTTTCATTCATCTACCCTATCACACAGCGCAGCACTATTTATTTATTTTAACAATTTGGGGTTTTATACACCTTCAGTGTTGCAGCAGTATTCCCTTTCTATCTTTCTCTTCCCCTCCCCCCTTTTCTTTTGGTGCGTCCTTTAACGTAATCGAAAGAACATTGTGCCACTTCCCACTTTGGCTCCGGCCTGGTGCTCCTGCCCTACCCCTACCAACCCTGTGGAAGGGCCTGCCTCTTCCTCTGCCTGTCATTTTTTAAATGACCCTGTGACAAAAGTCTCTAGAGAAGTGCAGTATATGTGGAAGAAGGTATGTAGCGCTACCCCCGCAAGAGCCGCTGGTTGTTTTTTTGGGATTGGCCTATTAAGTTACCTCTTAGGCCCCGTACACACGGTCGGACAAAACCGATGAGAATGGTCCGACGGACCGTTTTCATCGGTTCACCGCTGAAGTGGCCTGATGGTCTGATGCAGTGGCGGCCCGCCTATAGGGGGCGCCCGGGCGCCGCCCCCCCCTCCTGTAGGCACAAAAAATATATATATATATATATATATATATATATATATATATATATATTTTTTTTTTTTTTTTTTTTTTTTCAGTGGCCCCTTTAAGAAACTTGAAAAAAATATTTTTTTTCCTTTACTTAAAACATGTTTGAGCGCCGGCCACCATTGCCCTATGAAGCGCCGTGTCAATGCAATCTTTAGATTGCATACATGGTGCTTCATATGCGGGCTTTTCAATCCCCGCCTATCGAGCGCATTGCAAAGCGCTGATGAGCTTCCCGTCCCCCTGACAGTGCTTCTATTGGCGCTGGGAGGCGGGAGCATTGTTACTTCCGGCCATTCGACTTTTAGACGAAAAGCGGAAGTGACGTCACGCGGGAGCGCACATCATTTCATACAGCCCGAGCGGAACGGTCGGCTAGGTAAGCCGATGGATGCATGGGTTGTGTCACGTCTGATGACTTTGGGGGAGATCAAGCCAATCCTGCACTACTTGATCCCCATCCCGATTGGAGCCTGTTATTGTAGTTAGACTGCTGGGACTTGTAGTTCTCCATCTTCTCATGGAGAAGATGGAGATTGGAGAACTACAAGTCCCAGCAGATTATACATACAATAAGGCTCTGAGGTGGATGGGTGTGTGGATTGCATGCACCTATCAATCCCGGGGGGGGGGGGGCAGTATCAGATAACACTGTTATCCGATCCTGCACACCCCCCCCCGGGATTGATAGGTGCATGCAATCCACACCCATCCACCTCAGAGCCATATTGTATGTATAATCTGCTGGGACTTGTAGTTCTCCAATCTCCATCTTCTCCATGAGAAGATGGAGAACTACAAGTCCCAGCAGGTTTCATATACAATAAGGCTCTGAGGTGGATGGATGTCTGGACAGTGACAATTGATGGGCACAGTGGTGACAATTGATGGGCACAGTGGTGACAATTGGTGGCACAGTGGTAACAATTGGTGGCACAGTGGTAACAATTGATGGCATGGCACAGTGGTGACAATTGATGGCATGGCACAGTGGTGACAATTGATGGCACAGTGGTGACAATTGATGGCACAGTGGTGACAATTGATGGCATGGCATAGTGGTGACAATTGATGGCACAGTGGTGACAATTGATGGCACAGTGGTGACAATTGATGGCATGGCATAGTGGTGACAATTGATGGCATAGTGGCTGTGTTTGATGGCATGGCACAGTGGTTGCGTTTTGATGGCACAGTGGTTGCGTTTGATGGCATGGCACAGTGGTTGCGTTTGATGGCATGGCACAGTGGTTGCGTTTGATGGCATGGCACAGTGGTTGCGTTTTGATGGCACAGTGGTTGCGTTTGATGGCATGGCACAGTGGTTGCGTTTGATGGCATGGCACAGTGGTGATAATTGATGGGCCCAGTGAGGCTGCAATTGTTTTTTTTTTTTTCCGTTTGCGCCCCCCAAAAAATTTGAGCACCAGCCGCCACTGGTCTGATGTGTGTACACACCATCAGTTCAAAAACCGATTGGGTCAGAACGCGGCGACGTAAAACACACAATGTGCTGAAAAAAACGAAGATCAATGCTTCTAAGCATGCATCGACTTGATTCTGAGCATGCGCGGGTTTTGAACCGATGCTTTTCTGTACTAACCATCGGTTTGGACCGATCGGGCAGCGGTCCATCGGTTCGGGTTTGAAGCATGTTTTAAAATTTTGGACCGAAGGAAAACAGACCGATGGGCTATACACACGGTCGGTTTGGACCGATGAAACTGAACCTTGGTCCATTCTCATCGGTTTTGTCCGACCGTGTGTACGGGGCCTTACCGTTGTCTAGGGGTGAAGTTCATGAGTAGAACAGTGAGCGAATGTCCAGACAATGAATAAAGGTTTTCTGAATGCTTTATTCTCGGCCCTACATGACCAACATCAACATGAGGTAGAGAGGAAAGGTTGATGAAGTGATAGAGAACTTTGCAGTATCAGCCCTGGATATGAAGCGAGCAATCCTGCTCTCAGTAGTAGTAGATACAGTTCGTCGCCACTCTAGCCAGAGTGGGTGAAGTGCCCCCGGACAAACTCCTGCCACGAGTTTGGCAGCCGAAGTGTCACTTTAGGTTGCTGGGAGGAACAGGTCTCTGCCACAGACCCGGCTCTAGGAACCTCTGCCACAGGCCTAGTACTTGAATGAGCTAAATGGATTGAGAGAATCCTCCCAGTAGATTAAGTTAGGGTCACCGGGTGACACTTGAAGTGTACCTGTCAGTGTCCCGGTCACCAGATCCCCGATGGTTCGTTCAAGCCCTATTGGACAACCTGCCTCCTGGTTCTCCTCAAGCCGACCCCCCACCGAACGGCATACAGCCTGGGATCTCCTTAGTAATTAAAGTTTTTTTTTAATAAAGAAGGAAGTCAGAATACAAAGTACAACCAGGGTACCTAAGTACCGCACAATAACACATAATCATAACATATCTTAAAATACAATTTTTTATGTCTTATAACAAAAGAAAGCAAAGGGACAGCATCACATCCTAGGATATTACCCAATACTAGCTAACACTAGGAAAGAAAAAGGAAGGAAAAAAAAGGGGGGGGGGGTGGAACGACACTGTGTAAACGGGCCATCTACAATCTCAACATTCCAAAGAGTGTTAAGTAAGAACAAATCAAAGCCAAAACAGCAATCTCATCCCATATCGAGTTGTGAGTACTGATCAGAACGCCTGAAAGTCACCCAAGGTGACCATGTCTGGTTGAATTTTTCTGACGATTCCCTGGCAATGGCTATGGTTTCTTCCATTTGGTAAATGTTCCCTATGGAACTAAGCCATTCAGGGATGGAAGGAATATCCTTTTATTTCCAATGCCTGGGAATCAAGACTTTCGCTGCATTCAGGAGATATCTGGTCAATGATTTTTTATAATGCTGCATGGAGCAGTCCGCAATATGGAGTAAGCAACATGCAGGGGTGAGAGAGATTTGGGATCTCCTTAGTAGATGGGGGACCCAGTAAGTCACTGGGGCCCCTTAGTAGCATCAGTTACTCCAGGCCAGGAGGGCCCAAAGTCTGGAACTCCGCGTAGCGCGTGACCCCAGGCCAGGTAGGCCATAGTGGTGGGGCCCGTGATGTGCACACACCCTAAAGGTGGGTGCCGCACCTGGAACCAGGAACCCATGAAGAACACACAAAAATGGCGTCTGTCACAGATATACTCTCCCCCAGCATGCCCCACGAGGGAAAACCCCTCTAATTGGCTGCTGGGGAAAAGCGGCTCTGCCAGAACCCCTCTAGCACCAACTGTCGCCCAGGGGTGGGATCGGCACCCCTGGAACGCAGACTGACCTACAGGACAGTTCAGGAATGACAGCAGCCCAAATTGAGCAAATTCTGAATGGGAGCAAAATAACTCTCCCATTCCCCACTAACTTTAGCGTAGTGCCCATACTGAAAGTAATGGGGCGCTACAGGTATATAACAAAATCTGTCGTTTTGGGGGGCCACTGGTTTATCGCACCAGTTGTAAAACTTTTTTTTTCAGGAAATTTTGTTAATGTGTGTAGCAGAGGTAACGCAGCAAAAGAGGCAAAAATTCACAATGCTGCACAATACAAATCCACTACAATATGTGTAGCGCCCCTTTACTTTCAGAAAGGACGCTATGTTAAATTTAGTGGGGAATGAGAGAGTTATGTTGCTCTCATTCTTAATTTTGTCTTCATGGGTTCCTGGTTCCAGGTGCGGCACCCGACTTTAGTGTGTGCGCACATCACGGGCCCCACCACTATGGCCTTCCTGGCCTGGGGTCATGTGCTACGCGGAGTTCCTGATTCTGGGCCCTCCTGGCCTGGAGCAACTGATGCTACCAAGGGGCCCCAGTGACTGACTGGGTCCCCACTTCTACTGAGGAGATCCCAGGCTGCATGCCGTTCGGTGGGGGATCGGCTTGAGGAGAACCATCCTTTATTGTCTTTGTCTCGGCCCTATTTCCTCCCCCTTCCCCCCTCTTCCCTGTTCAAGAGAACCCGGAGGCAGGTGATCCAAAAGGGCTTGAACGAACCATCGGGGATCTGGTGACCGGACATTGACAGGTACACTTACACTGTCAACCGGTGATCCTAACGTGACTTACTGGGAGGATTTGCTCTATCGTTCAACTTAATCTTGCACTAGGCCTGTGGAGAGGTCTCAACATCCAATTAGAGCCAAGTCGGTGGCAGAGACTTGTTCCTCCCAGAAGCTTTAAGTGACGCTCTGGCTGCCAGGCCTGTGAGAGGGGTCTGTCCAGGAGCACTTCACCCACTCCGGCAGGAGTGGCGAGTAGGGCCGGCCTTTGGGGTGTGCGGACAGTGCGATCGCTGAGGGCGCCATAGCAACATGGGCGCCTGGCGACCGCACAGATTTTTAAATTCGCCCGCGTATTTAGTGGGCGGGGGGGCGTGCCGCACACTGGAGGTGTCAGGCCGGCGCCCCCCCCGCGACTGAAGAGGACCTTGCCGGGTGGCATGGCGTGGTGCCGGGTGCCTGGCTTTGCAGGGGGGGGTGCCGTGCAAGCCGCATCCCAGCGAGCCGTCGGCACACCCGGGACCTGGCCGCAGTGATCCCCCTTCTCCTTAGGCAGCTCCGTGGGTCTGAGTATCGGCTGCCTGTGACTGCCTCAGTCACGCAGCCGAGCAGTAAAGCAGCCTCCCCCTTGCGTGTACTGTGCTGTGTGTGCAGCACGCGGCAAGCAGGTTATCTGAGCCTGCTTGCTTTACAGGTCTGAAGGGGGGGTCGTCTGTATTTTAGGGGGGGTTCTTTATTGTAGTGGGGTCTGCACTGTAGGGGTTGATCTTTATTGTAGGGGGGGGTGTTCTCTGTATTGTGTGTGTGTGAGGGGGTTCTTTATTGTTGGGGGGCTGCACTGTAGGGGTTTATCTGTATTGTAGGGGGGGGGGGGTGTTTTCTGTATTGGGGGGGGGGGGTTCTTTATTGTAGGGGTGGTCTATTGTAGGGGGGTTCTGTATTGTAGGGGGGTTGTTCTGTATTGTGGGGGGGTTCTTTATTGTAGGGGGGTCTGCACTGTAGGAGTGGTCTATTGTAGGGAGGGTGTTCTGTATTGTGGGGGGGTTCTTTATTGTAGGGGGGTCTGCACTGTAGGGGTGGTCTATTGTAGGGGGGAAATCTGTATTGTAGAGGGGGTTCTGTATTCTAAGGAGAGATCTGTATTTTAGGGCGAGGGGGTATGCACTGTACGGGGGTCTGTGTAACATGCAGTGGGTCCAGAACTGTTAGGGGGGGTGTCTGTGTTACATACAGGTGTCCGGGGCTGTGTAATGTAAAGGGGTGCAGGGTGCTGTGTAATGTAAAGGGGTCCAGTGGTGCAGGGTGCTGTGTAATGTAAAGGGGTCCAGAGCTGTGGGGTGCTGTGTAATGTAAGGGGCCCAGAGGTGCAGGGTGCTGTGTAATGTAAGGGGCCCAGTGGTGCTAGGTGTTGTGTAGTGTAAAGGGGTCCAGAGGTGCAGGGTGCTGTGTAATGTAACGAGGTGCAGGGTGCTGTGCAATGTGAAGGGGCCCAGAGGTGCAGGTTGCTGTGTAATGTAAGGGGCCCAGTGGTGCAAGGTGCTGTGTAGTGTAAAGGGGTCTAGAGGTGCAGGGTGCTGTGTAATGTAAAGGGGTCCAGAGATGCAGGGTGCTGTGTAATGTAAAGGGGACCAGAGCTGTGGGGTGCTGTGTAATGTAAGGGGCCCAGTGGTGCAAGGTGCTGTGTAATGTAAAGGGGTCCATCCAGAGGTGCTATGTAATGTAAAGGGGTCCAGAAGTGCAGGGGGCTTTGTAATGTAATGGGGCCCAGAGGTGCTCTGTAATGTAAAGGGGTCCAGAGGTGCAGGGGGCTGTGTAATGTAATGGGGTCCAGAGGTGCAGGGTGCTGTGTAATGTAAAGGGGCCAGGGGTGCAGGGTGCTGTGTAATGTAAAGGGGCCCAGGGTGCTGTGTAATGTAAAGGGGCCCAGAGGTGCTGTGTAATGTAAAGGGGTCCAGAGGTGCAGGGGGCTGTGTAATGTAAAGGGGTCCAGAGGTGCAGGGTGCTGTGTAATGTAAAGGGGTCCAGAGGTGCAGGGTGCTGTGTAATGTAGAGAGGTCCATTGGTGCAGTTGTGGAGAGGGGGTACACAGTAGTGACAGAGATATTGAAGGATGCAGGGGGCACAGTGGGGTGTTTTTACATTTTTTACGGGGGGTGGGCAGATATAGGATCCGCCCCGGATGCCAAATGCTCTAGGTACACCTGGCAGGCCACAGGCGGATTCTGCCGGAAAGACGGCATGGGGGTTGTCCTTGCCTTGCTGTGAGGAGCTCATATGCCATGCGCACTGAGAAGACAAAGGAGGGCAAAAATCCACAGAAGCAGGCAGTGGATGTAAAAACTTTTTTCTGTAAGTAAATTATTTTTTTATAAGTGCAGTGTACTGCTTAATGTCTGTTTTGTATTTTCTTTTTTAAATAGGGTTTTTCTTAAAGGAACTGTAAATGCAAATGTTAAAAAATACTTTATTGTAATTATGTTTGATATTTGATAGTAAATTTACAGGTAGTGTTATTATACCATGTGATTTACTTTATATGTGGCGTTATTATAGCGTGTGATTTACTTTATATGTGGCGTTATTATACTATGTGATTTACTTTATAAGTGGCGTTATTATACCGTGTGATATACACTGGCCCAGATTCAGGTACGACTTGCGCGGGAGCAAGTGTGATTTGCGCCGCGCAAGTACGGATTTGCTCCCAGGCAAATTTGCGGGTGACCCAGAAAGCAAGCTAAGCATGAAATGTGCCATTTTTGCACGGAGGCAGTTTCCCTGCCCCGGCGCAATTAAGGGGCAATTTTGCTCAGGGAGCAACTTGCGCTCTCATGGTTTTCCCTCAGCAAATATGCAAATGAGGAACTGCCACTGATTCATAAACTTGCGCATGTGAGGAGCATTTTGCTCCCAAAGCGCGCAAGCTGTTTGGCCAGGGCAAATTTGCACTTTATAAAAGCAGGGGCAAGTTAGCAACAGATGGCCACAGGTCAGCTGGAGAGCAACTACAGCAGCACCAAGACAGACGAGCTGAACAAGCAGAGCACCCACACTTTCTGGATCTCACATCTTTGTGCCAACATGCCAGGGGCAGCTACAAAATAAAAAAAAGCTCATAATCTGAGCATCAATAAAAAAAAAAAAAAAAAAATCTGAGCATAACCAAAAAACAAGCTCATAATCTGAGCCACCAAAAAAAAAAAAAATGGTCATAAATTATTTTTTTCTTTTGGACATCCTTGGCCCAAGGGTGCCCCGGCTCTGGCTCCTCAGACGCCGTGGTGGAGCATGGGGTGGGGGGCATCAACTCCTACTTCATCTCTCCTGGCAGGTGGTGGCGTTGGCCAGGCGGTTGAGGACGGTGTTGGTCTGTCCCAACATCCTCATCTGCCATGTGGTGGTTATCCTCAACTGCCGTCGGGTAAGTCTCCCCTCCTCCCGCACAGCAGCAGTGTTGGCCTCCACCGCACCTGCCAACCTGCTCACCTCCAAAGTTAATAATGCAGTGGCATCCTGCTGTTCAACCAGACAGGTCACAATGGCTGCACAGTTGCCACTAACATCCTCCAGGGTCTCATTCTGTCGGTCCCCCCGGTCAGCATGGTGGGTGAGGGCCTGCTGGACAGAGGAGGAGGAGGATGCCAGGCTGTCCGCCACCCGCCTCAGGTCTCCCACCATCTCCCCTATATGGTGGGTCTGCCGGGCCTGCTCCTCCTGCTGACACTCACGGAGGCTGGAGAGTACACCCCTAGTTTTAGAAAGAGCCTTCCTTGGAGGAGAGGCTGGGGTACGAACTGAGGGAGCAGAAGGGGAGGGGATCACACAGGAGGGAGTGACACTGGAGGGAGGGACACTGGAGGGAGGGACACTGGAGGGGGATGATGTTATGGTCGGGGGGGTGGTGGGTCGGTCAGGGATGGTGGGATCCATCCTCCTGGAGGGACACTGCTTCCTCCAGATTGAGGATAACGGCCTCCTCCACCACTTCCTCCTCCCTAGATGGACTCTGGCCGATATCCTCCTCCACCAACATGCCCAGGATCTGCAGAGGGCCTGACTGCACCCCATGATGTTCTGGGGATGGCGTGGGTCGCCCTACAGCCGACGACAGCCCAGCCTCATCATCAACATCTGTGGATGACACAAAACAAAAATGTTGCTGGAGCAACACACTTATCATATGTTCCCTTCTACCCCCTCCCATGATACACAGCAGATATGAGAAACAAAAACTTGTTACATGTTCCCTTCTACCCCCTCATATGTTCACTTCTACCCCCTCCCATGATACACAGCAGATATGAGAAACAAAAACTTGTTACATGTTCCCTTCTACCCCCTCATATGTTCACTTCTACCCCCTCCCATGATACACAGCAGATATGAGAAACAAAAACTTGTTACATGTTCCCTTCTACCCCCTCATATGTTCACTTCTACCCCCTCCCATGATACACAGCAGATATGAGAAACAAAAACTTGTTACATGTTCCCTTCTACCCCCTCATATGTTCACTTCTACCCCCTCCCATGATACACAGCAGATATGAGAAACAAAAAACTTACCAGTCCCCAAGTCCCCAACAGTGGAGTCATAGCCTGGCAGTCCCTCCACCTGCTCCAGCGCTAGACTCTGAGAGATGACCTCCTCCTCCGGATTGAGTCGCACAGAACAGGCTGGTCCTCCTCCGGTGCCCCTGCTGTGCTTTTTAATGAGGACAATTTTGTCCCGGACACAACGCCGCATGTCCGTGAACTTTTTCTGGATGTCCATCCAAGTCCGGTCCTCAAAGCCCAGGGCATTGATGTCTAAGGTTATCGCCTCAAATATTGCCCTCCTTTGGGCTACGGTAGTATTTTGGCATTCAGCGCCATACAGAACAGCAGTATGGCGCGTCAGTGCCTCCAGCATGATCTCCATCTCCGCTGCCACAAAATTAGCCTTCCTCTTCTTTTTTTTTGGCCGGGAGGTGCCATCTTGCAGCAAAGGGCAAAATTACCTTGCTCAGGGGGGGTGGGAAAAGCAGGACGTAATTTTGCACAGGACCTGCGCAGGTCTGCCCCTATTTATTTGCTCAGTGCAAGCAGCTGGGCAGAATTTGCCCTGAAAATAGGCGCAAACCACTGCTGAGTGGAAAAAAGATCATTTGCATAGGGCACACCCACTTTCACTTGCGCTGCCTTACGCCCTGATTTTTGCCTTACAAAGGAGCAAGTTAGCAGACAAAATGAATCCTGAATCAGGTGGCAATCTTTCCAATTTGCCCCAGCGCAGAGCAAATCAGCTGCTCTTCACATGTGCAACTAATGGGCAAATCTACCTGAATCTGGGCCAGTATATGTGGCGTTATTATACCGTGTGATTTACTTTATATGTGGCGTTATTATAGAGTGTGATTTGCAGTATATGTGGCGTTATTATAGCGTGTGAATAAAAGTTGTATTTTTATCATAGCTTGTAATCTTTTTGTTGGGAACTTAACGGAATGGAAGGCTTTAAATGGAGCCAGGATTGGAGAAATGGGTGTGGTTACCGAGGGGTGTGGTTACTGAGGGGCGTGGTCACTAGGGGGCGCTGTAAAGCTTTCTCGCACAGGGCGCCTAAAGGCCTAAGGCCGGCCCTGGTGGCGAGGTACTGATACAGCTACTAGAAGGCAGGACTGCTTTCTTCATCCAAAGCCTGATACTGCAAAGTTATTCTAATTTCATCAACCTATCCTGTCTACCTCCAGTTGATGTGTTGGTCGTGTTGGACCAAGAAAATAAAGCATTCAGAAAACCTTATCTACAGATTGGACATTCGATTACTGCTCTGCTCACTCCCTTCACCCCTAGACACTACATAGAGGTAACTTAATACGCCAATCCCAAATCAATCAGTGGCTCCTGAGGGGGTAGCGCTTCATATGCGTTCTATATTCAAAAGTATATTATAAGGGCCAGATTCTCAAAGGAGATACGACGGCTTATCTCCAGATACGCCGTCGTATCTCTGAGTCTGGGCGGTCGTATCTATGCGCCTGATTCTTAGAATCAGTTACGCATAGATTTCTATTAGATCCGACTGGTGTAAGTCTGTTACGCCGTCGGATCTTAACTGCATATTTACGCTGGTCGCTAGGGGCGTGTTCGCTGATTTACGCCTAAAAATATGTAAATCAGCTAGATACGGGAATTCACGAACGTACGCCTGGCCGACGCAGTACAGTTACGCCGTTTACGTTAGGCTTTTCCCGGCGTAAAGTTACCCCTGCTATATGGTGGTGTACATGCGGCGTACCAATGTTAAGTATGGATGTCGTTCCCGCGTCAAATTTTGAATATTTTACGTTGTTTGCGTAAGTCGTCCCTGAATGGGGCTGTACGTCATTTAGTTTCACATCGAAACCAATACGTCTTTCCAGCGTACTTTGGAGCAATGCACACTGGGAAATTCCATGGACGGCGCATGCGCCGTTTCGTGAAAAACATCAATCACGTCGGGTCACAAGTTATTTACATAAAACACGCCCCCTGTTCCAAATTTGAATTAGGCGGGATTACGCCGGCCTATTTACGCTACGCCGCCGCAACTTACGGAGCAAGTGCTTTGAGAATACAGCACTTGCCCGTCTAAGTTGCGGAGGCATTGCGTAAATCGGATACATTACGCCCGCGCAAAGATACGCCGAGCTACGAGAATCTGGCCCTAAGTGTATATTACACCTATATACTGCAGAGCAAGTAGTACACCTATACCAGTGCTTGAAAGGACTTTTGTGGACCTGTTAGGTAACGATTTGTGTCACTATAGTCTGTCCCTGCTCGAAACAGCAAACTGTCCCTACACTGAGAAAAAGTATATGAATGTATTACACACCTATGTACTGCAGAGCAAGTAGTACACCTATACCAGTGCTTGAAAGGACTTTTATGGACCTGTTAGGTAACGATTTGTATCACTATAGTCTGTCCCTGCTGGAAACAGCAACCTGTCCCTACACTGACAAAGTATATGAATGTATTACACACAGTGGCCCAGATTCAGGTAGCAATTGCGCCTGCGTAACCATAGTTACGCAGCACAATTGCTGACTTGCGCCGGCGTAACGAGTTCTCCTGATTCAACTCGTTACGCCGACTGCAGCCTAAAATCTGCGTGGCATAAGGCTCTTATGCCACGCAGATTTTAGGCTGCATTCTTGCGTTGACCGCTAGGGGGCGCTCCCATTGTGGTCAGCGTATAGTATGCAAATTGCATACTTACGCCGATTCACAATGTTGCGCGCCCCCTGCGTACGCAAGTTACGTCGGTTGCGTACGGCGTCTTTAGCGTAAGGCTGCCCATGCTAAAAGCAGGGCAGCCAATGCTAAAGGATACCCGGCGTTCCCGCGTCGCGACGTTCGAATTTTACTTCGTTTGCGTAAGTGAATCGTGAATGGCGCTGGACGCCATTAACGTTCACTTTGAAGCAAATGACGTCCTTGCGACGTCATTTGCCGCAATGCACGTCGGGAAAGTTTCCCGACGGAGCATGCGCTGTACGCTCGGCGCGGGAGCGCGCCTAATTTAAACGATTCCCGCCCCCGGCGGGATCATTTACATTGCGCGCGCTTACGCCGGGCAATTTTGCCGGCGCGCCCTCGCAATTTACGGAGCTACTGTTCCGTGAATTGAGGGCAGCGCAAATTATTTGCGGGGGCGTAGGACAAAATCGTTGCCCTGTGCCTCCGCAAATAATACGCAAATCATACCTGAATCCGGGCCAGTGTTGCCAACCTACCAGATTAAAATTTACTGGCACGACACCCGGAATTTACTGGCACAGCCAAATTTTTACTGGCATTTTACAAAAGTTACAAAATTACAGTTTTAGGTGCAAATTTCAGTATTTAGGCTACAAAACAAGTACACAATCCAAATAGCAATGCGATTTAAGGTAGATATAAAAGGTAAAAAAAAACATATTTCTGTTATTTTCAATATAAAAATGGTCCATCAGTTTTTGTTCACCATCACCTCCAGCTCCAGCTCCTCCTGTCACCACCAGCTATTGCCACCATCACCTCCTCCTGCCCCCACCACCTCCTCCTACCCCCACCAGCAGCTCCTCATGCCACCTCCTGATACCACCAGCTCCTCCTGCCACCATCACCAGATCCTCCTGCAACCACCACCACCAGCTCCTCCTGCCACCTCCTGATATCACCAGCTCCTGCCATCATAACCAGCTGCTGCCACTAGCTCCTCCTGCCATCATCACCAGCTGCTGCCACTAGCTCCTCCTGCCACAAGCTGCAATCAGCTCCTCCTGCCACCACCACCTTTTGCCCCCACCAGCTCCTCTTGCCACCATCAGGCACCAGCTACTCTTGCCACCATCAGGCACCAGCTCCTCTTGCCACCAGCACCTCCTGCCCCCACTGCCAGCTCCTGCCACCACCTCCTCCTGCCCCCATTGCCAGCTCCTGCCACAATCACCAGCTCCTTCTGCCTCCATCGCCAACTCCTGCCACCATCACCAGCTCCTGCCACCTCCTGCCACCATCACCAGCTCCTCTTGCCACCATCGCCAGCTCCTGCCCCAACCAGCTCCTGCTACCACCAGCAGCTCCTCCTGCCACCACCAGCTCCTGCCCCCATCACCTCCTGCCATCATCACCAACTCCTCTTGCCACCATCAGGCACCAACTCTTGCCACCAGCTCCTCCTGCCCCCACCGCCAGCTCCTGCCACCACCTCCTCCTGCCCCCATCGCCAGCTCCTGCCACCATCACCAGCTCCTGCCACCTCCTGCCCCCGCCACCTTCTGCCCCTGCCAGCTCCTCCTGTCACCATCACCACCTCCTCCTGCCACCACCAGCTCCTGCCCCCATCACCTTCTGCCACCACCAGCTCCTGCCATCATCACCAGTAGGGATGAGCCGAACATACCCGCGTTAGGTTCGCACCAGAATGTTCGAACAGACCAATCGTTCGCGCGAACATTTAGAACCCCATTGAAGTCTATGGGACTCGAACGTTCAAATTCAAAAGTGCTCATTTTAAAGCCCAATATTCAAGTTATTATTTTTTTCTTTTGGACATCCTTGGCCCAAGGGTGCCCCGGCTCTGGCTCCTCAGACGCCGTGGTGGAGCATGGGGTGGGGGGCATCAACTCCTACTTCATCTCTCCTGGCAGGTGGTGGCGTTGGCCAGGCGGTTGAGGACGGTGTTGGTCTGTCCCAACATCCTCATCTGCCATGTGGTGGTTATCCTCAACTGCCGTCGGGTAAGTCTCCCCTCCTCCCGCACAGCAGCAGTGTTGGCCTCCACCGCACCTGCCAACCTGCTCACCTCCGAAGTTAATAATGCAGTGGCATCCTGCTGTTCAACCAGACAGGTCACAATGGCTGCACAGTTGCCACTAACATCCTCCAGGGTCTCATTCTGTCGGTCCCCCCGGTCAGCATGGTGGGTGAGGGCCTGCTGGACAGAGGAGGAGGAGGATGCCAGGCTGTCCGCCACCCGCCTCAGGTCTCCCACCATCTCCCCTATATGGTGGGTCTGCCGGGCCTGCTCCTCCTGCTGACACTCACGGAGGCTGGAGAGTACACCCCTAGTTTTAGAAAGAGCCTTCCTTGGAGGAGAGGCTGGGGTACGAACTGAGGGAGCAGAAGGGGAGGGGATCACACAGGAGGGAGTGACACTGGAGGGAGGGACACTGGAGGGAGGGACACTGGAGGGAGGGACACTGGAGGGGGATGATGTTATGGTCGGGGGGGTGGTGGGTCGGTCAGGGATGGTGGGATCCATCCTCCTGGAGGGACACTGCTTCCTCCAGATTGAGGATAACGGCCTCCTCCACCACTTCCTCCTCCCTAGATGGACTCTGGCCGATATCCTCCTCCACCAACATGCCCAGGATCTGCAGAGGGCCTGACTGCACCCCATGATGTTCTGGGGATGGCGTGGGTCGCCCTACAGTCGACGACAGCCCAGCCTCATCATCAACATCTGTGGATGACACAAAACAAAAATGTTGCTGGAGCAACACACTTATCATATGTTCCCTTCTACCCCCTCCCATGATACACAGCAGATATGAGAAACAAAAACTTGTTACATGTTCCCTTCTACCCCCTCATATGTTCACTTCTACCCCCTCCCATGATACACAGCAGATATGAGAAACAAAAACTTGTTACATGTTCCCTTCTACCCCCTCATATGTTCACTTCTACCCCCTCCCATGATACACAGCAGATATGAGAAACAAATACTTGTTACATGTTCCCTTCTACCCCCTCATATGTTCACTTCTACCCCCTCCCATGATACACAGCAGATATGAGAAACAAAAACTTGTTACATGTTCCCTTCTACCCCCTCATATGTTCACTTCTACCCCCTCCCATGATACACAGCAGATATGAGAAACAAAAAACTTACCAGTCCCCAAGTCCCCAACAGTGGAGTCATAGCCTGGCAGTCCCTCCACCTGCTCCAGCGCTAGACTCTGAGAGATGACCTCCTCCTCCGGATTGAGTCGCACAGAACAGGCTGGTCCTCCTCCGGTGCCCCTGCTGTGCTTTTTAATGAGGACAATTTTGTCCCGGACACGACGCCGCATGTCCGTGAACTTTTTCTGGATGTCCATCCAAGTCCGGTCCTCAAAGCCCAGGGCATTGATGTCTAAGGTTATCGCCTCAAATATTGCCCTCCTTTGGGCTACGGTAGTATTTTGGCATTCAGCGCCATACAGAACAGCAGTATGGCGCGTCAGTGCCTCCAGCATGATCTCCATCTCCGCTGCCACAAAATTAGCCTTCCTCTTCTTTTTTTTTGGCCGGGAGGTGCCATCTTGCAGCAAAGGGCAAAATTACCTTGCTCAGGGGGGGGTGGGAAAAGCAGGATGTAATTTTGCACAGGACCTGCGCAGGTCTGCCCCTATTTATTTGCTCAGTGCAAGCAGCTGGGCAGAATTTGCCCTGAAAATAGGCGCAAACCACTGCTGAGTGGAAAAAAGATCATTTGCATAGGGCACACCCACTTTCACTTGCGCTGCCTTACGCCCTGATTTTTGCCTTACAAAGGAGCAAGTTAGCAGACAAAATGAATCCTGAATCAGGTGGCAATCTTTCCAATTTGCCCCAGCGCAGAGCAAATCAGCTGCTCTTCACATGTGCAACTAATGGGCAAATCTACCTGAATCTGGGCCAGTATATGTGGCGTTATTATACCGTGTGATTTACTTTATATGTGGCGTTATTATAGAGTGTGATTTGCAGTATATGTGGCGTTATTATAGCGTGTGAATAAAAGTTGTATTTTTATCATAGCTTGTAATCTTTTTGTTGGGAACTTAACGGAATGGAAGGCTTTAAATGGAGCCAGGATTGGAGAAATGGGTGTGGTTACCGAGGGGTGTGGTTACCAAGGGGCGTGGTTACTGAGGGGCGTGGTCACTAGGGGGCGCTGTAAAGCTTTCTCGCACAGGGCGCCTAAAGGCCTAAGGCCGGCCCTGGTGGCGAGGTACTGATACAGCTACTAGAAGGCAGGACTGCTTTCTTCATCCAAAGCCTGATACTGCAAAGTTATTCTAATTTCATCAACCTATCCTGTCTACCTCCAGTTGATGTGTTGGTCGTGTTGGACCAAGAAAATAAAGCATTCAGAAAACCTTATCTACAGATTGGACATTCGATTACTGCTCTGCTCACTCCCTTCACCCCTAGACACTACATAGAGGTAACTTAATACGCCAATCCCAAATCAATCAGTGGCTCCTGAGGGGGTAGCGCTTCATATGCGTTCTATATTCAAAAGTATATTATAAGGGCCAGATTCTCAAAGGAGATACGACGGCTTATCTCCAGATACGCCGTCGTATCTCTGAGTCTGGGCGGTCGTATCTATGCGCCTGATTCTTAGAATCAGTTACGCATAGATTTCTATTAGATCCGACTGGTGTAAGTCTGTTACGCCGTCGGATCTTAACTGCATATTTACGCTGGTCGCTAGGGGCGTGTTCGCTGATTTACGCCTAAAAATATGTAAATCAGCTAGATACGGGAATTCACGAACGTACGCCTGGCCGACGCAGTACAGTTACGCCGTTTACGTTAGGCTTTTCCCGGCGTAAAGTTACCCCTGCTATATGGTGGTGTACATGCGGCGTACCAATGTTAAGTATGGATGTCGTTCCCGCGTCAAATTTTGAATATTTTACGTTGTTTGCGTAAGTCGTCCCTGAATGGGGCTGTACGTCATTTAGTTTCACGTCGAAACCAATACGTCCTTGCGGCGTACTTTGGAGCAATGCACACTGGGAAATTCCATGGACGGCGCATGCGCCGTTTCGTGAAAAACATCAATCACGTCGGGTCACAAGTTATTTACATAAAACACGCCCCCTGTTCCAAATTTGAATTAGGCGGGATTACGCCGGCCTATTTACGCTACGCCGCCGCAACTTACGGAGCAAGTGCTTTGAGAATACAGCACTTGCCCGTCTAAGTTGCGGAGGCATTGCGTAAATCGGATACATTACGCCCGCGCAAAGATACGCCGAGCTACGAGAATCTGGCCCTAAGTGTATATTACACCTATATACTGCAGAGCAAGTAGTACACCTATACCAGTGCTTGAAAGGACTTTTGTGGACCTGTTAGGTAACGATTTGTGTCACTATAGTCTGTCCCTGCTCGAAACAGCAAACTGTCCCTACACTGAGAAAAAGTATATGAATGTATTACACACCTATGTACTGCAGAGCAAGTAGTACACCTATACCAGTGCTTGAAAGGACTTTTATGGACCTGTTAGGTAACGATTTGTATCACTATAGTCTGTCCCTGCTGGAAACAGCAACCTGTCCCTACACTGACAAAGTATATGAATGTATTACACACAGTGGCCCAGATTCAGGTAGCAATTGCGCCTGCGTAACCATAGTTACGCAGCACAATTGCTGACTTGCGCCGGCGTAACGAGTTCTCCTGATTCAACTCGTTACGCCGACTGCAGCCTAAAATCTGCGTGGCATAAGGCTCTTATGCCACGCAGATTTTAGGCTGCATTCTTGCGTTGACCGCTAGGGGGCGCTCCCATTGTGGTCAGCGTATAGTATGCAAATTGCATACTTACGCCGATTCACAATGTTGCGCGCCCCCTGCGTACGCAAGTTACGTCGGTTGCGTACGGCGTCTTTAGCGTAAGGCTGCCCATGCTAAAAGCAGGGCAGCCAATGCTTAAGGATACCCGGCGTTCCCGCGTCGCGACGTTCGAATTTTACTTCGTTTGCGTAAGTGAATCGTGAATGGCGCTGGACGCCATTAACGTTCACTTTGAAGCAAATTACGTCCTTGCGACGTCATTTGCCGCAATGCACGTCGGGAAAGTTTCCCGACGGAGCATGCGCTGTACGCTCGGCGCGGGAGCGCTCCTAATTTAAACGATTCCCGCCCCCGGCGGGATCATTTACATTGTGCGCGCTTACGCCGGGCAATTTTGCCGGCGCGCCCTCGCAATTTACGGAGCTACTGTTCCGTGAATTGAGGGCAGCGCAAATTATTTGCGGGGGCGTAGGACAAAATCGTTGCCCTGTGCCTCCGCAAATAATACGCAAATCATACCTGAATCCGGGCCAGTGTTGCCAACCTACCAGATTAAAATTTACTGGCACGACACCCGGAATTTACTGGCACAGCCAAATTTTTACTGGCATTTTACAAAAGTTACAAAATTACAGTTTTAGGTGCAAATTTCAGTATTTAGGCTACAAAACAAGTAATAGCAATGCGATTTAAGGTAGATATAAAAGGTAAAAAAAAAACATATTTCTGTTATTTTCAATATAAAAATGGTCCATCAGTTTTTGTTCACCATCACCTCCAGCTCCAGCTCCTCCTGTCACCACCAGCTATTGCCACCATCACCTCCTCCTGCCCCCACCACCTCCTCCTACCCCCACCAGCAGCTCCTCATGCCACCTCCTGATACCACCAGCTCCTCCTGCCACCATCACCAGATCCTCCTGCAACCACCACCACCAGCTCCTCCTGCCACCTCCTGATATCACCAGCTCCTGCCATCATAACCAGCTGCTGCCACTAGCTCCTCCTGCCATCATCACCAGCTGCTGCCACTAGCTCCTCCTGCCACAAGCTGCAATCAGCTCCTCCTGCCACCACCACCTTTTGCCCCCACCAGCTCCTCTTGCCACCATCAGGCACCAGCTCCTCTTGCCACCATCAGGCACCAGCTCCTCTTGCCACCAGCACCTCCTGCCCCCACTGCCAGCTCCTGCCACCACCTCCTCCTGCCCCCATTGCCAGCTCCTGCCACAATCACCAGCTCCTTCTGCCTCCATCGCCAACTCCTGCCACCATCACCAGCTCCTGCCACCTCCTGCCACCATCACCAGCTCCTCTTGCCACCATCGCCAGCTCCTGCCCCAACCAGCTCCTGCTACCACCAGCAGCTCCTCCTGCCACCACCAGCTCCTGCCCCCATCACCTCCTGCCATCATCACCAGCTCCTCTTGCCACCATCAGGCACCAACTCTTGCCACCAGCTCCTCCTGCCCCCACCGCCAGCTCCTGCCACCACCTCCTCCTGCCCCCATCGCCAGCTCCTGCCACCATCACCAGCTCCTGCCACCTCCTGCCCCCGCCACCTTCTGCCCCTGCCAGCTCCTCCTGTCACCATCACCACCTCCTCCTGCCACCACCAGCTCCTGCCCCCATCACCTTCTGCCACCACCAGCTCCTGCCATCATCACCAGTAGGGATGAGCCGAACATACCCGCGTTAGGTTCGCACCAGAATGTTCGAACAGACCAATCGTTCGCGCGAACATTTAGAACCCCATTGAAGTCTATGGGACTCGAACGTTCAAATTCAAAAGTGCTCATTTTAAAGCCCAATATTCAAGTTATTGTTGGAAAACGTCTTTGAGAACCCAGGTCTTGCCCCAGGGAACATGTATCAATGGAAAAAAAGTTTTAAAAACTGTAGTTTTTTCTTGAGCAGCAATTTTAATGATGCTTAAAGTAAAAAAAAAAAAAATTCCTTTAAATATGGTACCTGCTGGGTGTCTATAGTAGTGGCACGTGTTTAGAAATGTCCCTGCACAACATGAGATTACTCTCAGAAAAAAGTAATTTAATACTGCTTGCGGCTTTAATGTAATGTTTGGTCCCTGCAATATGGATAAAAATCATTGAAAAAAATAGCATGAGTTTCCCCGCCACCACTCCCCCCAGGTCATTACAAGACCCAGTGCCGATCCTGACCTCCCTGGGGCCCTAAGCAAAATGACATGGTACATTAAAAATGAGAATCTGGGGGGGGCGCTGACGACAGTGACATGTCACATTAATGAATGTTGAGAAGCGGGGTGAGGGGGTGTTCTGCTGTCGGAAATGACTCAACCAGCGAGTTTAGAAGCGGGGTGAGGGGGCGAAAATGTCTTCTCACCAGGCGGGGCCTTTAGTAATTTGGGGGGCCCTTTGCAGCTTTGCGGGGGGCCCTAAGCGGCTTGCATAGTGAGCCTATAGGGAGGATCGGCCCTGACAAAACCTTTTGGCCCTATATACTTTGAACAGCAGTATACAGGCGTTGCAAACAAGATAAGGACTGTAGGTTTCTTAAGTAGAATCAGAACCATGTCATACTTTGCTCCTGCATATTGCACAATTTCTTAAAGAGACCCTCAACAAACTACATGACACTTGTGCCTGATGAGGCCACTGATGTTCCAGTGGTGGTGGCCCGTGAGACTGTCCATACAGGCTTGGCCCCCCAAAGTGCACGTGCTGTGTGGCAACAATAGGTCGATTATTTTAGGGGTGGGGGGGCCATTACAATGCCAGATCTTGGCTCAATAAATTATTTTTTTGGAAAAGAAAAATTCTAGAAAAAAGGGGGTTGCCATCCGGGGCCCCCTTTGAACAAATTCTGTGAAGAACTCCTGTTCTCTGAAGGCCTTCATTATTTCTGCAAGTCAAAATTTAGCAAAAAAAAAATGTCAGTCAAGCCTTAGCTTCCTCCCCATATCTAACCCACAAACTCATCCACTGATCATAAAGTCCAAAAATCAAGTTTCATATCGTCGTACTGCACGATCGTTTTCATGACATTTTCTACCGACTGCGAACAACGTTCTCACTCACGCAATATCCCTTTATACACTATTAAATAGCCCACTTGCAGTAACAGCTAATGCGTTTATGGGCAATTAAAAAGCACACGTCCACTAACACTATGAGTACTATGTTTAGGTGTAAACTAAACACTATGCAGGCAATACAACACGTTAGAGCACTGCATCTAGCACAATCTACTGCCTAACAATATGAATAGCTGATCTAGCTAAGCTATACAGTGTATAAATATATGTACAATGCTAGGATGTATATATATCCTCTACACACTGTAAATTTAACTAAACTGACTAGCCTTCCTGCTCTATCTATCTATCTATCTATCTATCTATCTATCTATCTATCTATCTATCTATCTATCTATCTATCTATCTATCTATCTATCTATCTGGTAGAAAAGACACTGGCCCGGATTCAGATAGCACTTACGCCGGCGTATCTCGAGATGTGCGGCGTAAGTGTAAATTTGCGCCATCGTATCTATGCGCCGTACCCACAGAACCAGATACGCCTCAAAATAGGCTTCTTCCTACCGGCGTAACTTTTCTACGCCGGCGCGGCGTAGGCGCATATTTACACTGGACTGATCTGGCGCTCCCATGGATTTTGTATTCAAATATGCAAATGAGGGAGATACGCCGATTCAGAAACTTAAGTTTGGCTGGCGCAGGCTACGCGCGTAACTGGAAAGTCCGGCAGAAAGTTACCCCTCATAAAGCAGGGGTAACTTTGCACCAGAGTTGCACAGGTCAGCTGGAGAGCAGCTGTGGTCATAGCACTACTGCGTCGACGGGCACGTAGGAGGGCACGGGAGAGGATATTCCGCATGCGCATTGACGTCTTTGGCATGGGTGATTTGGAGGTGTATCGCATCTTCAGATTCAGCCCTGATGCCATCCTGGAATTAGCCAGAACCCTGCAGGATGACATCACCAGCAAGACACACCGCGTACATGCAGTGCAGCCACTGGTCAAGGTACTGGCAACACTGCATTTCCTCGCCAGTGGATCTTTTCAAAGAACAAGTGGAGTCGTGGCTGGTTTGTCACAATCCACCATGAGCAGATGCGTGCACCAGGTTGTCCCCGCAATCCTCAGACGCATGTCCCACCACTTCATCAAACCCACCCAGAAGCATCTGCGGCAGAAGGCAATGACAGATTTCTACAGAATTGCAAGATTCCCACGCACTGTGGGGGCCCTTGATTGCACCCATGTGGCACTACGGCCCCCCCGTGACACAGAGCACATATACTGCAATCGGAAGCATTGGCATTCCATCAACGTACAGGTGTTAGACGATGCCCAATGCCTCATATGGCACGTCCGTGCCAAACACCCAGGGGCCAGCCACGACAGCTACATATACCGTCAAAGCAACATCCCAACAGAATTTGAACAGAACGTGTACAGGGACAGCTGGCTGGCTGGTGAGTGACATGGGAGTCAGGCATGACTGTCCGACCCCATGATGCAGACATCACGAGGGGCACATGCATGACTAACATCCTCCTGTCTTTTCCCTTCCAGGTGACACGGCATATGCACTTGGACCCCATCTGTAATTGCCAGCAGCCAAGATGAAAGGGTCCAGAAATCCTTTCATGTAAACTTATTAAAAGAGTATCAGGAAAGACCAGAGGATGTAGCAGCCATATGTATTCCAGCCACTGAAGACCCCGACAGCTTACCCATCCCAGATCTATTAGCAGATTCGGAACCTAAGACTCTGCTCAATACGATACAGCTAGGGGAGCGGTTACCTCCCGCAGAAAAGGGACAGATGCGACAATTGATAACTGAGAAAGGACTGACATTTTCCCAGGAGCCCGGGTACACTCTCTTAGCGACTCACTACGTAGAGACCCCAGGACAAAACCCTCTCAGACAGACTCCCTACAGAATCCCTGAGGCAGTAAAAGAGGAGATGAGGAAGGAAATACAAGAAATGTTAAGACTGGGGATCATAGAACCATCTGACAGCCCCTGGGCCTCGCCCGTTGTCCTAGTACCCAAAAAGGACGGAACAACCCGATTCTGTGTCGATTACCGACGCCTCAATGACAAAACCGTGACAGATGCCTACCCCATGCCCCGAGTAGACGAGCTATTAGATCGTATTGCCAGGGGACGTTATCTGACCACAATCGATCTGTGCAAAGGGTATTGGCAGATTCCCCTGTCCAAAGAGGCTATCCCTAAGTCGGCATTTGTCACCCCATTTGGCTTATTCCAGTTCAAGGTCATGCCATTTGGGATGAAGAACGCCCCAGCCACATTTCAGCGCTTAGTGGACCGCCTCCTTGATGGCTTCCAGTATTTTGCGTGCGCGTACCTGGATGACATTGCGATCTATAGTGAGACTTGGGGGGAACACTTGAGGCATGTTGAGGCTGTACTGGATCAGATTAGGGCCGCGGGCCTAACCCTGAAACCAGAAAAATGTAATTTCGGGATGGCAGAAGTCCAGTACTTGGGACACAGAGTGGGGTGTGGGAAACAACGACCAGAACCCGCTAAGGTTGAGGCTGTAGCCAATTGGCCAACTCCCCACACTAAGACCCAGGTACTGGCATTTCTAGGGACAGCGGGGTATTACAGAAAATTTGTCCCTGACTATAGTACCATTGCCAAACCCCTGACGGATTTGACCAAAAAGAATTTGCCTAGAGTAGTCCTGTGGTCTCCCGCCTGTGAAACAGCATTCCAAACCTTGAAACAAGCATTGATCAACGCACCTGTCCTATCTGCCCCCGTCCCTAACAAAAGATTTGTCGTTCATACAGATGCGTCCATGTATGGACTGGGGGCAGTTCTAAGCCAGATCGGGGAGGATGGAGGAGAACACCCTGTCGCGTACCTGAGTAGAAAACTATTACCCAGGGAAGTGAGCTACGCGGCCGTGGAAAAGGAATGTTTAGCCCTGGTTTGGGCCTTAAAGAAGCTCACACCCTACCTGTATGGTCAGGAATTCACCCTGATCACGGACCATAACCCACTAGTATGGCTGAACCGAGTAGCCGGAGATAATGGGCGCTTGCTAAGATGGAGCTTGGCCCTACAACCCTACAATTTTTCTATCCAATACCGCCCTGGCAGATTCAATGGGAATGCCGACGGACTGTCCAGGCAAACTGAACTTTTACCCTAACAGCAGACCGGACATCCCCAAGTTGATCCGAAAAAGATCAATCCGGGTCTGCCGGAGTGTTCCACAAAGGGGGAGTAGTGTAACGGACACATGCATGCTGCCGAGACAGTTATAATCTTCGTGCAGGGGGACTACAAGGAACTGCATGGCTTGTCACCATTGGATGTACCACATTGTATTCTGAGCTCAAAGGGTTAATTGGACAAGTTTCTTTTCATTGTTGAATGCTAATGTACTCTTCGCATAGATAATGAACTCTTCTTTTGTGTGCAGGTAAACAGCCCCCTGTGAGGTGTATGCTGATGGGGATTATGTGTGAGTGATAATTGTTTTAAAGGTTAATTGAATTCTATGTGCCTGGCCAGGAAATGTTAAGTGGGGTGAGGTGCCGAAGTGTCTAGAAACTGGTCAAGTGATTAATTCAAGGAGATGTCATTGTTTCAGGGGGTCTGTGTTGAAGCCCCCTACTGGGAAAAGGGGAGGGCGGAAACTGTCATTGTTCTTGTAACAGTTGTAACCAGATATAAGCAGGTGAAATATGCCAAATAAAGAGAGTCTGCTTGACCCTTCAAACGTAACACGTCTCGTTTCTTGGAAGGGCGTTCGATGGGATATACCGGCGGTACCTGCATATCGCAGCTTGCCAGGGAAAAGGACGTCTCCAACGGCCGATACCCCTCACTACCAGTGGGTAGCCGTTACACCATCTAATGACTCCATTCCGGAATCCCCAAACCCCAGGAGAGAGAAGATACAATGATGCACACGCACGTACCCGTGCAGTGGTGGAACGCACCTTTGGCCTCCTGAAGTCCCGTTTCCGATGCCTGGATAAGTCTGGGGGTACCCTGTTGTATTCCCCAAACTTTGTGTGCCAGATCATCGGTGCATGTTGCATTCTGCACAACTACACAATGAGAAAGGGCCTGGAGATTGACATACGTGATGACCTGACCCCCCAACCACACAGTCCCCCCCCTGCCAGAGGGTCCCCCGTCTGCTGAGGGAAGAGCAGTCAGGAGATGCCTCGTGGTAGGCTTCTTTTCAAGTTAAAAACACACATTCATCATGGCACAAGGAGAATGCACGCATGCACACCACTGTGGTCCCTAGCACACACCCCACATCCTCATCAAATTGGATTAGCCCAAAGTACACCGCACGGTACTTGGGAGCAGCAACGCAGCGCCAAGGCTCCAATTAGGTTGCTGTACATTCATACACCATTCACACGTGTCGTGGGGATAACTTCTCCCCAACGACTGAGGGTGACACCCCTTTGCCAGCAGGAGTGTCACCCCCCCACATTTACACACCAGTCACACTGTAGCCTGCACTACTCCCCCGTGTGCAGGGAATAAAAAATAAATAAAACTCATAATCTGAGTATAAAATAAAATAAGAAAAAAAAATCAACGGCCCTGTCGTGGGCTCCGTCTTGTCCCTAGGCTCCTGGGGCGCAGTTGCCTGGGGCGAGCCTCAGATGGGGGGCTGGTTGTGGAACATCCCCAGGTCTCTCCCTGGCTGCCTGGCTGCCCCCCAATGCCACGGCTATCCGGTGGAGATAGCAATTGGTGGCAGCCTGCATCCGCAACCGGCGGGCTGTATTGCTGCGCTGTTGGCCCCGTATCTGCCTCCCCTCCTCACGGACAGCAGCTGCCAGGCTCCGGACCTCTGAGACAAGGCCAGATGTGGTGGCCTGCAGGTCCCCCAGACTGTTCAGAAGGGTTGCACCGTTGCCCACAACATCCTGCAGGCTCTCATTAATGTTGTCATTCTGGGCAGCCTGCTGGGTGAGCGCCTCCTGCACAGCCACAGTGCAGGCAGCCTGGCTCTCGGCCAAGGAGGCCAGGCTAGCTGCAACTCATTGCAGGTCACCCGCTAGGGAACCCATATGGCGGGTCTGCATGGTCTGGTCCCTCGCCACATTATCTTCAAACTCCTCAGGGACTCCTCGGGTCTTCCGGGTAGCCTTCCTAGGGGCCGGAGAGGCTTGGGGCCGGCTGGAGGGGAGATCCCTTGAGGGGCTATCCCTGATAGGGATTGTGGCCCTTGAGGGGCTATCCCTGATAGGGATTGTGGCCCTTGAGGGGCTATCCCTGATGGGGGAGGAGGTTTGGGAGGCACCAGGTATGGGGGTCTCCTCCATGAGATATACCGCATCCTCCTCTATCCCGACGTGCTCCTCCTCCACTTCCTCAAGAGGAGAGGTAGGGGCACTCTCCACCACGAGTGGCGTGGGTCGCACATCTGCCGATGACGGCCCAGCTCCCTCCTGCACATCTGTGGATAACACAAAACATTCACATGTTGGTGGACCCACACACTTGTCACATGTTCCCTTGCCCCCCCCACACATGCTACACACCAGAAAAACCAGATAAAACACACTTACCTGTCCTCAAGGGTTGTTCACCAGAATCAAAGCCCTCCAGGCCCTCCACCAGCTGCCTATCCAAAAACCAGGCAACGACCATCTCCTCAGGCGTCAGGGAGATGTTTTCGGCTGGTCCTCCACCTGTGCCAGTGGCATGCTTCCTCATCGCCACAAGCTTTTCCTTCACCAGTCTCCGCAGGTCGTTTATTTTTTTTCGGATGTGTTTTGGCTCCCTGGCCGCCACGACAAGGGCATTCACCTGGGTGGTGATCTCCGCATAAATGCGGATTTTGACATCCTTACCAGTGGAGCCACTCTGTGGCCCATAGAGGCGGGAGCTGTGTTGAGAGAGCCCATCAATGATAATCGCCTTCTCCTCAGGGCTAAAATTGGTCATCCGCCGGTCACTGGAAGTCCCTGGTGCAGACATAATTCCAACAAATCCCAAGAAACAGCAGTAAAATAAATGCTTGTGCACTTTTGCACTTGACGGGCGCATGTCTGGGCATATTTATGCACTGGGCGTAGGCAGTGGGCCGGCGTATCTTACGGGTTACGCCGGGCGCAGTTGTGCACATGTGCAGATGGGGGCAGACAGTCCGGTGACGTCACAGCGCATGCGCCGTTTAAGATACGCCCGATGTATCTCTCTGCGACACGGTCGGACCAGCATTTGCATGGGGTGACGCCCACTTACACTTACGCCGCCTTACGCCATCGAAAATACGTTCCGCTGGTGCATCTTGGTGAGTAATATCTTTCTGAATACAGTACATGCCTCTCCGCGCTGGTCCGGCGTAGCGGAATTAAGATGCGCTACGCCGGCGTAAATATGCGCCAATGTATCTGAATCCGGTCCAGTGTGTCTCTATCTATCTCTCTCTCTCTAACTGTCTGACTGTTCTTTTCTTTAACAAAGCCAGAACACACTACACGCGGCCGCCTTACAGGCGGCCTTATATAGTGTGGGGCGTGTACTAAACCCCCTAAGCCATAATTGGCCAAACCCTGGCTTTGGCCAATTGTGGTTCTTCGTTTTTTGCGCCTTGTGATTGGCCAAGCATGCAGGGTCATGGTGCATGCTTGGCCAATCATCAGTGCGCAACGCCGCAGTGAATTATGGGCCGACGCGCGTCACTCGAATTTGGCGCGAACGACCCGTTTTGTTTGAAATTCGTCGAACGTACGAACAGACGATGTTCGAGCCGAACATATGTTCGAGTCGAACGACAAGCTCATCCCTAAACACCAGCTCCTGCCACAAGCTCCTCCTGTCACCACTTGCCATCATCACCAGCTCCTGCCGCCAGCTCCTCCTGCCCCCACCGCCAGCTCCCGTCAGCTCCTCCTGCCCCCATCGCTAGCTCCTCCTGCCCCCACCACCAGTCAGCTCCTGCCCCCGCCAGCTCCTGCCACCATCAGGCACCATCTCCTCTTGCCACCATCAGGCATCAGCTCCTGCCACCAGCTTCTCCTGCCCCCACCGCCAGCTCCTGCCACCACCTCCTCATGTCCCTATCGCCAGCTCCTGCCACCATCACCAGCTCCTGCCACCTCCTGCCCCTGCCAGGTCCTGCCACCTTCTGCCCCTGCCAGCTCCTGCCACCATCACCAGCTCCTCCTGCCACCATCACCAGCTCCTGCCACCATCACTTCCTGCCACCACCTCCTGCCACCACCTCCTCCTGTCACCACCTGCCATCATCACCAGCTCCCGCTGCCAGCTCCTCCTGCCCCCACCGCCAGCTCCTGCCACCAGCTTCTCCTGCCCCCACTGTCAGCTCCTCCTGCCCCACCGCCAGCCAGCTCCTGCCCCCGCCAGCTCCTGCCACCATCACCAGCTCCTCTTGTCACCATCAGGCACCAACTCCTGCCACCAGCTCCTCCTGCCCCCACCGCCAGCTTCTGCCACCACCTCCTCCTGCCCCCTTTTGCCAGCTCCTGCCACCATCACCAGCTCCTGCCACCTCCTGCCCCCTTCTGCCCCTGCCAGCTCCTGCCACCATCACCAGCTCCTCTTGCCACCATCAGGCACCAGCTCCTCTTGCCACCATCACCTCCTTACCTTAAAGCAAAGAAGTTTGAGAATGCAGGCTTGCCTTGAGCTGGTCCGTTTGTGGATGCCTGGGCACTGTGGGCAGCTGCTGGGCTGTCACTGAATTTCCTGGGCAGACCACGGCCACCGCCGCCACCATAAAGGAAAAACTGCTCCATTCCGCCTGCCCAGCTCGGAGCTCCTGGTGACTACAGTATTTTTTAAAGCCTGGCGCGCCTGGCTGGATGTGCCATGACATCACTCGCATCGCCGCCGCCGCGCCACCAGTAGCACGCTGCACACCTGTCAGCCTCTGACAAATAGGGTGACCACATTTTCAAACTGCCATTCAGGGACACTCCCCCCCCCTCCCCGTTCCTAAAACAATATGATTTCATAGAGTGCTAGGAGGAAGTGATGTCGCTTTAGAACAGCGGTCCCCAACCTTTTTGCATGGGGGAATGATCTTGTGGAAGGGGGGAGGAATGTAGTCTCTGGGTTGACAGGGAATTCAGTGGCGGGTGATTTGTCGGGTGAATGGCTGATGTCGGCACTTAAATCATCCCGACACCATGCGTGCAGGGTACTATGTGTTGGGGTGCAGGGTTCTGTGGAGGGGTGCAGGGTACTATGGGTTGGGGTGGAGGGTTCTGTGGAGGGGAGCAGGGTTCTGTGCAGGGTACTATGGGTTGGGGTGCAGGGTACTATGGGTTGGGGCAGGGTTCTGGGGAGGGTTCTATGGGTTGGAGGCAGGGTTCTGTGGAGGGGTGTAGGGTACTATGGGTTGGGGGCAGGGTTCTGTGGAGGGGTGGAGGGTACTATGGGTTGGGGGCAGGGTTTTGTGGAGGGGTGCAGGGTACTATGGTTTGGGGCAGGGTTCTGTGGAGGGGTGCAGGGTAATATGGGCCGGGGCAGGGTTCTGTGGAGGGTACTATGGGTTGGAGGCAGGGTTCTGAGGAGGAGTGTAGGGTACTATGGGTTGGGGTGCAGGGTACTACGGGTTGGGGGCAGGGTTCTGTGGAGGGGTGCAGGGTACTATGGGTTGGGGGCAGGGTTCTGTGGAGGGGTGCAGGGTACTATGGGTTGGGGTACTACGGGTTGGGGGCAGGGTTCTGTGGAGGGGTGCAGGGTACTATGGGTTGGGGGCAGGGTTCTGTGGGGGGGTGCAGGGTACTATGGGTTGGGGTTGGGGTACTACGGGTTGGGGGCAGGGTTCTGTGGGTTGGGGGCAGGGTTCTGTGGAGGGGTGCAGGGTACTATGGGTTGGGATTGGGGTACTATGGGTTGGGGGCAGGGTTCTGTGGCGGGGTGCAGGGTACTATGGGTTGGGAGCAGGGTTCTGTGGAGGGGTTCAGGGTACTATGGGTTGGGGTGCAGGGTTCTGTGGAGGGGTTCAGGGTACTATGGGTTGGGGTGCAGGGTTCTGTGGAGGGGTGCAGGGTACTATGGGTTGGGGTGCAGGGTTCTGTGCAGGGGTGCAGGGTACTATGGGTTGGGGGCAGGGTTCTGTAGAGTAGAGGGGTGGTGGCTGGGTGCAGGGAAGGAGAGAGCTCCCACACAGGGTTCAATGGAGGAGCAGAGGGCAGTGTTAAAGGGGATCCTGGGCATTGCACAGCCTGGAACGGTCAGAAGGACCTGGATCAGAGCTAGGGGGGAGGGGGAGAGCATCTGGAGGTGAACGAGCACCTAGGAGGGACCTGAGGACTGGGAAGCAGGGTGGGGACTCGGAGACACAGACACAGGCAGCGCTTTGCCCCCATTTCTGTCACGAGAGAGAGACGAGCAGTGCCAGGACACAGATCACAGTCACAGCCTTAGTTACACTGTACGTCTAGCAGGGAGACAGCATTGCAATCCCCAACCTACACCTCCATCCATTGTAAGACTAACTCAATGCCTGCCCCGCTCGTCCAATCAATTAGCATCTACAGCATTATCTTCCTATCAGCAGAGCAGAGCAGGGGGGCGGGAGGAGCTGTTGTGAAAAGACTCCTCCAATCCTGCTGACTGTGCTGCTCTCCCACCCCCTTGCTCTGCTGATAGGATGAAATCGTTGGTGGGGCGGGAGAGGGGAGAGCCAGGAAGAGAGGAGACAGACATGGCCACACACAATTCTGAACGGCTGCATCGGCCGGCCGGGGTCATTCCATTCCGGGAGAATGTATTGTCCCGCAATGAATGTACCCGGGACAGAGCTCCACAATAAGGGACTGTCCCGGGCAATCCGGGACACTTGGTCACCCTACTGACAAATCCGCCCCCTGGATCACAAGATCAGAATCAGCTCCATTCGGCGGCTTAGCTCGGGAGTCGGGCAGCTCGCCAGTCACGCCTTTTTTTTACGTGCACTTTTGTCCTATCACGGACAATTACGTACAGCAAGAAATTGCATTTTTTTACGGGCTGTATGTAAAAATACGTACGGTTGGCAACACAGATTACACACCTATATACTGCACAGCAAGTGGCACACCTATACCAGTCCTTAAAAGGACTTTTGTGGACCTTTTAGATAGCTATTTGATTGAATACAGCCTGTCCCTGCTCCAAACACCAACCTGTCCCTACACTGACAAAAAGTATATGGATGTATTACACACCTATATACTGCAAAGCAAGTAGCACACCTATACCAGTCCTTAAAATGACTTTTGTGGACCTTTTAGATAGCTATTTGATTGAATACAGCCTGTCCCTACTCCAAACATCAACCTGACAAAAAAGCAGAATGTAAGATGGCTGCCAGATCAGGTCTATTTATAAGGTAGGGGGCATGTCCATGTGCTGAAATGTCTCAATTGGCTGTCCTGCACCACCTGATGGATGTGTCATAGGTCAAAGTTCTTCTCCATGTAAAATAGCGGACCGCCGCGAATATCGCCAGATGTCCACCGGTTTGGCGGACCACGAAAGAGCAAAGTTCGCCGCGAATCGATCGCCGGACAACCGCCGGGCCAACTCTATTCGGTATCACAGAAAGGCAATCCATGGTTGAAGAGAGGCTGTAAACTTTCTGGGAAAAGCTTTGTAGCTGGAAGCAGCTGGCCATTTACTTGCTGATTTGTGTTTGATGACATAAGTGGCTGAGACAGGATTTGGCCATGACACCTCAGAAGGATCTCAAAAGGCATATTAAAAGCAGAAAATAAAGTTAGAAGCTAGGAAAGAATTCAGAAATAATGAGCTCAACAGCGTAGTCATTGCTTATATTTGTTCTCGCAAGAATTTGTAAGCCAATTTAGTATGATATGTTTACTGACTTTACCAGTACTGTTTCTATGACATTTTTATTTTGTTAATTAGGTGGAAGAGGCAGATGACTGGCTGAGGTATGGAAACCCCTGGGAAAAAGCCCGTCCAGAATATACGATTCCTGTGCATTTTTATGGCAAGGTTCAACATACTCCACAAGGAACTGAATGGATTGATACACAAGTAAGTGTTTTTTTATAGTCTATTCTACAACTGCACATCAGTGCTAAGCTTTTCATAAATTAAAAAGTATGATTGTGGTACAATTCTTTCAACTCCTTCCAACTTTAGCTATTTTTATTTTTTTAGATAGAGTGAGAAAGTCTTAAGCCGTGTACACACGATCAGTTTGTCTGATGAAAAAAGACCGATGTACTGTTTTCATCGGACAAACCGATCGTGTGTGGGCCTCAGTCTTTTTTCCATCGGTGTAAAAAAAGACATCGGCCCGGATTCACAAAACACTTACGCCGACGTATCTCGAGATACGCCGCGTAAGTGTAAGTATGCGCCGTCGTATCTGTGTGCCGTGCCCACAAAACTAGATACGCCTGAAAATAGGCTTCATCCAACCGACGTAACTTTCCTATGCCGGCGTATCGTTGGCGCATATTTACGCTGGCCGCAAGTGGTACTCCCATTGATTTTCTATTCACCTATGCAAATGAGGGAGATACGCCGATTCACGAACGTACTTGCGCCCGGCGCATAATATACGCGCTTTGTGTAAGTCCTACGTCCGGCGTAAAGTTATTCCCCATATAGGAGGCGCAAGTCATGCAAAAGTATGGACCAGGGAACACAGCCGTCGTAGGCAGTGATTCGACATATCTTAGGCAGTTGTTTCGACGTGATTCTGAGCATGCGCACTGGGATGCGTCCACGGGGCAGCGCATGTGCCGTACGTTATTCGTAAATTTATGACGCTCAGTCCTTCATTTACATGGGGTCACGCCTCATTAGCATGGCTCACGCCCACTTCCATCTACGCTGGCTTACGCTGAGGAAACCCATCTTAAACAGCGACTGGGGCGAGTGCTTTGTGAATAATGTGCTTGCCTCTGTGGGCTGCGTCGGCGTAGCATATATTCGATAAGCTACGCCGGCATAAATATGCACCAATGTATGTGAATCCGGGCCATCATGTTTTAAATTTTTCCTATCGTCTGTGTGGAACTCCATCGGAGAAAAATCCATGCATGCTCAGAATCAAGTCAACGCATGCTCGGAAGCATTGAACTTTATTTTTTTTCCTGCTCGTCGTAGTGTTTTACGTCACCGCGTTTTGGCGCGGTCGGAATATGCAAGACTGATGAAAGTCAGCTTCATCGGATGTCCGTCGAAAAAATCCATCAGATTTGATTCCATCAGAAATCCGATGATGAGTACACGGCTTTAGAATCTAAATTGCGGGGCTAGGGAAATAACCTTGACTCCATACTATAAAAGTGAGCGCAAAAATGTGTGAAGAACTTCAGGTGTTCCCAAATAATAAAGCACCAAGGGCAAAATCAACGCATATAAAATATATATATACACAGTGTATATATATATATATATATATATATATATATATATATATATATATATATATATATATATATACCCGGATCCACAAAGCACTTGGGCCGACGTAAGTGCAAATATGCGCCGTCATATCTATGCGCCTGACCCACAAACTAAGATACGCCTAAAAACAGGCTTCATCCCACCGACGTAACTTGTCTACGCCGGCGTAGCGTGGGCGCATATTTACGCTGGACGCATGTGGCGCTCCCATTGATTTTGTATTCAAATATGCAAATGAGGGAGATACGGCGATTTACGAACGTACATGCGCCCGACGCAGGCTACGCGATGTGCGCGTAAGTTGTACGTCCGGCGTAAAGTTATTCCCCATAAAGCAGGTGTAACTCAGGTGTAACTCAGGTGTAACTCAGCAACAGACGTGCACAGGTCAGCTGGAGAGCAGCTGCAGCAGCACCGTTACGGACGAGCTGAGCAACCACACTTGCAGGACAACACATCTGTATGCCAACATGCCAGGGGCAGCCATGGTCATAGCACTACTGCGTCCACAGGCACGGAGGAGGGCACGGGAGATAGGGTGACCACATTCCCAAACGGCCATTCAGGGACACCCTTCCCAAAAATCAGCTTGTGCTGTAATGAATCACAGTACAGCTGGGGCAGCGGATGCACACTCTACCCAGAAGAACTGATCACGGCCCCAAAAGTGGCATTGCCACTTTACTCACTGACAGCACTTGTCCTGACTGGCCCAGACCGTTTTACCTTGTTCCAACACTCGCTTTACACTGCCCTGCTGTGATTAGACACAAGAGTTGGGGTTTATGATTTCTCCAATCACAAGAAGGGGGCGGGGATTGTGCCTCTCCAGACATACCCGGCTAGGACAAGTGCTGTGGGTGAGTAAAGCGGCGATGTGGTGACCTTTTTGGGGGGCAATAGATAGAGGGGAGGGGGGGTGGCTTTGTCAGCTTCATTCCGGGACACTGTATTGTCCTGGAATGAAGGTGCCCGGGACCTGGGACAGACCTGCAAAATGCGGGACTGTCCCGGGCAATCCGGGACACGTGGTCACCCTAACGGGAGAGGATATACTGAACGCGCATGAACGTCTTTGGCATGGGGGAATCGGAGGTGTATCACATCTTCAGATTCAGCCCTGATGCCATCCTGGAATTAGCCACAGCCCTGCATGATGAAATCACCAGCCAGACAGAACGCTCACATGCAGTGCAGCCACTGGTCAAGGTACTGGCAACACTCCATTTCCTCGTCAGTGGATCTTTCCAACGTACAAGTGGAGTCGTGTCTGGGGTGTCACAATCCACCATGAGCAGATGCGTGCACCAGGTTGTCCCCGTAATCCTCACACGCATGTCCCACCACATCATCAAACCCACCCATGAGCATCTGCGGCAGAAGGCAATGCAGGATTTCTACAGAATTACCGGATTCCCACGCACCGTCGGGGCCATTGATTGCACACATGTGGCACTGCGGCCCCCCTGTGCAACAGAGCACATATACCGCAATCTTAAGCAGTGGCATTCCATCAACGTACAGGTGATAGCCGATGCCCAATGCCTCATATGGCACGTCCGTGCCAAACACCCAGGGGCCAGCCACGACAGCTATATATACCGTCAAAGCAACATCCCAACAGAATTCGAACAGAACGTGTACAGGGACAGCTGGCTGGTTGGTGAGTGGCACTACAGCCCCCCCGTGAGACCGAGCACATATACTGTAATCGGAAGCATTGGCATTCCATCAATGTCCAGGTCATAGTGGATGCCCATGGCCTCATATGGCACGTACGTGCCAAACACCCCGGGTCCTGCCATGACAGCTTCATATTCCGTCAGAGCAGCATCCCAACAGAATTTGAACAGAACATGTATGGGGACAGCTGGCTGGCTGGCTAGTGAGTGACATGGGTGTCAGGCATGACTGTCCGACCCCATGATGCAGACATCACGAGGGGCACATGCACGACTAACATCCTCCTGTCTTTTCCCTTCCAGGTGACTCTGCATATGCACTTGGGCCCCATCTCCTGACTTCATACCGGAATCCCCAAACCAGAGGAGAGAGAAGATACAATGCTGCACACATACGCACCCGTGCAGTGGTGGAGCGCACATTTGGCATCCTGAAGTCCCGTTTCCGATGCTTGGATAAGTCCGGGGGGGCCCTGTTGTATTCCCCAAACAGCCTGGTTCTTTGCTGAGGAGGCCAGGCTGTCTGCCACACGTTGCAGGTCACAGGCTAGATCACCCATGTGGCGTGTCTGCCGGGCCTGCTCCCTCTCCAACCCTTCTTGGAGGGATACAAAGCCTTCCTGGGGGATGGAGAGGCTTGTGTCCATCTGAACGGGGTGGCCCTTGAGGGCATTCCCCTGGATGGGGTAGACAAGGAGGGGGTTCCCTTGAAACGGTATATATTTTTGGGGATATTTATTACAGCAAAAAGTTAAATATATTCATTTTTTCCCAAAATTGTCGCTCCATTTTTGTTTATAGCGCAAAAAATAAAAACCACAGAGGTGATCAAATACCACCAAAATTTGTGGGGAAAAAAGGACGCCAATTTTGTTTGGGAGCCACGTCGCATGACTGCGCAAGTGTCAGTTAAAGCGATGCAGTGCTGAATCGCAAAAAGTGGCCCGGTCATTGACCAGCAATATGGTCCGGGGCTGAAGTGGTTAAGAGATACATTTTTAGTGCTTAGATTAATTAACGCTGCTATTTTTAGCGGCGGTTTACCGTCATTTTTGTGGTGCTATTCGGCTGCTAGCGGGGTGCTTTTAACCCCCGCTAGCGGCCGAAAAAGGTTTAAAAACCGCCGGCAAAGAGCCGGTGGTTCGCCAGCACTGCCCATTGATTTCAATGGGCAGGGGCGCTTTAGGAGCGGTGTATACACCACTCCTATACAGCCCACTTCCTGTTTCTTGTCTGGAAAAAAAGCCTAGGCTTATACCATCATAAACAGCACTCTCTCTCACTCTGGTGAGAGTTTGCCAGGGAGGGAGGGGGAGAGTCATAAGAGGGCCAATGAGAGTTGCAGAGCTGGAGGTGTGCCTCTGCGTAGATCCAGGAAGTAAACAGGCAGCAGGTTCAGCTGTTTACAGTTAAAATGGTTGCAGCCGGACTCCGTAGATTTCTGCAGCATATTTGGCAAGTACAAAATCACAGTGGCCCGGATTCAGGTACGACTTGCGCGGGCGCAATCGCGATATGCGCCGCGCAAGTACGGATTTGTGCCCAGGCAAATATGCGGATGACCCAGAAAACAAGCTAAGCCTGAAATTAGGCTTTTTTCAACGGACGCAGTTTCTCTGCCCCGGTGCATGTAATGCGCATTTTTGCGCAGGGTGCAACTTGCGCTCTCATTGTTTTCCCTCAGCAAATATGCAAATGAGGAACTAACGCTGATTCAAAAACCTGCGCGTGTGAGGCGCAGTTTGCACACCAAGCGCGCAAGCTGTTTGGCCAGGGCAATATTGCTCCTCATAAAAGCAGGGGCAACTTGGCAACAGACATCCACAGGTCAGCTGGAGAGCCACTACAGCAGCACCGTTACGGACGAGCTGAGCAAGCAGAGCACCCACACTTGCAGGACCTCACATCTGTGTGCCAACATGCCAGGGGCAGCTATGGTTCTAGCAATACTACTGAGTGAACCGACTCGTAGGAGGGCACGGGAGAGGATATACCGAGTGCGCAGGAACATCTTTGACATGGGGGATTCGGAGGTGTATCGCATGTTTAGATTCAGCCCTGAAGTCATCCTGGAATTAGCCACAATCCTGCATGATGACATCACCAGCCAGACACATCGTGGACATGCAGTGGAGCCACTGGTCAAGGTAGTGGCAACCCTGCATTTCCTGGCCACTGGCTCTTTTCAGCGCACAGGTGGAATGGTGGCTGGGATGTCACAATCCTCCATGAGCAGATGTGTGCACCAGGTTATCCCTGCAATCCTGAGACGCATGTCCCACCACTTCATCAAACCCACCCAGGAGGTCCAGCGGCAGAGGGCAGTGACAGATTTCTACCAAATTGCAAGATTCCCATGCACCGTGGGGGCCATTGATTGCACCCATGTGGCACTACAGCCCCCCCGTGAGACCGAGCACATATACTGTAATCGGAAGCATTGGCATTCCATCAATGTCCAGGTCATAGTGGATGCCCATGGCCTCATATGGCACGTACGTGCCAAACACCCCGGGTCCTGCCATGACAGCTTCATATTCCGTCAGAGCAGCATCCCAACAGAATTTGAACAGAACATGTATGGGGACAGCTGGCTGGTTGGTGAGTGACATGGGTGTCAGGTATGACTGTCCCCCCCCATGATGCAGACATCACGAGGGGCACATGCATGACTAACATTCTCCTGTCTTTTCTCTTCAAGGTGACGCGGCATATGTACCTCATCTAATGACCCCATTCCGGAACCCCCAAAACCCAGGAGAGGAAAGATATAACGAAGCACACGCATGTATCAGTGCAGTGGTGGAGCGCACATTTGGCATCCTGAAGTCACGTTTCAGATGCCTGGATAAGTCTGGGGTTACCCTGTTGTATTACCCAAACTTTGTGTGCCAGATCATCGGGGCATGTTGCATTCTGCACAACTTTGCAGAGAGAAAGGGCCTGCAGATTGACATACGTGATGACCTGACCCCCCAACCACACAATCCCCCCCCAAGAAACTCTACCCGGTCTACTGAGGGAAGAGCAGTCAGGAGTGGTCTCGTGGAACGTCTCTTTTCACGTTAAACACACACATTAATCATGTCACAAGTAGAATGCATGCGTGCACACCACTGTGGTCCCTAGCACACACACCCCACATGCACCAAAAATTGGATTAGACCCAAGGATACCCCATGGTATTAGGGAGCAGCAACGCCGCGTCAAGGCTCCAATTGTGTTGCTGTCCATTCATACACCTTTCACATGGCAGAGGGTGACACCCCTTTTCCAGCAGGAGTGACACCCCCCCCCCCATTCACACACCAGTCACACTTGACTGGTGCGACAGTCCTAGCTCATTACCGCTTAACCTAAATTGACCACACAACACCTTCTGGATGAAATGGCCACTAAAGGCCCCTTTATTAATTCCAAAAGGTAAACAAAAAATAAACTATCAAATATCTTTTTTTTAATAAATATATATAATTCTTTAAATAAATATATATATTTAAACATAACAACTTTTTAACCCAAATAACATTTTCAAAAGATTTACGTAAGAGGTTCCTGAGAGAAGGTAGGTAAGCAAAACTATGTCATGGGCTGACACCATCTCCAAAGTATTCTGGCCTCCAGCCGTGTTCCTACCAGCTCCAAAACTTGCTAGATTCCTTCACTGTTCAGCCCGATTGACCACTAGCTCACTTAACCCGATAGGGAAGGTGCCCTGCCCAACCCGAGAACAGGCCCCAAACCCTACCAACAATGTTTGATATATACCACCAATAGTGTTGCTCACAAATATTCGTATTGCGAATATTCGGCTCGAATATGGCATATTCGAGTATTCGCGAATATTTCGAATTTCGCGGTCAATATTCGCTATTCCGAATATTCAGATTTTTTCAATTTTATTTTTAGAACAGATCACATCCTAGAGATCTCCATAGACATCTAAAAGCATTGCTGGTATGATTAGAGACCCTGGGCCGAGTAGCTGAAGCGATCATTTTATATTGCTGAAAATTCGCAATGCGATTATTCGGCAATAGGAATATTGCGCGATTATTTTCTCCGCCCTTCTTTTGCATCAGAGCCAATCAGAGTTCTCCTACAGCAGTTGTCGAAATTCCGCAATAAATATCGCATTCGCATTTTGCGAAATTTCGATAAAATATCACAAATATTCTGAGCCAATCAGAGTGCTCCTACAGCAGTTGTCGAAATTCCGCAATAAATATCGCATTCGCATTTTGCGAAATTTCGATAAAATATCACAAATATTCTGAGCCAATCAGAGTGCTCCTACCGCAGTTGTCGAAATTTCGCAATCATTTTCGCATTCGCAATAGCGAAATTTCGCAAACATTTCATTTCGATAAAATATCACGAATATTCGAATTTAGCAAATATTTCTCGAATATTCGGCTATATATTCGTGATATATCGCAAAATCGAATATGGCGTATTCTGCTCAACACTAACCACCAATATATATCCACCCACCACCAACCAACCCTCAGGAACCCCATACCCCTGCCAATACCACCTGGAACGAAAAAAGACACATTAAAAACACATACCCATACCAGACAAACTTCCACTAGGGAGGGAAAAACAATCTGTGTGTTACCCCTTCCTGTCCTTGGTGCCGAATGCCTAGCTCCGCCCCCCTCTGCACTTATAGAGAGCTGCCTCGTGTAGCCAGCCCCACCCCCCTTACCAACTTCTAACCCACCTCACTTCCTCTTCCTGGAGCAACCTCCTCAGCGTTCCCCCAGTCATGTGGCCCCTCTGCCTAGGTTCCCTTTACGCCGGGGCATTCTTGACTGGTGCACTGCTAGAGTCCTAGCTCATTACCCCTTAACTAAACACCACTTACCTACCCCTTAACCTAAATTGACCACACAACACCTTCTGGATGAAATGGCCACTAAAGGCCCCTTTATTAATTCCAAAAGGTAAACAAAAAATAAACTATCAAATAACTTTTTTTTAATAAATATATATAATTCTTTAAATAAATATATATATTTAAACATAACATCTTTTTAACCCAAATAACATTTTCAAAAGATTTACGTAAGAGGTTCCTGAGAGAAGGTAGGTAAGCAAGGCTATGTCATGGGCTGACACCATCTCCAAAGTATTCTGGCCTCCAGCCGTGTTCCTACCAGCTCTGAGACTTGTTCGATTCCTTCACTGTTCAGCCCGATTGACCACTAGCCCATGTGACGGACTTTTATGCAAATATCAAATATGCTTCAGTCTAATTCTCTCCCTGCTAGTTTAATGCTGTGTGTTAGATGAAAAGGTGATTTCATGTGTGACTCATCTCTCTGTGAAGACTGTTAATATGTTAAATAAGGCTAGCTTTTGAAAGGCCTTTAATTGTGTGATAACACTGTCTAAAACCTATTGATGCTCAGAGGTGTGAATAGGTGTCAAGCGGCATGCGGAGACGAAACGTCTGCCTAGGAAACTCAGTGTGTGAAGGTGGTTTGTTTGATGCCATTAATTAAGGAATGTGCAGTGATTAGACATGATAATTATAGGCCGGTGCCGACCTGTCTAGAATGTTGTAGTAATTAGCCTTAGTGTGTGATTAGGGGGGGTGGAGATCTCATTGTTGCTTTAATGCCTGGTACTGTATATAAAGCTGAGAAGAAACCATTAAAGTCTGTCTTGTTCCAGCATTAAGCCTTGGCTTATGTGTGGATGATTCAGTGCTTTTCTTTTATGGGGAGAAGGGACTGCTTGACGGGGATATCATTCTAATACCGTCACAGCCCACTTAACCCGATAGGGAAGGTGCACTGCCCAACCCGAGAACAGGCCCCAAACCCTACCAACAATCTTTGATATATACCACCAATATATATCCACCCACCACCAACCAACCCTCAGGAACCCCATACCCCTGCCACAGGCGCCCACCAGTGACCCCTTACGCGTGGGCGACCCGCCACAGCCTTAAGGCCCACTGCAAATCGTCCTGGAGCCCCAGGACCCACATATCGATCCCCACCGGGGTCAAATGCACCCCGTCCCCCCTCAGGAAAAGGCCAAAATCCCCCTTCAGTTCGCAATGGCGAACCACCAACCCCCCATTACGGACCACAAACTTAGCCACCGCTTTATTGACCTTCACCCTGGCCTTGTTAATCTTGCTAACTGACCGAGCCCCCCTCCATGCCAACCTCCCCACCATGTCAGACCAAATCACAATGGTCTCCGGGAAAGACGACCGAAGTCGCATAAAATCCCATTTGATGTCTTTTATTAAGTCCCGGGATGCCCGAAGACATAGGTCGTTCCCCCCGACATGTAATAACAACACATCCGGGGGCCGGTCCAAGCGAGCGTATCGCTGAACTTCCGGCAGCACCCTGGACCAGAGCATGCCCGGGAACCCAATCCACCTGACTGTCGCTTCAGCCCTGGAAAAACCCACTTGTCTCCCTTCTGGCCTATCCAACACCCTCTGAGCCCCCCAACGAACGTAGGAGTGGCCCAGAATCCACATCAAGCACACGGGGCCTGCAAGAAAAGAATAGGGAGAACATGGAAACAGAAAAGAACAGCACCACACAAACTCCCAACACTGCACACCCCAGAAGAAACGCACAGAACACCATGAAACACAGACAGTACCTAGAAGAAACACATTAACCCCTTCAGCCCCTTCCCTCCCCCTCACAACAAGTGAGGGCGAACATAAAGTCTAAAACGATGGGACTCCCAGCGACCAATCCGCTGTAAGATCTTGTCACTCAAGCACCACCGGGACGCTTTGGTTGCAGCCCCAATCCTGAAAGAATGGGACGAATAGTCCGCTGCCACGTACCCCCCAACTCCTAAACAACGCTTAAATATTGCCCCAAATTGATACCTAGACAAAGGAGTCCCAGTATCGTGAACCAACAATGGGCCTGAACCCACCGGCCGACACTCCAGCCAGTCCCGAAGCACTTCAACTGGGCAAACCCCAAGACCAGGCACTTTACCCAAGACCACCCCGGGTTCCCTTCCCCAACCGATCAGTTTTTGACTTCCGAATCAGCAACGTTAACGAATCCTCCTGCAAGACCACGTCCGATACCTGCAACCCCCCCGGTACCGTTTTCGAAGGGCTAACCAACTCGCCCACCCGCAATGCACCAAAAAACGCCAAAACGAACACCGTACGAAACAATCGGACCTCAAACACAGAAGAGCACACCTGAGGCAGCACCCCCACCAACGTTTCCAGCATATGTAACGATACTGGCCGTCTGGAATCCGGTCGAGAGCGACCTTTCCTGTAACTCCTCAACGCCTTCTTTACCACAAAAGCCTTCGTGACATCCTCCACCCCGTTCAGCTGAAACAAAAATGCCAAGCCTGCCATTTTTACATTAAGTGACGCTACTGACACACCCCCTTCACATTTCCTACCCAAGAAGTATAATAAAACATGAAGCCGATCCTCAGCCGAGGAGCCAACCCCAAGTTCACTCACCAGCTCACGCCACTCACGCCAAACCCGCTCATAAGCCCGCCAGGTAGAATCAGCCACCGACTGCCGAACCAGAGCCATTACCTTTCCAACACAAGGTCCCACAAGCCAATGGGGCACGGAACCCCGACCTGCTCCACCTCCGGAGCTAGTCGCCGAAATCGGTCCCAATGCAAACGAGAGAGTGCATCAGCCACCTCATTCTCTACCCCTGGGATATGTACAGCACAGATAAACATATTTAGCTCCAGACATTTCAACACCAACGCCCGCAACAACCGCACCACCGGCAAGGACGATGCCGTCAGAGAAGTAATCGCTTGCACCACCCCCAAATTATCGCAATGAAAACGAACCCTCCGGTTCCAAAACTCCTGTCCCCACAACTCTACCACCAACACAATGGGAAACAATTCCAACAGCATAAGGTTCCTGATCAGCGCCGACTCGGCCAATTCCGCAGGCCATTGCCCCGCACACCAACGTCCTTTGTAAAACGCAGCAAAACCGACAGAACCTGCCGCATCCGTAAACAGGTCCAGGTCACTCGCTTTCACCACCGGCCCAACCATAAGGACCTACCATTGTAGTGCTCCAAAAACGAGTCCCAAACCTTAAAATCCTCCCTATGCTCCCGGCCCAACCGCACAAAATGGTGCGGGGCCTTGATCCCCGCCGTGGCCATTGCCAATCGTCTGCAGAAAACTCTCCCCATAGGCATAATCCGACAGGCAAAGTTGAGTTTCCCCAACAATGACTGCAAGTCCCGTAACTTCAATTTAGGACAACGAACCGTCAACGCCACAGCCTCCCGAAGGTCAGCCAACTTGTCAGCCGGGAGACGACACTCCATCCTTTCAGTATCAATTATGATACCTAGAAACTTCAACTCAGTTACCGGCCCTTCCGTCTTGTCTTGCACCAGCGGGACCCCAAAGACCTGGAAAACATGCTGAATAGTGGCCAGCAGAATCAGGCACGAACGATCGTCCGGCGGCTCGATCACCAAGAAATCATCCAAATAGTGCAACACTGACGCCAACCCCGACAAATCCTTGACCACCCACTCTAAAAACGAACTAAACAACTCAAAATACGAACAGGAAATCGCGCAACCCATAGGCAAACACCTATCCACAAAAAACTCACCGTCCCAACAACATCCCAACAAGCGCATGCTATCCGGGTGCACTGGCAGCAACCTAAACGCTGACTCAATGTCAGTTTTAGCCAACAGCGCCCCTTTTCCAAAACGCCTAACCCACCGCACTGCTTCATCAAACGATGCATATGAAACCGTGCACAAGGCGGGATCGATGGCATCATTCACTGATCCCCCTTTTGGGTGAGAAAGATGGTGAATGACCCGAAATTGATTCGGCTCACGCTTAGGCACCACGCCCAACGGTGAAACCACCAAATCCTCCACCGGCGGCACTGCGAACGGCCCAGCCATCCTACCCAAGCCAACTTATTTTCTAAGTTTTTCTGACACCACCTCCGAATGCTCAAATGCCGACCGCAAGTTAGCCGCAATGGGGGGGACAGTGTCCAATTCACTAGGAATCAGAAACCCCTCCGTAAAGCCCAACCATAACGTCCGCGCCGCCACCCTGTTCGGGTACCTACTTAGGTACGGCGCCATTTTTTCTGCCTTCACCGGCGTCCTCCCTCTTTCCAGCATCAGCAAACTTCTTTCCCTTCTTAAAGCACTTGGACAAGGGGTGGGCCCCCTCACATCCGGAGCACTCGTGGCGGAAACAACAAGAGCCCCCGAACTTGCAGGCACCCTCGTTGAACTGCCAGCAAAACCCCTTGCGCTTTTATGCCGTTGGTGAAGAGGCTTGGTCACCCCCGGCACCTCCCTGAAAGGGCTGTGGCACGGCCTTAGCCTGAGTCATGAGCCTCATCCACATGCCAATGTCCTTCTGATCCCATCTCAAAGATGGTCTCAGCGCCTTTCGCTGCCTGAACTGCTCGTCATAACGCAGCCAAGCATCCCCCCCCATAAACCCTCTGAGCTTCGCTAATGGCATCAATGTAGCAAAACAAACCAATTTTCCGACGCCTTCTCCCCAATAACGCTAGCAAGGATATAAAAAGCCTGCGCCCAATTGGCAAACGTACGCGGAATAAGCCGGTACCGCCGCTTCTCCTCCTCGTCCTTTTTACTCTCGTCCGGCTTCATCTTATCCAGGTTGAACTTCTCCAAAGGAAGCAACGAGAATATCTCCACAAACTCCCTTTTCCACATCCTCTCCTTCACCTCCAGCTTCAAGTGAGATCCCAGGGGTGCTTCGTAACAAACATACATCTCGCACCTGGCCGCGTCGGCCAAACGCACCCCGTCTGCCACCAATCCTGACGACGCACCACTCCCCGTACTTGCCGGAGAAGCTGCCGGCAATGTGGGAGGAACAACACTTGCCACCCCAGCCCCCACGGCCACAGAGGGAGGGGGGACCCCTTGAACAGTTGCACTAACTTGAGCAGCACCCCCCGCTACCGGGGGAACCACGCTCGTCACCGCACCCCCGGGGTTCGCCACCGAAACCACCGGGGGGCGGCACATGACCCACCCCAACCACCTGCGAAGTACCTCCCACCGCTGGCGTCACCCCAATCGCCGACCCCGCAGAAACAGTTAAAGGATTAGTAGGCAGCCAAGCCGCCACCGGAGCCACCGAAGTGGATGGGAGGGGCAACCCTGCCCCCCCACTCGCTAAGTCCCTGCAACCTTGCAACATGGAAGCGAACAGCTGCTGCATGCGAACTGCACCCAAATTGAGAGCACCCCCCCTACCGACATGCCCGGCCCATCCCCCAATAAAGCCACATGCCCACCCCCCAACAAAGAATCAGGAGCAGACAACAAGGGAGACGGTGAAGGAATGGAAGGAGGTTGGGAAAGGAGGGGGAGGAAGGAGTGGGGGGGTGGGGGGGGATGAAGCAGACAACATGGAAACAGGAGAAAGAACAGCAGAAACAACCAAAGGTGACTTACCGGGCTGCCCAGGGGAAACCGACCGACCAGCCGCCACTCCGGGTCCACGTTGAAGGCCCGACGGGCCCGCCACCGCTCCTGGACCGTCCAAGTCTGAATCGGACAGTTCTCCTTCCGACCGTAGGTCCCCCTGCAACCCAGGGGACGCCGGCTGCACGATCAAGGCCGAGGGCCCGCCATCAGATGAAGCCCCAGGACCTCCCGGACCAGGCAGCACTACTCCTTCAGCTCTCCCACGCAGGGCCCCCTGCACGCCAGCAGCAACCGCTCCCGAACCGACGCCACCAGACCCCCCTGGACCTCCGCTTCCTCCCACGCTGGCCATGGCCGTCCTGGTCACAGAGCCCCCAGCCGCTCCTGTAGCTCTCCCGGGTCGGGTAGCCCCCTGCTGGGCAGATGTGCCCGCCTGTCCTACCGCTCCAACCGCGACCATCCTAGAGGGGGAGGGAGAAGCCACCCTCCGCGCCGCAGCCCTCTTAGTCCCAGGCGTCCTCCCCGTGGCCCCGCTGGCGGCCTCCACCGGCCTCTTCCTCGATCCCTTGGGGTCTGATACTGGGCTCCCCCCCGTCGATCCCCGCTGGAGGGGCCCTCAGGGCTGTACCAAGCCGGTGGACGAGATCGACGCATGCGGCAGGGGGCGGGGGGGGCGCTGGACATACCTGCTCCCACACCAGGCAGCAATCCAGCCAGCTGCTCAGCATACCACTGAGGCCCATGTTCCAGCACTGCAGAACGCAGCTGCTTGAGCAGGCCATTTAATTGATCCATTGAAGAGGTAACAGCACAGAGAAAAAACAATCTGTGTGTTACCCCTTCCTGTCCTTGGCGCCGAATGCCTAGCTCCACCCCCCTCTGCACTTATAGAGAGCTGCCTCGTGTAGCCAGCCCCACCCCCCTTACCAACTTCTAACCCACCTCACTTCCTCTTCCTGGAGCAACCTCCTCAGCGTTCCCCCAGTCATGTGTCCCCTCTGCCTAGGTTCCCTTTATGCCAGGGCATTCTGTAGTATACACTCCTCACCGTGTGTAGGGACTACAAAATAAAATAAAAGGTCAAACTTTGAGCATTAAATAACTATAGAAAAGCTCATAATCTGAGCAAAAAATAAATATCAAAAAAAAATAATAATATGAGCATAATCAAACTAAATAGAAAAAGCTCCTTATCTGAGCACCAAGGGATATGTAAAAAAAAAAAAAAAAGGCACAGGAAAAAAAATTTTTTCGACATCCTGGTGCCAAGGGTGCCCCGGCTCTGACTCCTCAGTCGGCGTGGTGGAGCCTGGGGTGGGGATGGAGCATGGGGTGGGGATGGAGGGGTGGGAGGAGCAGCATCCCCTACTTCCTCACTCCTGGCAGGTGGTGCCTGCCTGCCCTCCATGGCGTTGGCCAGGCGGGTGAGCACACTGTTGGTTTGTGCCAACATCCGCAGCTGCCGGGTGGTAGTGTTCCTCTGTTGCCGCCGGTTTCGTCTCCCCTCGTCTCCCCTCCAGCATCAGTGTTGGCCTCCACCGCCCCTGCCAACCTGCTCACCTCCGCTGTGAGCAAAGCGGTGGCGTCCTGCTGCTCCACCATACAGGTGGCCATGGCTACACAGTTCGCGCTGACTTCCTCTAGGCTCACTGTGTCTCTTTTCCCCAGGTCAGCATGCAGGGTGAGGGCCTGCTGCACAGAGGAGGAGGAGGATTCCAGACTGTCCGCCACCCGCCTCAAATCTCCCACCATGGCCCCTATATGGCGGGTCTGCCGGGCCTGTTCCTCCTGCAGCCCTTCTCGGAGGCCGGAGGGTACACCCCTCGTTTTGGAAAGAGCCTTAGTGGGAGGAGAGGCTGGGGCACGTCCTGAGGGAGAAGAAGGGGAGGGGGGTCACACTGGTGGGAGGGACACTGGAGGGGGGCGACAATGGTGGGAGGGACAATGGTGGGAGGGACACTGGAGGGGCTTGCCCTGGAGGGGGAGGACGTTATGGTCAGGGAGTGGTGGGGAGGTCAGGGATGGTGGGACCCTCCTGGAGGTATATAGAGGCCTCCTGTTGGAGGTCAATAGACTCCTCCACCACTTCCTCCTCCATAGATGGCTTATGGGTGGTCTACTCCTCCACCAACATGGCCAGGATCTCCATGGGGGTTGACTGGACCACCTGAGGATGTGGGGATGGCGTGGGTCGCCCTGCAGCCGACGACGGCCCAGCTTCATCCTCAACATCTGTGGATGACACAAAAAAACACATGTTGCTGGAGCAACACACTTCTCACATGTTCCCTTCTACACCCTCCCATGATACACAGCAAATATGAGATAAAACACACTTGTTACATGTTCCCTTCTACCCCCTCACATGTTCCCTTCTACCCCCTCCCATGATACACAGCAAATATGAGATAAAACACACTTGTTACATGTTCCCTTCTACCCCCTCACATGTTCCCTTCTACCCCCTCCCATGATACACAGCAAATATGAGATAAAACACACATGTTACATGTTCCCTTCTACCCCCTCACATGTTCCCTTCTACCCCCTCCCATGATACACAGCAAATATGAGATAAAACACACTTGTTACATGTTCCCTTCTACCCCCTCACATGTTCCCTTCTACCCCCTCCTATGATACACAGCAAATATGACATAAAACACACTTACCTGTCCCCAAGTCCCCAACAGTGGAATCATAACCTGGGACTCCCTCCACCTGCTCCAGCGCAAAACTTTGGGCAATCACCTCCTCCTCCGCATTTAAACGTAAAGGGCAGGCTGGTCCTCCTCCCGTGCCCCTGGTATGCTTGCGTATTAAGACCATTTTGTCCCGGACCCGACGCCGCATATCGTTTAATTTCTTCTGGATCTCGTCCCAGGTCCTCTCCTCATTGCCCAGCGCATTCACGTCTAAAGTGATGGCATCAAAGATTGCCCTACTTTGGGCTGTGGTGGTATTCTTCCGCTGGACACCATACAGCACAGTAGTATGGCGAGTGAGTGCCGCCAGCATTATCTCCATCTCAGAGAGATTGAAATTGTTTTTTCTTTTTTTTTTTCCTACGAGGAGGTGCCATCTCAAATAAAGGGCAAAATTACCTTGCTCAGGGGGGGGGGGGGGGGGGGGAAAAAGCAGGATGTAATTTTGCACAGGACCTGCCCCTATTTATTTGCTCAGTGCAAGCAGGTGGGCCGGCGTAGCCCAGGAAGTAGGACAGGCGCAGTTGCACGCATGCGCACACGGGAGCGTTCGATCTGCGCATGCGTGCGCCGGGCGCAAGCCACTGCTGAGCGGACAGACCATCATTTGCATAGGGGCACACCCACTTTCACTTGCGCTGGCTTGCGCCCTCAATTTTGGCTTACACAGGCGCAAATTTACACACAAAAGGCGTCCTGAATCAGGTGGCAATCTCGCCCAATTGCGCCGGCGCAGAGAAATTGAGCTGAGCTGCACAGGTGTAATTAATGGGCAAATCTACTTGAATCTACCCCAGTATATATAAAATAATATGCAAAGTGGTTGGAGGGAAGCTTCAGAATGGAAAATATGTTTTTATTACAAATTATGTGAGCAGACTGCTGTTCCACTTTAAGTTCCACTGTGAGTATAACAAGCATATACAGACAGATTTTACTGTTGTGGGTTTAATAACACTTTAAAGCTTCCCAATTTATATATAAAGAATGGTGCAGCGCTAAATAAAAGAATAGATCAAATTCATGAACATAATCCATAAATTAACTAAATGAATGATCGCTGATGCTGAAGATGGTTGAAAAACAAACAGGTGAATAGAATGATATAGCAAGCTAAATGGATAGATAAAATTAATGAACAAAGTCCATAGAAGAGCCAAATGGATGATTGTTGGAGTAGGATTCAAATATCACAGATGTGAAAAAATCGCCACCATCACCCAAACACTTACCCTCAAGTGAGGCCCGGAGCAACTGGAAGTCAGTGTAGGGCCGGCCATGACAGGGTTAACAGAAACCCTAGTAGCTGTGGGGGGAGGAGCAGAGCAGGGGAGGAGAGATCACAGATATCTCTTACTCTCAGTTTCCCGGGCAGAGGCAGCGTGGGGGAGTGAAGTTCCTGCTGTGTCTGCTCAGCCTGCAGGGATTTCGCTTTTCCAAATTGTCACGGCGATGGCTGCGATCAAGGATTTATTCGGGAGATTGAGGGCGGAGGCGGCTATCCGGGGTGAGGACTGGCTGCAGAGGCAGTTGGGGGCGCTTTTATCGGAGGATGGAGGGGACATGGGGCGCATGGCGTCGGGGCCTAGCCGCGTCCAGACCGGACAAGCAGCATCGGGGCCGGAGCACACAGGTGTGGTGCTGGCGGAGTCGGGGCCTGAACGGTCGGTCCGGGGAGCAGTGCGGGCACACGGGGACACAATTCAGGTCGCATCGGGGCCTGATCACACAGGCATGGGAGCAGCGTCGTCGGGGCCTAGTCACACAGGCCGGGGGGCCTCGCGGACGCGCTCGTCCCGCCCCCCCCCGCCGGTATTCGCCCAGTATATCCCCGGGACGGCAGAGGGGGGATAGTGGACATAGCAGGGCCCCTTCGGGCCCCCCCGCGAAGCGGGCGGCGGGTATTGTGTCGGAAGGCCCAGCCGGGGGCACCAGGAGTAGCGTGGGTGCAAGGGGGGGACGGCCAGGGGGCTCAGATGCGGCGGCCTTGCCCGCCCGGCGTGTGGATCAGGCAGTGACGGGCCCGGTGGTGGGGTCTCGGCGAGTGGGATCGCAGGCCACGGTGGCTAGCCCCCCAGCTTCCTCGGCTAGCCACTTGCAGGAGGTGGAGCGCGTCGGCAGCAACAGGGTTACGCCAAGCAGGAAAGCTTCGGCAAAATCGCCGCACGGGTCCAGGGCCCGCAGGGAGAGTGAATCCGGCCCTGGGCCTTCGGCCTCCGGGACCGAGCCGCCCGGTGGGTCATCATCGGAAGAGGAGGATCGGTCGGAGGGAGAGCGGTCGGGATCTGAGTACGAGGTCTTGCCCAGGACGACACCAGCAACGAGGGATTCGAGACGGTCGGCTGATGGGATTGCTTCCACGCAGCCCGGTAAGTCATTTTACACTGATGTTTCTAATAGGCAATGTGTTGATGTGGTTGAGAGGAATGTGGTTGTTGCACCGGCGTCCCAGGTTACGGATGCACAGGTGGGTATTGCTGGAGGTGATGTGGGTTTGCAAAGGTTTTTGTCGGGGTTAGAGGCTCTGGTCAGTCAGCTAAAAGGGGGGGAAAGACCTCCCGCAAGCCCGGCGGCGGCTTGGGGGCCGGTCGGGGGAGCTACGGGGGTGGCCGCGGCGGCGGTGGCGGCTGCCACTACGCCGTTGGTGGTAGCTGGAAAGGAGGCAAGTGGGGGCGGCTTGGGGGCCGGGGCATCAGTGCAGCCGGAGGTTACCGCCGAGTCGGCGGGGGCCGCTTCAAAAAAACGGGATTTAGTACGGTTAGCGGATGAGGCTAGGGGACAGGTTTACACCTGTTACGATGCGCCGCTGGGGTCGCATCTGAAACAGGAGGTAAGGGAAAAGATCTGGAAGAGCGAGTACGTGGAGATATTCGCGCTGTTACCGCTGGAAAAATTCAATTTGGACAGGGTAAAACCAGAGGATTCTAAGAAGGAAGATGAGGAGAAGAGGAGGTACAGGCTAATACCTCGCACGTTTGCAAACTGGTCGCAGGCGTATTCCATTTTGGCCAGTGTGATTGGCGAGAAGAACCCCGAGCACTGCTCGGCGCTCTTCAGTTACCAGGAGGCGATCAGTGAGGCCTACAGGTGCTATGGGGGCACAGGTTGGCTTAGATATGACGAACAGTTCAGGCAACGTCGGGCGATCAGGCCGGAAATTCGTTGGGACGCCAAGGACATTAGCCTTTGGATGCGGCTTATGACGGCTCCGAGGACGTCGGCGCCGTTTTTTCAGGGGGGGGGCGGCGGAGCCTCTTCCCTGGGACAGTCGGCCGGAAAGAAAAAAGGGGTTTGTTGGCAGTTCAACGAGGGTAGCTGCAAGTTTGGGGGGTCGTGCCGATACAAGCATGAGTGCTCCGGGTGTGGGGGTAATCACCCCTCTTCCCGCTGCTTCAAGCAGGGCAAGGGACGTCCCGGGGATTCTTCAGGTAAGAGGGAGCACCCCGGTGATGGTGAGAAGGATGCTGCCGTTTCTCGGTAGGTATCCGGACAGTGCGGCGGCTCAGCTCCTGGAGGAAGGTTTTACTGTGGGGTTCCGTATTCCTTGTAGCTTGACGGTGGTTCCGCCGCTGTCCAAGAATTTGCGCTCGGCTCTCCAACACCCCGAAGTGGTTTCTGAGAAATTACGGAAGGAAGTGGGGCTAGGCCGCATGGGGGGCCCGTTTGAATCCCCCCCTTTGGAGGGTCTGGTGGTATCACCGTTGGGGGTGGTACCGAAGAAGGAACCAAACAAGTTCAGACTCATTCACCACCTCTCATTTCCAAAAGGGGGGTCGGTAAATGATGCGATTGATGCGGGCGATTGTTCGGTGTGCTACACATCGTTTGACGCGGCGGTGGGATGGGTCAAGAAATACGGTCGGGGGGCGTTGATGGCCAAGTCGGACATCGAGGCGGCCTTCCGGCTGTTGCCGGTGCACCCGGACAGCTTCAGACTGTTGGGGTGTCACTGGGGAGGGGAGTTCTATGTGGACAAATGTCTGCCCATGGGCTGCTCGGTATCCTGTGCGTTGTTCGAACAATTCAGTTCCTTTTTGGAATGGGTGGTGCGAGACGTGGCGGGAGTGAATTCAGTCATCCACTATCTAGATGATTTTCTCTGCATTGGACCGGGGGGGTCACGGATTTGTGCAGTTTTGTTATCTACGCTAGAACACATAGCGGAACGTTTTGGGGTGCCTTTGGCGCCCGAAAAGACGGAAGGTCCTAGGTCTGTCATTCAATTCCTGGGCATAGTCATAGACGCCGAGAAGATGGAATGTCGTTTGCCGCAGGATAAGCTAGAAGGCCTCAAGGCGGAGGTCAGGGGTATGATTGGAGTGCATAAGGTGCAGCTGCGGGCTTTGCAGTCGTTGTTGGGTAAGCTGAATTTTGCCTGCAGGATTATCCCGATGGGGAGGGTTTTTTGTCGTCGGCTGTCGGCTAGCACTGCGGGTGTTAGGTTGCCCAATCACTATGTGCGGCTCGTGAAGGAGCATAGGGAGGACCTGCGGGTATGGCACTCTTTTCTAGAGGGTTTTAACGGCAGGGCCTTGTGGATGTCCGGCCCGGTCAGCAATTTTGACCTGGAGCTGTATACAGATGCGGCCGGGGGTGCGGGCTTTGGGGCCTTCTTTCAGGGTCAGTGGAGCGCTGGCTCTTGGCCGCAGTCTTGGGTGACTGCGGGCTTTACAAAGAATTTGGTGCTGCTGGAGCTGTTTCCAGTGGTGCTGGCGGTTGAGTTATGGGGCACGTCTTTCCGGGATCGGAAGGTGCGCTTCCATGGGGATAACTTGGGGGTCGTGCAGGTGATCAATCGAGTTACCGCATCTTCTCCCCCAGTGATTCGTCTCCTGAGACACTTGGTGCTGCGCTGTATGCAGCTGAATGTGTTTGTGTATGCGGTGCACTTACCGGGTGTGGACAATGTCGTGGCTGACGCTTTGTCTCGGTTTCAGTGGGACAGGTTCCGGGAGCTGGTGCCGGAGGCAGAGGAACGGGGGGTCCCTTGTCCGGAGTGGCTGTGGCAGATTCCATTGGAACAATCTCCACCTGGATTAGGAAATCGTTGAGTGCGGGTACTTGGGCGGCCTATGAGAAGGTATGGTCGGAGTGGAGCGATTTGGTGAGAGAATCGGAGGTTCACCTTTCGGGACCGGAGGTGAGGACACTGGTTCTGTATTTTTTGTCTAGAAACATGGAAGCGGGAGTGTCGCCGTCGGCGTTGGATAAGAAATTGGCCGGGTTGGCATTTCTGTTCAAATGGCAAGGGTGGCCGGATCTTACAAAGGACTTCTGGGTGCGACAAGCTCTGAAAGGGTACAGGAAACAGGGGCGGCGACCTGACGCTCGCCGCCCGGTGTCTTTCGAAGTTTTGAGAGGAATCCTGGCTAAAGTGGGGGCGATATGTTCATCCAGGTTTGAAGTTACATTGTTCCGCGCGGCATTCGCGCTGGCATTTTTTGGGGCCTTTAGGGTGGGCGAGCTGGTGAGCCCGTCGAAATTGGTCCAGGGGGGCATGGGAGTTGCGGATGTCGGTTGGACTCCGGAGGGGGTCACGTTGTGGCTCAGAAGGTCCAAAACGGATCAGAGTGGCAAGGGAAGGGCGGTTCATGTGTTCCCAATTGAAGGGTCGGAGTTGTGCCCGGTCGGGCTGGTAAGGGACTACCTGGACATACGTCCGGGGGTGGGGGGCGCCTTTTTGGTACACGAAAATGGGTCCCCGATGTCACGATATCAGTTTGTGGCAGTGTTTAGGAAGTGTCTGGGGGCATTGGGCCTGGTGGCAAAGGAGTTCTCGGCTCATTCCTTTAGGATCGGGGCAGCTACGGAAGCGGCAAGGAATGGACTGGGTGAAGAGGCAATAAAGAGGATAGGGCGTTGGGAATCCAGGCGGTTTCAATTATATGTTAGGCCGCAGCTGGTGGCTAGTTTGGGTTGAAGGTCTGGGGAGTGGGGTTTTGAGTTACGGGGCAAAGGGGGTGACAGGGATTACTCAAAAGCGGGTTATCTCTATGTGGGTATGTTGGTGACGTGTTTTTTTTTTGTTTACTGTTTTTCAGGTACTGGACCGCTTTTGGTCTGGATAATGGGCCACTCCTATGTGGTTCGGGGGGCCAGACGGGCGGATGATCGCCCGACCGGTCGCCAGCTGGGAATATCGAGACAGGAGGCGAGTGTAAGGTGGTTGGGGGTCCCCGGGATGTTATGGAGCAAGGTGGTGCCGGAGGTGCACAAATTTGCACAGCTGGACAGGCCACCGGAGGTTCTGGTTATTCACGCCGGGGGGAATGATCTTGGAGTGAGATCGATGATGGAGATAGCACGGGACATTAAATTTGACTTTCAGCGGATCCGGATGTCCTTTCCGGATACGATAGTGGTGTGGTCAGACATGGTGGCCAGGTCAACATGGAGGATGGCCAGGTCGGTAGAGGGGGTGAATCGGGCGCGCAGGAAGATAAACAGAAATGTGGGGCGGTTTGTGCTCAGGAACGGGGGGCTAGTGGTTCGGCACCCCGAATTGGAAGTGGACACATGGAGATACCTCAGGAGTGATGGTGTTCACCTCACGGACGTGGGGATTGATATGTGGGTGTTGCGTTTAGAGGAGGGGGTACAGCAAGCGATGAGGGTGTGGAGGTGCTCCCATAGGTAAGGGGTTACCTTTGGGTGCTGGTGGCGGGTGTTTTTGGACTTTGCAGGAGAAGATATTACCCCAAAGATGGACGCCAGTACCCAGCGGTGGGAGGGGTCCTGAAGGGGTTTCTAGTTCCCAGTCTACTAATGTAGCTGGAAGGTTGGTGAATGGGGGCACTGCGGTCAATGGTCGTCTTTGAGCCAGCTTCGGCTTGAGGCCTATGACCAGAGGTTAGGACACCGCAGTGCCAAAAAAGTGTTACATAGTTACAAAGTTTAAAGGTTAACGAGTTAAGGGTTAATGGGTCCTGCAAAGTCCAGCACCATGTTAGAGAGGTTATTATCTCAGGAAATAAGTGTTTTTTCTCTATGTGTTATTGGTTTTTGTTATTGGTTATTTATGATTATTTAAAGAGTATTTAAAATAAAGGAGGCTGCTACGGCCAGTTTTTACTCCAACACTAAGTAGTGGTCTCATTATTTATTAAAGGTTAAGTGGGGGTATTAACTGTAAAGGGGCTTTAGCGGTCAGGGTGAATTCTGGTATACCATAGTCAGGTAGATAGTAGTAAGCATAGATACCAATCAAATGACAGCTCTCAGCGGCAAAGGCATATGTTCAGCAGTTCCACTGCAGCACCCGATAAAAAGAAAAGAAACTCCTCCTAGTGCAGACATCCAAGTAAACGATTTATTGATAAAATCCCAAAAAGGTTGCACTCACATTTACAGAGAGACAAGCTTGCATTGAAGGAAACGTCCAGCGTTTCCAACACACAAAATTGCCGCTGCATCCCGGAATACGAGTGGCGTCACATGTCTCGAACTCCTCCCAACTTATATACTAGATACTGGTGTGTATTGTTGGGGGTATATATATATATATATATATATATATATATATATAGTTTCCTGACGGCTCCATGTCAGCACAGTTGGGTATAGGCTCCGCCCCCCCATACCTCCAGAACTTAGCTAAAAAATTTGAGCCCACCTATAGCCTCTGCTTTTTTCTTTATTCCTCCTATGCGCAGGACCTAGGTGTGCGCCTCTACCTGGTTGGTCTAAAGGGCTGGCCGTCCATCCATGCATGTGGATTAAGCTGGACGCAGTCCCTGGTGTCTCGTCTAAATGACCCATAATCCAAGGAGGCCCGCTTCTGGTCCTCGGGGCGGCTTTTGTCATGGTTAACAGCACTGTATAGAGCCGACTCACAGCTCTGCGCGTACGGCTTCTTTCGGAAACGCTGTGACTCGTGCGCGCCTACGCAATACGGGGGGCGGGCCTTATCCGCCAGGGGGAACAGACGTCAATCATCTGGGCGACCTCCCAGATGACATTCCTCCTCGGCAGAGAAATGCCTACTTCCGCGGGGAGAACTACCCAGAAGCCGGGTTGCAAAGATAGATTACAAGGTACGTACAGCCTAAAAAAAAAAAATTGTGGACTGTACTTGTTACAAGTATAAGGAAGTTGGTCAGATATAAATGTTATTAGGGTGAACCTCCGCTTTAACCCCCTAGGCTACTTTCACACTGGAGCGGTGCGCCGCCAGCGGTAAAACACTGCTATTTTTAGCGGCGGTTTATCGTAGTTTTTGCAGCACTATTCGGCCGCTAGCGGGGTGCTTTTAACCCCTGCTAGCGGCCGAAAAAGGTTTAAAAACCGCTGGCAAAGAGCCGGCGGTTCTGCGGCGCTACCCATTGATTTCAATGGGCAGGGGCACCTTAGGAGCGGTGTATACACCACTCCTCTAACGCCTTTAAAGATGCGGCTGGCAGGACATTTTTGAGCATCCTGTCAGCGCAGCCCTCCAGTGTGAAAGCCCTTGAGCGCCCCAGTGTGAAATTAGCTTAAAGGGTCACTAAAGGAAAAAAAATGTTTTGCTGAAATGACTGTTTACAGGGTATAGAGACATAAAAGTTAACTGATTCATTTTAAAAATTATTACAAATAGATAAAAATCAATCCTATAATGTGCCCGCAGGTTAGTTTCACTTTTAAACTGGTTTCATGTTCCTGTGAACTAGAGAGACACACAGAACAAAAACAAACAAATCCAGGGCAGTGTTTTGTTTTTAAAATGAATCTGATTGGTTCTGTTAAGTTTTAGACACACAGTACTGACAGCTTAGACCACCGTGAAAAGCTCCCAGTACTGTGGTTAAATGGAGCCAGACAACCAGGAAGTGTCGAGATCACAGCAGAATTACAGCAACTTCAAAGCAAAAACGAACAATAAGGACATTAAACCAGTACTGCAGTAAGGTAAAGGAAGCTATTTAGCTAAAAAAAAAAAATTCCTTTAGTGATCCTTTAAGGGTTTGTTACTAAGCAAACTATTTTTCTGAATTTAACTATTTTTATGGGCTGGTATGTTAAATGGTACGCAAACCCTGTGGAAAGACTATCTATTAGTAATTACCAATCTCAGAGCAAACAGTCTTCTTCATGCTCTTCAATAAAGAAGACGTACCGTATTTATCGCGGTATAACGCGCTCCCGCGTATACCGCGCACCGCTAAAGTGGCCCCGAATCCTGTGGAAAAAAAGTTTTTTTTGTACTTAGTTTTGGTGTCTTGCGCGGCGGCCTCGTCGGGTCCGGCGGCCGTCTACGGCTTCGGGTGTCCTCTTCGTCGGGTCCGGCGGCCGTCTACGGCTTCGGGTGTCCTCTTCGTCGGGTCCGGCATCCTTCTGCGGCTTCGGGTGTCCTCTTCGTCGGGTCCGGCGTCCGTCTGCGGCTTCGGGTGTCCTCTTCGTCGGGTCCTCGCGTCCTCCCCGCTCGTTTCCCGCACCGACTTTGAATACTGCGCCGACAAATACAGAGCGCAGTACACTCGTGTATTGTCGGCAATGCTCGGCAACTCTCGCACTGACGTCCTGTACGTCCAGGACGTGAGCGCGGAAGGAGCCGAGACTGCCCGACTATACCCGAGTGTACTGCGCTCGGTATATGTCGGCGCAGTATTCAAAACTCGGCGCGGGAAAGCGGGTAGGGCAAAAAAGTGTGCGGTATACGCCGATAAATACGGTAAATTAAGATGACTGTGCAAATCTTGCTTTGATTAAGCAACCAGAGATGAGGATGATACTACCTAACAGGTTGTCTTATTTATTAAACAAGTGTCCAATACACTCAAAGGAGTTATTCCCACTTACCCTGTGAAGGGTTTAAATTCTCTGGCAAGGAGCAGTCTCATAGCTTTCCCAAGCAAACATCCCCCTTCTGACTCTATAAGAGGAATACATGGATGGGCATGACAGTATGTATCCCACTGGCTCAAGCACAGCCAGGGATAGGGATGACACCTAATAGGATGTCACATTCAATAAACACATTGCCAATACACTCTAAAGGAGTGGTTTCTGCTCACCCTTTGAAAGGGTTATCTGCTCTGGCAATGAGAAGCTGCCTAACCCATACCAGGTGAAACAGCCCATTTTCCGAATTTCCGGATGGACATGAATGCATAAATTCTGCTCTGTTCAAGCAACCAAAGATAAAGACGACGACACCTAATAAGTTGTTGCATTCATTAGGCCTGTGGTCAATACATTCTAAAGGAGTGTTTTCCACTCACCCTGTGAAGTCTCCAAGCCTTCCCAGACAAACAATCTGCTTCAGATCCTTTTAAAGAGAAGACAGACGAACATGACTGCAAAAATGTTGCCTAGTTCAAGCAACCTAGGATAAAGATGACGACGACACCTAACTGGTTGTCGCATTCATTAAGCATGTGGTTAAAGTGGGGGTTCACCCAAAAAAAAAAATGTTAACATGACATTCAGCCGAGTTGTCAGAATGACAATCGGCTGTTTTTTTTTTATTTCATTCTCGTACATACCGTATTTTCACCGCCGCTTCCGGGTATGTAATGTGTGGGACTGGGCGTTTCCTAATTGAGTGACATCCTTCCGACCGGCGCATACAGCGCGTCACGAGTTGCCGAAAGAAGCCGAATGTCGGTGCGCAGGCGCCGTATAGAGCCGACCTGTAGTCCAGCTTCTTTCGGCAACTCGTGACGCGCTGTATGCGCCGGTCCGAAGGACGTCAATCAATTAGGAATGCCCAGTCCCGCAAATTACATACCCGGAAGCGGCGGTGAAAATACGGTATGTACGAAAATGAAATAAAAAAAAAAACAGGCAATTGTCATTCTGACAACTCGGCTGAATGTCATGTTAAGAATTTTTTTTTGAGGGAACCCCCGCTTTAATACACTCTCTAAAGTAGTCGTTTCCACTGACTCTGTCTGGACCTTGAAAGTGGCAGCAGGCCGAGTGTCTGAAACTATCTGCAAGGCAGCTACGTGGGCACCAAAATATTCATATTCATGGCTTAATGACAATTAGTTAGTTCCCAGCTGTGCTAACATGGAGCCGTCAGGAAAACTGAAAATTGAATTCAAATACTTACCGTAATTTTCCTTTCCTGATGAGCTCCATGGCAGCACAGATCCCACCCAGCTTGGTAGGACTAGTTACAGAACATTGAGGCTGTAGGTGGACTCAAATTTATAAGTTAAGTCCTGGAGGTATGGGGGGGCGGAGCCTATACCCATTTGTGCTGCCATGAAGCTCGTAAAAGTGAATTGGATTACAAGTGCCAAAGTGAATCACTCTCTGAAAAGGAAAAAAAAAAAACATACAAACCTATAAATCAAGTTAAATAAGTGGAATAAGTGCTGTGGTGGAGGCCATAGATAACGTTTTCGTGAATATAATCTATCTTTATTCACAAAGGTGAAAAAGTCTTGATAGGTGCTTATGGTATTTATTGTGGACCTGTGTATAACTTTTGAACACAAGGGGGTTGATTTACTAAGAATACTGGAAAGTAATGGTCGCTTTACATTTAATGGCGCCCATTTTAGGAAATGAAGAGTTCAACTTGGCGAACGAAAAAAAATCGCACCATTATCGCCAAACTTGCCTTAGTAAATTCAGAATCATCACTAATCAGCGATTCCGCAGATCTGCATCTGCAAGTGCCAATTGCTACCAAATTATTATATAGCACTGCACTGCAACCATGATCCATGTATGTGAAGATTTTTTTTTTTATTTGAGATGTGTTCTACCTTGTGTGCATCTGTTGATGTGTATTGCAATTGGTATTCCTAGTTTGTTTTCTTCTTTTGCTAATGAGTGCAGTTATGAATAAGTATTGCAGAGTAATGTCTGCTATTGTATAAAGTTACATGTATTGAACATTTACAGATCTGTTGTATGTTATTTTTTTTGTTATTTTTGTTCATTTTATTTTTTATTTTATTTAGGGAACTATAAAAAAGTAATTATTTATGTTCATTCTTTAATCATATTACACTATTATGCATACAGCATACTTAGCACAATGGCTTGGTGGTCTTCTCAGATGACTCCAAAGCACTCAAGTTATGAGTTTGTAAGCGGGGTGAGGGGTGCAGCGATTCACTGAGGGAGACACACGTAAAGTACTTTGAACAAGGTAACATTTATTACCGAGAGGCGGTAGTAGTAACAGTCTTTACAATTAAACGGCAAATGATTCCTCTCCAGGCATGGAGGCACACATATATGCAGTACAGATACTGTAGTTCTAAGCTATGTGGCTTTCTGAGTATCACAGGCACTTCCCACTTAATGGTATATTATATACCCCAGTACACAATGCTTATTGGAAGAGGCAGGAAAAACACATTGATGAGAACTCATTACCCGTAGCAGCTGGGAGTCTTTCATCCAACCAAGGTTACCACTAAACCCCTAAACTATCCCTCACAGGCCGGAACACTCTCCCTGGCTTCTCCTGTCTCTCCCTCACAAGCAGGGTCTCTGTCCCTATCTACATCCACACGTGTTCTGCCTAAAACCAGCCTGAGCTTTACTATAAAAAGAAACCACACAAAGATGGTCGCCCAAATCTCTCGAGATCTCGTGCGGCCTATCAGAACACAGGGCTCCTCCAAAATGGTGTTGGAGACACTATAGAGGCAGAAGTGTTAAACATAAATACATACAAAAAACATAACAATTTGACTGCAGTATGAACACATATGATTACTTTACCACTTGCTCTTGCAGCACTAGACTGCCCTATCACTGAAAGCTGCTTACATTTCCCCCCCGTTTAAGAAGTGCAATCCCTTGCATTACCTAGGGAGAACAATTACCACAGTGCGATATGATAACAGCAAGTCAATAAGCAAAACTACAGTTCAGGGTATAATCAGCATAGCGGACAGGTTTCAGTCCCCGTGTCGTACGCCTTGGGAAGCGAGGCTCCAGATTCCCAAAATGTCCATCTCCATCAGCTACAACAGGGCACTGTTCCTCACCCATGACAGGGTCAATAGGCGCTACTTCATCCCTAAGAGGATCATCCTCCACAGGGATGGGGGTAACTTGCACATCTGGTTCCCCTGCTAGCAAGTCCCATTCAGTTACAGTAGCTTGGTTATCTGTAGCTCCTTCAGCTGGGGATAAGCTCTCTACTGCAGGCAGAGGAGGCAAACACCATGTTGCAGAGTCACTGTTGAGGATTTCCTGGCTGCAATCCCGTCTAGCCGACGGTGGGAAGACAGGAACAGGATTATCCGTTCGTGACTCCGCACTGAACACACAGGGACGAAGCAGATTACGATGCAGTCTTTTACAAGGCCCATCTGGCTTCTCTGAGACCAGATTATACACAGGCCGCCCCGTGAAAGGTTGGTGTTCGACCCAATACGGACATGGCTCCCACTTAGGCTCCAGCTTGCTGCCCCTCAGATGTTTGGGATTCCTCACCAAGACTGTGTTGCCCGCTGCAAGTGGCAACAATTGGACAGCACTTTCCTCGGCTAAATCTTGGTGCTTTCCCAGCACTATTTGTTTGGCTTGATCCAGCCGGTGCCAGTGATCTTGGACCCACTCATCCGGGGTCCTTGACATAATAGGCTCTGGGGTTTCTAGGAGTAAATCCACCGGTAACCGGCCGTAACGCCCAAACATCAGAAAATGAGGAGTATAACCAGTGGCTCTATGCACAGTCTGATTGTAAGCCCAAACGACATCTCCTACATACTGCAGCCAACGTTCTCGATGTTCCTGCTCTAAGGTGCGAATTAATCCCAACAAGGTGCGATTAAAAAGTTCACAGGCCCCATTTCCTTGGGGGTGGTAAGGAGTAGTATGCGACTTCCGAATACCACTAAGACGACACAGTTCAGAAAACACCTTAGACTCAAAATTCGGCCCTTGGTCCGACATAATCATTTTGGGGCACCCATAGGGCTGGACTACATAGGTCCAGAACAGTTTAGCCGTAGTGGTGGCAGTCTGATCTTTAGTTGGCACTACGATGGCAAACTTAGAGAAGTGGTCCACAAACACCAAGGCATAGCGATACCCTGACGATGTCAGGAAGTCCATGGTCAGCAATTCAAAGGGTTCTCCCGTTCTCACCACCAGAGGGGTAGTTTTCTCTGTTCCTCCCTTGTGGATGGCACAACTCTGACACTCCTGACATGCCCTTTGCACCCACTTAGACAGTCCCGGACAAAATATGTACTTACGAATAAGGGCCTCTGTCCGTTCCGCACAGAAGTGTCCTCCAATCCGGTGAAATATTCGACAAACCTCCAAGGCCTCCGATTGAGGGATAACCAGCTGATGAATAACTCGCGACTCTCCAGGCACCCATGCTTGTCGGGATAAGAGTCCATTATATCTTTCCAGCCGATCCCACTGTTTTAGCAGCTGGCACAACGTTGGTGAGAGCTTTCTTCGCTCCCTGGAATCTGGCTTCCGATTCCTGTCCCAGTATCTAACGAGCTGATCCAGGTCAGGATGGTTCTGCTGGAGTTGCAACCATTCTCGAGGAGTGTGAATTTCTGACCCTCCTGGTAGGCCCTGATTACTTTGCAGAGTCATTGAAGCCAGTTGCCCCTGCGTGTTGACCCCGGAGGGAACGACCTCTTCTCCCTCGAGTTGTTGATCTAGATCATCCTGAGGCCGGTCAAAGGGAAATCGAGAGAGGGCATCAGCATTACCATTGGAGCGCCCTGGTTTGTAGTGAATGGTATAGCTGAACCGGGCCAATCGTGCCACCCAGCGTTGTCCCAAGGCGCCCAGTTTCGCCATCTGTAGGTAGGCGAGAGGATTGTTGTCAGTATATATGTCCACCCGGCCACTCACCAAGTACTCAGCAAACTTTTCGGTGATGGCCCAGACTACCGCTAACAACTCCAGTTTAAAAGAGCTGTAGTTGACTGGATTACGTTCGGTAGGGCGCAAGCTCCGACTTGCATAAGCGATGACCCGCTCAGTTCCATCTTGCTCCTGAGCAAGCACAGCCCCCAGTCCTTGAAGGCTGGCATTGGTGTACACCCGGAAGGGTTTACGGTAGTCCGCGTAGGCTAATATGGGTGCAGAAGTCAGCTGCGCCTTGAGGGCCTCCAATGCCTCACTCTGTGCTGCCCCCCAACTGTCAATGATACTGGGAGAAGATTTACCCTTGCGATGAACAGGCTGACCGCACAGCAACTGGGTCAAGGGGGCTGCAATAGTAGCAAAGTTCGGAATGAATCTGCGGTAGTAACCCACAAGTCCCAAAAAGGAGCGTAGCTCTGTTACCTTTTTAGGGCTTGTCCACGCCTGTACAGCCTGAATTTTATCTGGATCGGGGGACACCCCTTTTGCCTCGACCACATGCCCCAAATACTGGATTTTGGTTCTCATGAGATGACATTTTTCTGGTTTGAGCCGAAGGCCATACTGGGTCAACCGCTGGAGGACTTGATCCAGATGTAGCAAATGGTCCTCGAACGTTCTGGAAAAGATGATAATGTCATCTAAATAAATCAGGACAGATTCAAAGTTCAAGTCTCCCAAGCAACGTTCCATCAACCGTTGAAACGTACTGGGGGCATTGGTCAGGCCAAAGGGCATCCGATTAAACTCAAATAGTCCCAGAGGGGTGATAAAGGCCGTTTTTTCACGATCTTCCTCTTTTACGGGGACCTGCCATTATCCGCTGGCCAAGTCGAGCGTGGAGAAGTACTGTGCCTGCCCCAAGGCCATTAGGGATTCTTCGACCCGGGGTAGTGGGTAAGCATCCCGATGGGTACAGGCATTCAATCTGCGATAGTCCACACAAAAACGTAAGCTGCCATCTTTTTTCCGCACCAGGACTATGGGCGCAGCCCAGGGGCTACAACTCTCTCGAATCACCCCCCCTTTCAGCATACCGCGTAACAAGTCTTTGACCTCTTGACAAAGAGCGGGGGGTATATTGCGATATCTCTCCCGAACAGGAGCTGTGTCTCCGGTGTGGATGGAATGATCCAAAGCATTAGTACAACCGTAGTCCTCAGGGCCTTGAGAGAATGCCATCATATGTCTGTGAACTAATTGCTGGAGCTTGTTACGTTGGTCAAGAATCATTCCCGGCACCGGAAGTTCTAGTTGTGCTAACAATTTCGGAAGATGGGCTTCTGCTGAATCAGGTAGAGCCGTTTGCAGGGCAGCACAGGTGGCCTCCACCCCAGGGCAAGGGTCAGTAATGCAGCTTTTGGGTACTGTATATAACTCAGCAATGGTCACGTCCGTGGGCACTTGAATAGGGGTGGACCCCAAGTTAACCAGTTGCACCAACACCTGCCCCTCACGGACAACAGACAAAGTTCTGGCTACCAGCCATTCACCTTTGGTTTCCAGGTTGCGTTGTGGTTCTACCATCACAGTGGCCCCTCTGACGGGTCTTCTAGCCGCCACGGGAAGGGGGCACACCAACTCCTGGCGTGGGGGTATAATAACCCGATGTCGGGCAGGAAGGTGGATGAGCCCCACTTTCTCAGTATGTTTATGGCTCTGCGTCTGAACTGCCCGACAAGCTTTGATCAGATTCTGCAGCTGTGGTTCCGATTGTCCAGATGCTTGTGTTGAAGCCTCCCGAAAGAGGCGTGTTAAGTCCAGTTCCTTTAGGGTGTTCATGCCCAACACTACTGGGATCTCTGGGAAAGAGGCATTCCGAGTCACCACGACTCCAACCCTAGGGAGGATCTGCTCATATACATTCATGGACATCCACGTGACCCCTACTACTGGAATAGGAAGGTTGTTGGCAGCTTTCAGTTTCACCCAGGAGGGGTCTAGCGTTGGGGTCGGCCCAAAATGTCGCTGATAGAATGAATAGGTCATGGTAGGGACTTCTGATCCAGTGTCCACCAGACATCACTGTCGCCACGGGGCAACCAGAAATCATTGTAGGATCACGTTGAGGCGGTGACTGAACATTTCCCGCGGGTCGCCCCTCTACCACGGGAATCACTAGTTTAAAGGATGCCTTTGTACGTTCTGGGCTCCCCGTTTCGCACAGTCCCTTGCGATGTGGCCAAACCGTCCACACTGCCAGCATTTTCGGTCAGTATCTGGGTCCCTCCGGAGTGGGTTGGTCACCGCCCGGGGTTGTTCTGACCCTCTCCGCAAGGCTGCCACCTCTTGGCTGAGGGAGGCGACCATCTCAGCTAAGTCTCGTATGACCTTCTCCATCGAGGGCGTCTCCACCGTTGAGACTGTGGCAGGGCATGGGGCAGTTGCTTCTTTCCGCCCCACCAGCCACCCGGCTACCTGGCTTCTGGCACCAGCCCGTTCATGGTTCAACTCTTCCTGTTCCCTCTCGATGGCCTCTTGTAGGATCACTGCAAACTTCACTGTACCATCAGCCCTCACTCGATCCATCAAGGCTCTTTTTAATGAAGGGGACCACACACCAGCGAGGAACTGGTCCCGTATTAGCTGATCGGGGTTATCAACTCCAGTTCCTGTGGGGGCCATTTTCTCCTCCAACCGGCACCAGATCTCCTGCAATGCCACTGCAAATTGAGGAATAGTCTCTTGATCATACTGCTCCCGACTGTAGAAATTCTTATGGAGTTTGGCTATGGAGGTACTCTCACCATACAAACATCCTAAGCGAGCCACAATGGCGGCTCTGTTGTCTCTCTCCTTCTCGGGCAGAACCATCACAGCCCGGCGGGCTTCTCCTTCTAGCGCATTAACAGCCAAATCTGCAAAGTGTGCTGCGGATATTTCGAACAATCGGACCGAGCTGTCCAGTCTCTCCACCCAATCTGTCAGGGGAATATTTGCACCATTGAATTTTGGAATCAGTGCTAAGGCCGTTCCGTACGGTGCCATGAAGGACCCTCTAGCCGCTCCCCCGCTTGAGGACGATGGAACTGACATCCTGCCGACTACGCCAAAATGTAAGCGGGGTGAGGGGTGCGGCGATTCACTGAGGGAGACACACGTAAAGTTCTTTGAACAAGGTAACGTTTATTACCGAGAGGCGGTAGTAGTAACAGTCTTTACAATCAAACGGCAAATGATTCCTCTCCAGGCATGGAGGCACACATATATGCAGTACAGATACTGTAGTTCTAAGCGATGTGGCTTTCTGAGTATCACAGGCACTTCCCACTTAATGGTATATTATATACCCCAGTTCACAATGCTTATTGGAAGAGGCAGGAAATACACATTACCCGTAGCAGCTGGGAGTCTTTCATCCAACCAAGGTTACCACTGCAGGACTCCGTAGGACCCCTAAACTATCCCTCACAGGCCGGAACACTCTCCCTGGCTTCTCCTGTCTCTCCCTCACAAGCAGGGTCTCTGTCCCTATCTACATCCACATGTGTTCTGCCTAAAACCAGCCTGAGCTTTACTATAAAAAGAAACCACACAAAGATGGTCGCCCAAATCTCTTGAGATCTCGTGCGGCCTATCAGAACACAGGGCTCCTCCAAAATGATGTTGGAGACACTATAGAGGCAGAAGTGTTAAACATAAATACATACAAAAAACATAACAATTTGACTGCAGTATGAACACATATGATTACTTTACCACTTGCTCTTGCAGCACTAGACTGCCCTATCACTGACAGCTGCTTAAGTTAAAATCCCAGCCAACCTACCACCCATCTAAGACAGCTGAGTTTATTTTTCCATTAAACAAGCAAATTAAAATAAACAAACTGTAAAAAAAAAATGTAAACTGCCCATTAACTAGTGTGTGCTGTTTGGAATTCCACACCATAATATTATTGAATACTTGCATACCATTGCATGCATGCATGCAATGCAATAATAGAATCAACTATAGAAACTAAAAGTGCATTGGGCACTTGGCCTTCGCTTATTTTCAGCATATGCTTTGCTTTTCAGATTGTACTTGCTCTTCCATATGATACTCCTGTGCCAGGATTCAGGAACAACACAGTTAACACTATGAGGCTGTGGTCAGCAAAGGCACCGAATGAATTCAATTTGAAAGACTGTGAGTATATCTATTGATAATTAGTGAAGAAAGTGTTCATATTAAGAAAGTTTGAGATTCTCATATAATAAAATGTGTGAAACTAGTACCTTATTATAAAAATGTTAAATTGCCTGTCTATTATGAAATTATGACTCTTGACTGTACAACATATAGTGACTGGATATTTATCAGATCTAGCCATATGACCACATGCACAAAGCCCCCATAGTTTTGCTCCAGATGACACCAACGCCAGCACTATTGCATTTTTCCTTCCACTCACCACTGACACGGGGGCATTTTTTTGCTGTCACTGACCATCTACACCAGGGATAAGCAATTAGCGGACCTCCAGCTGTTGCCAAACTACAAGTCCCATCATGCCTCTGCCTCTGGGTGTCATGCTTGATGCTGTCAGAGTCTCGCTATGCCTCATGGGACTTGTAGTTTGGTAACATCTGGAGATCCGCTAATTGCATATCCCTGATCTACACCATCTTTTGCTACCACTGATGGACAATCATTTTTACTCACACTGGCTGCCAGGGTATTTTTTTTTAACTCTCACTAACCACCGATTCTGGGGCATTTTTCTCTTTCGTTCATGGACGGACACAGCCTTAATCTTGACAATGTGGGTATTAGCCTTCCTTTAGGAGTGACTAGGCAGAAACTTATAGAAAGTGTTAAACACATCACACACTATACAGTACCGCCCAGGGGGCAGTCCCTCTGGGTATAACACCTCTCTCTGCATCTCGCAGATCAAGAAGAAGACATAGCTCCCTTCGGGCCCATAAGCCTGAAGGTTTATTTCAAATGTATTTATTTATTTATTTTGTTTGTTCCTGTGATCTTCAATCAACTGCCGACAGGGCAACAGGCTGGATCTCAGATCCTTGTAGTCTCCCCAGTTTCGGCCATCGAGTGTGTGCCGACCATAGCTATGCGCTGGGTTGTCCACGACATGCCCGTTGCTCTACGGGGGCCGGTGAGCTATACGCTCCAGGGCATGCATATGACCGGTCTATAGGGCCGAGTCGCAGCAGCTGGGCCGACAGTCACCTCCATCACCATGCAGTAGATGGTCTGTCTGGGATGCTTCCAGCACAATCCCACAGGAAGGGTAAATAGTAATTCTCTGCTTCGGCAGGAAGACAGAGTTGGGCATTCCTGGAGAGGTGAGTAAGGGGGTCTATCCTCCCTTCCCCCCTCCTCCCTAGGCTCCCTGAGCTAGGCTGGCTGCTGGGGTGGGGGTTCACCTGGAGGGGCTTCATCTGTGGGGAACTGTGCATGAACGTCCGCTAAATAAGATGCATGAACTGCCATAAGGAGAATTGCTTACCTGTGTGTCCTGCTCCATGCTGTCGGCGGCCATTTTTGCTGTGATCCATGCTGTGTTTGCTTCTATCTGCACTGGCGGCCATGTTCTTGTGGTCCGCGCTGTGTTTGGCCTCTAGCGGCCACTCGGCAGCCATTTTTCTTGTGATCCATGCTCTATCTATGCTCAGCGGCCATGTTTGGCCTCTAGTGGCCGCTCTGCAGCCATTTTTCCTGTGCCCCATGCTCTATCTATACTCGGTGGCCATGTTCTTGTAGCCCGCGGATAGGGATGAGCTTTGTGTTCGAGTCGAACGTATGTTCGACTCGAACATCGTCTGTTCGTACGTTCGACGAAATTCGAACAAAACGGGTCGTTCGCGCCAAATTTGAGTAACGCGCAACGGCCCATAATTCACTGCGGCATTGCGAGCTGATGATTGGTCAAGCATGCACTATGACCCTGCATGCTTGGCCAATCACAGCGCACAAAAAACGTAGAGCCATAATTGGCCAAAGCCAGGGTGGCTTTGGCCAATTATGGCTCAGGGGGTTTAGTACACGCCCCACACTATATAAGGCCGCCTGCAAGTCGGCCGCATGTAGTGTGTTGCGGCGTTGTTAAAGAAATAACAGACAGTCAGTCAGTTAGAGAGAGAGAGAGAGAGACAGTGGGCCTGATTTACTATGCTCTGTGCGCTGCGCTGGTTCATGCGTTAATTAGTACTCCGGGTGGAGGCTTAATTGGGCGCATGAACCAGCGTAGCAGCCGGCGCATTGAAACTAATATGTAAAGCCGCGCCGAACTCCCTATAGAAGTCTATGGGAGAAATCAAAAGTGTTCATTTTAAAGGCTAATCTGCAAGTTTTGTCCTAAAAAGTGTTTGGGGACCTCAGTCCTGCCCCAGGGAACATGTATCAATGCTTTTTTTATTTTTTAAAACGGCCGTTTTTTCGGGAGCAGTGAAATTAATAATTCTTAAAGTGAAACAATAAAAGTGAAATATTCCTTTAAATTTCGTACCTAGGGGGGGTGTAATGTCAGCATGTGAAATAGCGCATTTTTCCCGCACTTAGAACTCCCCCTGCACAAAATGACATTCAGAAGGAAAAAAGTCATTTAAAAATTCACACGCGGCTATAATGAATTGTCGGCTCTGACAATTCTAAAGGGATTCATTCATAAAACAAACAAAAAAATGTGTAGGGGTTCCCCCAAATTAAATTACCAGGCCCTTCAGGTCTGGAATGGATATTAAGGGGAACCCCGCCGTAAAAACCAAAAAAAAAAAGACGTGCGGTTCCCGGCAAATATCCATTCCAGACCCTTCAGTGTGGATTTTAAGGGGAACTCCACCCCAAATTGAAAAAAAAATGGCGTGGAGTCCCCCTAAAAATCCACACCAGACCCTTATCCGAGCACGTTGACCTGGCCGGCCGCAGAAAAGAGGGGGGGACAGAGTGCGGCCCCCCCTCTCTCCTGAACCGCACCAGGCCACATGCCCTCAACATGGGGAGGATGTCCCCATGTTGATGGGGACAAGGGTCTCATCCCCACAACCCTTGCCCGGTGGTTGTGGGGGTATGCGGGCGGGAGGTTTATCAGAATCTGGAAGACCCCTTTAACAAAGGGGACCCCCAGATCCTGACCCCCCCCCTGTGTGAAATGGTAATGGGGTACATTGTACCTCTACCATTTCACCCCAAAAAAAATGTCAAAGTGTTAAAAATGACAGTAGCCGGTTTTTGACAAATCTTTTAATAAAATCTTCTTTTCTTCTTTCCTTCGGGTTTCTTCCGCTGCTTCTTTCTTCTCGTTCACATCTTGCCCGACGTCTTCTTCTATCTTCTCCGTCCGTCCTTCAGCCTTCTGGTCCCGCATCTTGCCCGTTGTCTTGTCCTGTCTTCTTCTCCGTCCGCCTCCTCGTCCGCATCTTGGGTCTTCTGCGGTGTTCTTCTCGTCCCCGGACCCAGCGTTTGAATTTGATTTGGCCGCCGTTTTCCCGCTCCTGGGACCCGCCCCCCTCTGACGCCACAAGTAAACTACTTAGAAGGTCATGTGCGTCAGAGGGGGGCGGGGTCGCAGAGCGTCACACAGCGGGGGAATTCAATTTCAATCGCGCCGCCCGGAGAAGAAGTTCCCGCCGTGTCACACTCATGTGACCCCGCCCCCCTCTGACGCCACAAGTAAACTCCTTAGAAGGTCATGTGCGTCAGAGGGGGGCGGGGTCGCAGAGCGTCACACAGCGGGGGAATTCAATTTCAATCGCGCCGCCCGGAGAAGAAGTTCCCGCCGTGTCACACTCATGTGACCCCGCCCCCCTCTGACGCACATGACCTTCTAAGGAGTTTACTTGTGGCGTCAGAGGGGGGCGGGTCCCAGGAGCGGGAAAACGGCGGCCAAATCAAATTCAAACGCTGGGTCCGGGGACGAGAAGGCGGCGGACCGAGAAGAAGACCGCAGAAGACCCAAGATGCGGACGAGGAGGCGGACGGAGAAGACAACGGGCAAGATGCGGGACCAGAAGGCGGAAGGACGGACGGAGAAGATAGAAGAAGACGTCGGGCAAGATGTGAACGAGAAGAAAGAAGCAGCGGAAGAAACCCGAAGGAAAGAAGAAAAGAAGATTTTATTAAAAGATTTGTCAAAAACCGGCTACTGTCATTTTTAACACTTTGACATTTTTTTTGGGGTGAAATGGTAGAGGTACAATGTACCCCATTACCATTTCACATAGGGGGGGGGCCAGGATCTGGGGGTCCCCTTTGTTAAAGGGGTCTTCCAGATTCTGATAAGCCCCCCGCCCGCATACCCCCACAACCACCGGGCAAGGGTTGTGGGGATGAGACCCTTGTCCCCATCAACATGGGGACATCCTCCCCATGTTGAGGGCATGTGGCCTGGTGCGGTTCAGGAGAGGGGGGGGGCCGCACTCTGTCCCCCCCTCTTTTCTGCGGCCGGCCAGGTCAACGTGCTCGGATAAGGGTCTGGTGTGGATTTTTAGGGGGACTCCACGCCATTTTTTTTTTCAATTTGGGGTGGAGTTCCCCTTAAAATCCACACCAGACCTGAAGGGTCTGGTATGGATATTTGGGGGGACCCCACGCCATTTTTTGGGGGTTTTTTTACGGCGGGGTTCCCCTTAATATCCATTCCAGACCTGAAGGGCCTGGTAATTTAATTTGGAGGGACCCCCTTTTTTTTTTTAATGAGCAATGACTCTATTCTTTATAGCCATGAGTACTTTAACCACTTGCCCACCGGGTTAATTCTGGCACTTCTCTCCTTCATGTGAAAATCACAATTTTTTGGCTAGAAAATTAATCAGAACCCCCAAACATTATATATATTTTTTTAGCAGACATCCTAGGGAATAAAATGGCAGTCATTGCAATACTTTTTGTCACACCGTATTTGCGCAGCGGTCTTACAAGCGCACTTTTTTTGGATAAAAATCACTTTTTTGAATAAAAAAATAAGACAACAATACATTTTGCCCAATTTTTTTATATATTGTGAAAGATAATGTTACGCCGAGTAAAATGATACCCAACATGTCACGCTTAAAAATTGCGCCCGCTCGTGGCATGGCATCAAACTTTTACCCTTTAAAAATCTCGATAGGCGACGTTTAAACAATTCTACAGGTTGCATTTTTTGAGTTGCAGAGTAGGTCTAGGGCTAGAATTATTGCTCTCACTCTAACGATCGCGGCGATACCTCACTTGTGTGGTTTGAATACCGTTTTCATATGCGGGCGCTACTCGCGTATGCGTTTGCTTCTGTGCGCGAGCTCGTCGGGACGGGGCGCTTTAAAAATTTTTTTTGGGGTTTTCTTATTTATTTTTATTTAGTTTTATAATGTTTTACACTGAAATAAAAAAATAAAACACAAATGATCAGTTTTCTTCCTATTACAAGGAATGTAAACATCCCTTGTAATAGGACTAGTGTGTGACAGGTCCTCTTTATGGAGAGAGGCGGGGTCAATAAGGCTGGAAAGCATGGTATTGAAAAAAAAAATAAAAGTTCTCATGCTTTCAGCTGCAATCATGTTCGTTCACCACAGTGGTGTAGTGTATAGCACTTTGACCTAGCAGCAAAAGAGTCGTTGGTTCGAATCCCGCCCGTGACAGCATCTGCATGGAGTTTGCATGTTCTCCCTGTGCCTGCGTGGGTTTCCTCCCACAATATAAAAACACGCTGTAAATCGGTTCCGGTCTAAATAAGCCCTAATATGCAGTAGTATATTTAGGTTTGGTTCTGCCCTAGGCCTGACTACATATCTGCACCTCCTAATAGAAAAATGACCCACCCCTTCCTGTCAAGGTCACACCCTGTTTTTGTATAACCCCGCCCAGTAATTTTCAGGGGACCCACACACTAGTTCTGGGGGGGCACTGGATTCCCTTAACCACTTCCATACCAGGCACTTACGCACCTTCCCGCCAAGCCAATTTTCAGCTTTCAACACTGTCGCACTTTGAATGGCAATTGCGCGGTCATACAACACTGTACCCAAACAAAATTGGCGTCCTTTTTTCCCCACAAATAGAGCTTTCTTTTGTTGTTATTTGATCACCTCTGCGTTTTTTTTTTTTGCGCAACAACTAAAAAAAGACTGCAAATTTTGAAACTAAAAAAAGTTTTTAGTTTTTTAGGTTAATTTTTTGGTAAATAAGTTTTTCTCTTTCAATTACGGGCACTGATATGGCGGCACTGATGGGCACCGATGAGATGGCACTGATGGACATCGATGAGGTAGTACTGACGGCACAGATGAGGTGGCATTGATTGGCGGCGCTGCTATGCGGCACTGATGGGCACTCATAGGCGGCACTGATGGGCACTCATGGGCGGCACAGATGGGCGGCACTTATGGGTGGCACTGATGGATACTTATGGGTGGCACAGGTGGGCACTGATAGGTGGGCACTGTGCATGGATGGGCACTGTGGGGTGGCACTGATGGACACTGTGGGGTGGCACTGATTTTCCCAGTCAGTGCCCATTTGTGGGCACTGATTGGCATCTTTTTTCTTATTTTTTATTGCTTTTTGTTTTTTTGTTCTATATTTTTTTTGTTTTTGCACACCCTGGTGGTCCAGGGTGGGCATCCCTGGTGGTCCAGTGTGGTGATCCGAGGGGGGGCTGCGCTGATAAACAATCAGCGCGAACGCCCCCTGTCAGGAGAGCCGCCGATCGGCTCTCCTATACTCGCGTCTGTCAGACGCGAGTGAGGAAGAGCCATCGATGGCTCTTCCTGTTTACATCGTGATCAGCCGTGATTGGACACGGCTGATCACGTGGTAAAGAGTCTCCGTCTCCGTGAGAGACTCTTTACTGAGATCAGACTGACACCCCGCATCACCGATCGCCGCACTGCGTGCCCCCACAGGCGCGTGCGGCATGAAATCCTGCAGGACGTCCTGTCAGGATTGTGTAACCACTTCCCGGACGTAAATCGGCCATAGGCTGGGCGGGAAGTGGTTAATTTGCATAGTTTTTCTCTCACTTCCTGTTTGGCTATGGGGCAGGAAGTGAAGGCAAATCTCCCCAATTGGACACAGATAATACAAAATAAACTGACAGGGCCTATAACCCTCCCTCACTCTATCCAAAATTAAAGAAAATAAAACTTGTTGATTATAGTTCTTGTCAGGGGCGGACTGACCATTGAGTCACTCGGGCACTGCCCAAGGGCCCCATGCCACTAGGGGGCCCCATCCGGGTTGCCAGGCTCAGTAAAACCAGGGACAGTATGTAAAAATCTGTGTTTTTTTTTAGATCTGTCCCCGATATGTCCGAAAATGACATGCTTTTAATGTGAATATCCCAAGATTTTAGCTGCCCGCCTCTGCACTACCTCCTGGCGTGGTGGTCATCTGTAAGCCAGAGGGGCCCCATAATCTTCTATTGCCCAGGGGCCACATGAGTTGTCAGTCCGCCCCTGGTTCTAGTTTAAGCACAAATTTCATAGAGTTTTATTGAGAGCCCCAAAAAATATAACCATGCCAATAGGCCAGGATAGAGCGTTGCCAATATGTAGGAATGTGTGCGTTAGAGCACCCCACCCAATGTTAACTAAAAAATTAATAATTTGCAAATAAGTATTATCTGCTCATTTTTTGGGGATGTCTGCACCCCTGATAGTGACAACATTTGTGAGGTGTCTTCACCCTTTCTAATTCATTCACTTCCTGTCACATAGCCAAACAGGAAGTGAGGGTAAAACCTTACTAATATCTTTTCTTGGGGACACAGAGATCAATCTAAATAGTTTCCCATTATGTAAATTGCACTCTAGCATTTTGCTGTGTACACCCCAAATTATTAGGGATCTTGGACTTTGGGGTCCATTGCCTAAAGGCAAATCCACTTTGCACTACAAGTGCAAAGCAAGGAAGAAAGAAAACAAAACAACTTTGCTTCTACAGGATTGGATGTTAAAACCATCAGTGCTTCCTCTCTGATTTTCAGCAACTATGCTTGTACTGCAGAGTGGCTTTGCCTTTACTAAACCCCAAACTAAATAATCATTTGGGGCAGGGATCCTCAAACTACGGCCCTCCAGCTGTTTTAGAACTACACATCCCA